>NC_142254.1:20618452-20919449 GCF_052056855.1 Sturnus vulgaris
CAGCTGGTGGTGAGTGTGGGGGCATGGCAGGGGCAGGACAGGGACTGGGGGGGTCTGGGGGGTCTGGGGGCTCAGGGCTGCTCCCCTCCAGGCCTCCACGAGAAGCTTGGTGATGGTCAACTTCTACAACACCTACGTGACCTGCAGTAACACAGCCAACCTGTCTGACGTTGCAGGTGAGGAGGTGCCCAGGTGGGTGGGGGGTGGTAGTGACCCCCCCTGCCCTGCTCACCCCAACCCCCCTCCCCACAGACCACCTGGACTATGTGAAGAAGGTGGCTGGTGCCCAGGCTGTTGGATTCGGTGGGGACTACGACGGGGTCACAGGGTAAAGAGGATGATGGTGCAGGGTGGGATGGGACAGTGTGTCCCCACCATTGGGACTTCCTGAGGGGTGGGGGTGTCCCCCCCTGCACCCTGTGTGGGCAGCTGGGGGTGCTGGGACTGGCCCAGCTGTGAGCTGTGGGGTGGCACAGGCTCCCCACTGGCCTGGAGGATGTCTCCAAGTATCCTGCATTGGTGGCTGAGCTGCTGACGAGGAACTGGACAGAGCAGGAGGTGAAGGGGGCCCTGGCTGAGAACCTGCTCCGGGTCTTCAGAGAAGTGGAGAAGGTGAGTGAGGCACAAGGATGTACAGGGCAAGGGGACACTTGGACCATGGGGACACAGTGGCACAGGGACATTGGGGCAGCAGACACAGTTGGAACATCAGGGCGTGTGGCACTCAGAAATGCACAGGGACACATGGGGGACGTGCATGGGATGGTGTGGGGTGGCACAGGAAAGCGTGGGGTGGCAGGGGCTCTGTGTGGATGGGCACTGCCCATCACAGCAGGAGCCCACCCTGTCCCCACGGCAGGTGAAGAAAGACCTGCAGGGCACAGCTCCCGCTGAGATCCCCATCGCCTTCGAGGAGCTGGAGGGGTCGTGCAGAACCAGCTACGGGTACACCAGCGGTGCTGGCACTGCCCAGCGCCTGCCGCCAGGCCTGGCACTGGTGCTGGCACTGGTCCTGCTCCTCTCCGAGCTCTTCTAGCCCCCGGCTGCCACCGTGACCCTGGCACCGTGCCCAGGGCTGCCGGGTGGGGTACGATCCTGCGCCCTTTTCTGCCGGACCTGCCGGCAAAATAAAACCGTGGCTCGAGCAGCGCCGGCAGCGAGTGTCCGTGTGGGGCTCTGCGGGACCCCCGCGACACCGTGGAGATGTTGGGCCACCCCGGCATGCTAGTGGCCACCCCCGCATGTCACCGGCCACCTCGGCATGTCACCAGCGGGGCAGAGCAGCAGGGTCCCGGCGGTTCTCACACCGGGAAGCTGTAACCGCACCGGGAGTGACACATCCCGCAACACCTGGCCAGGGCTCTGCCGCGCTGCCTCCGCAGGATGCTTCCATTAATCATTAGTTAATTAATTGGCTACTTAATTATCTCCTTAGCAATTTCCTCTCGCATTCAGGAACAGCCTGTCGGAGCGGAGGCGGGAGAACAGGCAGGGGAAGGAGAGCCATCTTCCTGTGGCATTCGGGGTTTGGCTGAGGCACAGAGCCCGTGTGCCAGCCGGGCACGGGGAAGGGACTGGGGACAGGGAAGGCATCCCAGGGAACAGGGCAAAAATGGGAACAGGGAAGGGAAGGCTGCACCCTCCTCCCCGCAGCCCCGCCCCTGGGCAGGGGCTGATGGCAGGATAGGTGCGGTGACAAGCTCGGGGTCTCCCGTCGGGAGCCCAGCTTGTCCCCACGAGGGCTGGGGAGCGGTGCAGGGAGCTGGGCTGGTCCAACCCTAACGGGGAAGGGAGCTGGGCTCCAGCTGCTCCGAGCTCCTGCTCACTCTGGTCCCCCTGTTTCGGCCACATGAAAGGGACAGGTCCCTGCAGGAGTGGTGACAGTGGGGGAAGGGGGTTGTCCTCGCCCTCCAGAATCCCCAGAGTGGGTACTCCGAGCCACTTCCCAGCTCCTGGATGGGCAGAGGCTCTGGGAACAAGAGCAGTCTCTTCCTCCTCCTCAGGTCCAGGGCAGCCCCCTGGCACCAGGTCCTGTCACAGGGCAACGGGGACCACAGATCCAATCGCCATCCACACCCCCAACACACACTGCGGTGTTCAGAGATTGTTTATTTAAACCCACAGAAGGGCATGGACACGGTTTGGGGAAAAAGAAGGCAAATAAGACAGACTTAAAAAAAAACCACCATGAAACCACACAGAGACAGCCCGGGGAGAGGGACAGGGGGCAGGTCTGGAGCCCCCAGTGCCACAGGGACACCGTGCAGGGAGCCAGGAGCCAGGCACAAATCTCCAGGGTCCGCTGCCTCCTCCTCTTCCTCGGTGGCGAGGAAGGCTCTGTGTCACCAGCCACACGCTCCAAGGCCACTGAACTCAGGAAAAACAATCAACGCAGCGGGAAGTGTTTGTGCCGGGGAGGTGGCCCCCGTGACATCCCCCAGAGGTGAAAGTTCCTCCTGGGAGATCCAAAGGAAACAGCGCTTCCTTCCTGGAGAGCTTCCAGCAATCCAGCAGCTCCGCGGTGCCGGGGATCGCGCGGGAGGGGCACAAACAGTTCCAGCCCCAGGGCAAAGGCGACAAGGGACAGGGATGAACAGCGGGAGGGGACGCAGAGAACTGACCCCAACCCCAGCCCGGTGCCAGCAGCGAGGGGACAGACGATATCCAGGGACGAGGCACAGGGATCGAGACAGAGCTGCCCCCGGGATGGTTTTGCATTCCCTGCCACACCCACCCAGCAGGGGGACATTTGGGGACGTGTCTGCAGCCACCACAGCCGCTGCAATCCGCTCCCAGTGCTGGACATGGATCCTCACTGGTCCAAACTGGCAGTCAGGGCCGGGATAACCATTTCCAGCTGGCAGTGCCTGGGGAATGTGAGGATTGACACGCACAGGGTTGGGCGGGGGGGGCTGTTCCAAAGGGCACTTCGTGGTACGGGGCTGGGGGTGTCGGCCCAACAGGACACGAGCAGCAAAGGGCACAGGGACAGTGACAGCGAGGGAGGGGAGACCCCGGTGTCACCACCCCTTCCTGCAAGGCACCGACCTCCCCAGATCCACAGCCGGGCACAGGGCCCTTCCCACAGCTCTGCCGGAGACTGGGAACCCTGCGGGTTCTCCTGCTCCTCCCAAACAGCTCCTGAGGAACTCAGCCCACAGCTCAGCTCTGGGCAGGGACAGGGAACAACAGAGGAGTTGGGGAGCAGCATCCCGAGACCAGGAAAATCCCCTTAGTGTTCCATCAGCAGCGGGATGTGGGGCTCTGTGGGGCAGCACCAGCAGCATCCCCAAACGAAACCCCCCCACAATCCAGCACAGCGTTCCTCAGCCATGGGAGTGGCCACATTCCCGCCGGGATCGTTGCCTGCTCAGGGAAGGGCTGTCACCCCCCTGAGATGAGTCCCGAGGCAGGGGGGGCTGGGGATGTGCTGGGGGGCTGCGGGAGGGGGTCCCGGCTCCGCCGCCGCCGCTCCAGCGCTGCCGTGAACAGGGGGAGCTCAGTTCCGCAGGGCAGCCAGCCTGGAGGGCAGAGCAGGAGAGGAGAGCAGGTCAGGACAGCAGGAACAGCCTCAGCTCGGGAGCAGCTGCAGCCAGGGGACTCCAGTCCAGGGGACTCCTCTGAGCCTCCCCAGGAAGGGCCAATCCTTCCACATCCTGGGAAGCACTATGCAGGAATTGGGAGAGAACCAACCTCCGGGACAGCTGGTCCTCCTGGGAGCGGACAGAGCTCTCCCCCACGGCCGAGGCCCCCTCGGGCAGCTGGCTGAGCTGGTCCATGATCTCCAGCCCGTTCTCCTCAGCAATCTGGACGATCAGGCTGTCCACCTGCTCCTGCGGCGTGCTCAGCGTGGTGGCCGAGCTCATGGAGTCCTCCATGACCTGGGACAGACACAGCCCTGTCACCCTGCCCGCCCACACACCCAGCAGGGATCCCCCCAGCATCTCCTTGATGCCTGGCACTCACCGACGTGTGAACATCCAAATTCTGCACTTGCTGCTCGAATTTGTCCATCACTGCCGACACCTTCTGCAGGTCCATGGAGCTCAGGGCCTTGTCTAGAGCCTTGGTCACCTGCGCCATGTTTTTCGTCACCTGCAAGAGGAGATTCCTTCAGGAACGCTCTGAGGGTTACAGACAAATCCAGGCACTGTCCTGACACCATCCCAGGTAGGATGAGCCTGTCTGTAAGGTCTGAGACCAGCAGACATTTTGGGGAACGGGGGGAGTCTGTGGTGGTTGGAGGCAGTGAGAGGGGAAGCTCCATGTGGGGATAGAGCTCCCAAATCCCTGCTGGAGGCTCTTACCCCTTTCATGGTGACGGCTGTCTGCACCTTGGAGGCCACAGCATCCACCCGGGACGCCATCCGCAGCCAGTTGAGCCCCTCGTTCTTCTTGCGGATGGCATTCTCGGCATAGACCCGGGCACACTCCACGTTCTTCTGCTGCAGGGCCTGCACAGGGAGAGCCCACTCTCAGAGAGCCCTCCACGCATTCAGACCAGCCCACAAAGGGCTGGGAATGCCCCAGAGCAGGAATAAGACACCGCATGTGTCACTGGGTGTGCCACATTCCCCTGGCAGAGCCAGGAGCAGAGGGTAGGGAGGGGATCGGGACCCTTCCTGCTCCCACACAGTGGGAGGAGGGAATTCCAACTGCCCCACAGTGCTGAGCACCGGCAGGATGAGCCCCACACACCTTTTTAACTTTGGCTTGCTCGGCCTTGGAGTCCTTCTCGGCTTTCTTGGAGAGTTTCTCCAGCTGCTTTGCCGTGAACTGCAGAGAGGAGCGGGACAGCAACGGGATCCAGCAGGGCAAGACCAGGGACAGAGTCATGGGATGGTTTGGGCTGAAAAGGATCTCACAGCCCATCTCATCTCACCCCCTGCCATGGGCAGGGACACAGGTTGCTCCAAGCCCTGTCCAGCCTGGCCTTGGACACTTCCAGGGATCCAGGGGCAGCCACAGCTTCTCTGGGCACCTGTGTCAGGGCCTCCCCACCCTTCCAGGAAGGAATTCCTTCCCAATATCTCATCTAACCCTGCCCTCTGGCACTGGGAAGCTGTTCCCCTTAGTGCCACAGTACCAGTGCCCACCTGTCCTACCCCAGCCACCTCTTAGTGGCCACGGCTGCCCGACCCTTTGCCCATGGCACCTCCGGTCACCCCTGCAGGCCGAGACCTCCTCCTGTCACGGTCCCGTTCAGGAGAAGCTCCGATGAGGCCGAGCCAGCGGGCGGAACCGGCCCCGGGACCCTCCCGGGACCGGCGATACCAGACGGAAAGGAGGCGGAAGGGCCTCCGCTGCTCTCACCTTCAGCTGGAAGAGCGTGTCTGGAAAGGAAGGAGAGCACAGTCTCAGCGACACGACCGGGACCGGGTACCGGGGACCCCGCCCACACATCCCGGCCACCAGTCCCGGCTCCGACCCTCACCCCTAGCCCCACCCCTCAAGACCCGCCCCAGCCCCACCAGGAGGCGCCGGTGCCGCCCAACCCCCCCGGTACCGCTCAACCCCCCCGGTACCGTCCATCCTGCCCGCCGCCGCTTCCGGGTGCAGCCGCCGCTTCCGGGGTGCGCGCGCTGAATCTCGCGAGAGCGACGCAGCGGCCGGGGAGGTGGAGGGTCACGTGGGCAGCGGAAAAGCCTTGGGGATGTCGCACTCAATTAAGGGGCGGGGCCGCGAGGTGAGGGGCCGTACGGGGGTGGGGCTATACCGGGACAGGCTCGCTATTGGTCTTTCCCTAGCAACGGTTGCCAAAGGCTTAAGGCATGTGGGCGGGGCCTGAAGTGGGCGGGGCCTGCGGCAGGATCATATTGCGCGTGTGCAGAGCTGAACTCGCTTTCGTAGATATGGCAGCGCTTGAGGCGGGAACGACGCAAGCGGGATCGGGACCGGCTGAACCAGAGCTGGAGCCCCTGCGGCTGCGGCGACTGCGGGGCGAAGGCTTCTTCGAGGTTCCGGCAGCCGATCGGGTGAGGGCAGCGGGCCCCGAGAGTGTGAGAGGGCTTGGGGCCGACGGGGCTTCCCCGGTGAGGAACCCTCGAGACAGCACCGCCTGAACGCGGCTCTTTGGTTTCAGCTGGGACGGTGCCGCAGCGTGAAGGAGTTTGAGAAGCTGAATCGGATCGGAGAGGGCACGTACGGCATCGTGTGTGAGTGCGGGCGGTGCGTGCCGGGCGGGGAGCTCGGACTTAATTCCGTTCTACTGCCTGCCATGGGCAGCGACGCCTTCCCTAGGATCTCGTTGTTCCGTCCAGCCTGGCCTTGGACACTTCCAGGCGTGGGGCAGCCATAGCTTCTCTGGGAACTTGTGCTAGGGCCTCACCACCCTCACAGGAAGGATTCCTTACAGATATCCCATTTAACCCTGCCCTCTTTCAGTAGAAAACCCCTCTCCCGTCTAGAATCCCAGCACGGTTTGGCTCGGGAGGGACCTGAAGCTCACCCAGTTCCCATTCTGTGGCTGAGCTGAGGGAGCCGAGGTGAGGTGGGACAAACCCAGGTGTGTGTCCTGGTGCCAACGTGTCCTGTGCTGCCCCCAGACCGTGCCCGGGACACGCTGACCGACGAGACAGTGGCACTGAAGAAGGTGCGGATGGACAACGAGAAAGATGGTAATGGAGGAGTGGGGGGGGAACAGGGGCTGCTCTGGCTCCAGGCCATTCCTGCAACACGGTTGTTCCTCCCTCCCCCAGGAATGCCCATCAGCAGCCTGCGGGAGATCACCCTGCTCCTGCAGCTCCAGCACCCCAACATTGTAGAACTGAAGGAGGTGGTTGTGGGAAACCACCTGGAGAGGTCAGAGTCCCATCTGTCCTCCCTCTGCCTTCCAAACCTTCCATGGAGCCCTGAGCCACCTCAGCAGACAAACCTGTTCTGAGGGATGCTCTGACCTGACCTTGTCTCCAACAGCATTTTCCTGGTGATGGGATACTGCGAGCAGGATCTGGCCAGTCTCCTGGAGAACATGCAAACGCCTTTCTCAGAGGCTCAGGTACAGGGTGGGGCAGGATTTGGGTCCAGCACCCCTTAGAGGGTGCTCCCATTCCTGCTAAAATGTGGACACTGTGAAGGGCTCCCTAGACCTTGAGCTGGGGGATTCCAGGGATTGTGATGGAGCCTGGGCTTTGCTGACTCTCAGCGAATCCTTCAAGGACTTTCCAGGCTGGGTTTGGGGCTGGAACAAACTGTCTGAGAAACAGAGCGGGAGGAAAATGCCTACCCAGAACCTCCAGGGAGGACACAGGGATGGAGGGACTGCAGGACAGCCCAGTGGGTTTGGTCTGTGGGGTTTTGTCCAGTCGTTGCTGCTCCCACAGAGGTCACAGCTCCTGTCCTCTGTCCCCAGGTGAAGTGCATCATCCTGCAGGTGCTCAAGGGCCTGCAGTACCTCCATGAGAACTACATCATCCACAGGTGGGAGTGGCAGGGTGCAGCTGCGGGGGGACGACAAAGGGGACACCTCCCATGTCCTGGGAGCACCGTCAGTAGCAACTCTGGGTGGAGCTTTGGTGCCCATCAAGTGTGGGAGCACCAGCAGGGCAGGGAGGCCATGGAATGATGGGATTGGATTTTCCTTGTGGTCTCTCACCTCCAGCTGCTCTTTTTCCCATAGGGACCTGAAGGTCTCCAACCTGCTGATGACTGACAAAGGCTGTGTGAAGATAGGTGAGTCCTGGCACCTGCACCTGGCTGTGCCTGCTCTGTGCCATGACCACAGCTCAGAGCTGGGCTCCCTCCTGACTCTGCCTCTCTGTTGCAGCTGATTTCGGCCTGGCACGCACCTATGGGATGCCTCCTAAGCCCATGACCCCCAAAGTGGTGACTCTGTGGTAAGTGGCTGGTGCCAGGGTGGGCACTCCCAGCGGGACAGGCTCGTGCCAGCTCCGCCACTGAGTGTCCCCGCTGCAGGTACCGCGCACCGGAGCTGCTGCTGGGGATGACGACCCAGACCACCAGCATCGACATGTGGTAAGGGGGGGGCTGAGGCTGCCTGGATGGGGCTGGGGGGCTGCAAACTGCAGGGGGATCACTAGAGAGGCTCCTGTGCTCTGCAGGGCTGCTGGCTGCATCCTGGCTGAGCTGCTGGCACACAAACCACTGCTGCCAGGCACCTCTGAGATCCACCAGATTGACCTCATCGTGCAGCTCTTGGGGACACCCAACGAGAACATCTGGCCGGTGAGAGCTCCCTGCCCTTTTTCCCTGTCCTTTCTCCCTGGCTGCTCCCCCTGCCCTTCCTCACACTCCCTTTCCCCCAGGGGTTCTCCAAGTTGCCACTGGCCACCCAGTACACCCTGCGCAAACAGCCCTACAACAACCTGAAGCACAGGTTTCCCTGGCTCTCAGAGGCTGGGCTACGACTGCTCAACTTCCTCTTCATGTATGACCCCAAGAAAAGGTGAGAGCCAGGCAGGACCTGCCCAGGAGGAGCCAGGGATACCTGCCCCATGCTGTCCCCCAGGCTGGGGTAGTCCCTGCCACTTGCCCTTGTCCCCTGTAGGGCCACAGCCAAGGACTGCCTGGAGAGTTCCTACTTCAAGGAGAAGCCCTTGCGTAAGTACTCCCTGTCCTGGGGCAGGGCAGGATTTGGGAGGCTTTGGGCCCTGCTGACCCTCCTCTGTCTCCCACAGCTTGTGAGCCAGAGCTGATGCCCACCTTCCCGCACCACCGGAACAAGAGGGCAGCTGGCACGGTGGTGGAGAGCCAGGCCAAGCGCAGCAAGCCCTGAGCTGTCCCATGGGATCAGGTGTGATGTGTCCTAGCTGAGGTGGATTCCCTCAGCCCAACAGTCCCAGCACCATGGATCCATCCGTTTCCAGGAGGGCTCCTGAATCCATCTCCCTGTCCAGGACAGAGCAGGCTCCAGTCCGGGGCCGGGTGAGCGTGGCGCCAGTGCCAGGAGAGAGGAGAGATGGGGCCTGGGGCTGCCCGAGCTTGGCAGGGTGAGTCCTGTCCCACAGGGGTCCTGACTTGTGCTGTCTGTGTGGGGCAACCCCAATTCTGCCATCAATAAAAGCATCTGGCAGTGGCAACATTGGGAAGGAGTGACCTCATTGCTTGGTGCCAGCAGGATTGGGAGAAACTGTGGCTCTGCTCTCCTTTCTCTGTGTCACCCTGGGGACAAGGATACCTCCATGACACCTCAAGTTCTGCCCTCCTTTAAGTGGATCCCAGCCCCCACTCTCAGGGAGGCAGGAGCTGCTCCTGCAGGGTGAGGTATCCCTGCAGACCCTGCCCCTCCTGGACCAGGCATCTTGATCCCCCTCACCAGAACAGAACACCCCATGCCAAAGCAGCCACTTTACTGATGCACTGAATAATTTACAGGGATTAATTACAGCAGGGCCTGGGCACCGCTGTCTCAGGGGCTGACGAGTCCGGGTCCTTGTGCCAAGCAGTGCCTATCCCTTCCAGCAGGCAGCAGCAGCCGTGTCAGGAGCGGGGTGCAGAGCCCTCGGCCAGCAGCATGTCCAGCTCTGTGCGCTGCAGCCAGAGCCGCTGCTGCCGCTCCCCGCGCAGCTCCTGGCCGCGGTGCCGGCTGCGGCAGGCGTGTCCCACGGCACAGCCACGGCCGTGCAGCTGCCGGCAGGTGCTGCAGCAGTACGAGGGCAGCATGCCCCGGCGCAGGCACGAGTGCAGCTGGTAGCAGGGCAGCTCTGGCGTGTCCTGGAGGGAATCCTGGGGTTCCCCCAGCACCTGCAGATTTCTGCCGGTCCCCTGCTCTGGGAAGAGGTGAGAGGAGGTGTCTGGATCGACGCTGCCCACAGGCTCTGGCCCAAGTGTGTCATCGCAGCGTCCCCAACCCCTTGTGGGCACATCCTGAGGGTCCCTCCACAGCGCTGGGGGGGCTGTGTCCCTGCCCCCTGTGTCCTCAAAGCTGTCTGGTGTCTCTTGGTAGAGATCCACGCCATCACCGCAGTCAGCAGCCATCCTGTGCTGCGTCCCCAGGTCCTGCAGCATCTCCAGGCACCCCTTGCCACTCCCGGCCCGATGCCGCACCTCCAGCAGCTCCTCGGCGCGGGGCCATTGCAGCCGCGGCGCCAGCTCTGCCAGGATCTCACACTCCAGGCGGCAGGCGAGGAAACCGACAGCAGCGGCGATCAGCGCGGACCCCGGGGGCAGCCGGGCCACAGCCAGGCGGTGCTGGTCCTGTCTCTCATAGCCCAGTCGGCCCAAACTCCGCACCAGGTCAGCTTCGGGGAGCGCTGGGCGCAGCAGGTGAACGTAGGCGCCAGAGAAAGTCTGCAAGGAAAGCAGGGAGTGTGGCTGGAGGTGTCTGGGCACCCCCAAAACATCCTCTTACCACCTCAGGGCCTCACCGGGATGGTGCCGAACTCCCGGCGCCACGGGAAGAGGTAGAGGTTGACAGCCGCCAGCTCCAGCAGCCGGAAGGCGCCGGCCAGGCCTTGCAGTGCCCGCCCGGGGTCGGGGTGGTCCCGCAGCCCCCGGGCCAGCAGTGTAAGGGCATCCTCGTGCAGGGTCCTCAGCAGCGCCGGCTCCTGCTGCAGCCGCTGCCGCAGCCGCTCCGTCACGGCGGGGCCGGGGCAGGTTCCGGCGGGGCCGAACTCCCGCTCCAGTGAGCGCCGGTACTCCTGGTGCAATTCCTGCCGGAATTCCTGCCCGTAGTCCTGCCGGTGCTCCTGCCGCAGCGCCGAGCCTGCACACATCCTACAGGTACAGCAGCGTGAGACCCTGCCCCGGGACCCCGATCCCAAACCTGTGAAATTCCCCCCGCCAAATCCTCAGCTTCCGATCTCGGGTCCCACGAGGCCTCCCCGGCCCCTCCCTGCTCTCAGTCCCCCCGGTGTCACTCCCTGGCCCCAGTTTCTCCCCCCCACGAGGCCTCCCGGTGTTCCCACCCGACCCTGGTTCCTCTCCGGTTCCGGTTTCTCCCCCCGCACCTGCCGGTCCCGGCCGCTCGCGCTCCCTTCCCGCTCCCCTTCCGCGCGCACCGGGCCGGAACGCACGTGCCACCCGTAGCTCCGCCCCCGGGGCGGGGCTGGGCCCGCGCCATAGCGCCCCCTGCCGGGCGGGAGGACCTGCGGGGCACCGTCAGCACCTGCCCGGGGTGTGGGGGTCCCGCGCCGCCCCCTCCTCACTGCAGGGACTCCACGTAGGACAGGGCGCTCTGCAGGGACGTCAGGCAGTACCCCTCCTCCCCGATCAGGTACCTGTCACACCCGTCACACTGTCACCAACGCGACACCACCACGGGCACCACACCAGCACCGCACCATCATGGCTGGGACACTGCCACGACCAGGACACCATCACATCCACCAGCTCTGACAGCCCTGTCCCAGAGAGGTGACGGTGTCCTGAGCCCAGGGGTGCCCGCATGGCCCAGCACCCTGGCACGTACCCTTCATGGATGAACTCTTCCAGGGCGGCACACTCAGAGAGCAGCTGGGGCAGCCCCGTCTGCAGCACCACGTAGGACAGGATGGGCAGCAGGTCGTCTGCCCCGCTGTGACAACAGGGGCCATCAGCCATGGTGGCCACAGGGATTGTGCCCCAACAGCATACTGGCCACATGAGCCCTTGGCCCCAAACTCCTCACACTTTCCATCCTGCTTGGTGAGGCCGAGGAACATTGTTCCTGTACTCACATGGCAGCTGTGGCGAGGCTCCGGGTGTCCCGGGTGCCGCAGTATTCCTCAGCACACTCGCAGATGCCGCGCAGGGCTCGCACTGCGGCACAGGGTCAGGGGTTTCAGGGTCATGGCCACCCCTGGGCCCCTGCCCAACGTCCCTATCGCCACTCACCGATGCACTCCAGCTTCCTGCGGGGACAGGTCTCCAGAGGGATGAGACGCAGGTCCTGCACGGCCGAGGCGTACGCGGGGCGCCCGGGGCCGGGCGGGAAGAGGCGTGAGGCCAGCCCCATGTCGGCAGGGCTGGCGTGACGGTGCCGCTCCATGCTGCGTGCCAGGGCCGCCTCACGGGGCTGCTGCACGGTCCTGTGGGCAAGGAGGTGATGGGGGGGTGCCAGGAAGGGGTCAGCAGGTCTTGGACCATCCAAAGAGGGTCATGGTACCTGTAGAGGGCCAGGAGCGGGGCCCAGAGTGGGGGGAAGAAAGCCTCCTCCAGGCAGGCCAGGCACTGGTCCTTGCCGGCGGCAGTGCCAAGACCCTCGAAGGCCAGCAGAGTCAGAGCCAGAAGCCTGTCTGGGGAGGGCGAGTCACACAGCACGCTGGGACCCCCATCCTGCCCACCCTGTGCCCCGAGTCACAACAGGGCGCAAGAGAGCCCCCCCAGTCCCTCAGCTGTCCCTCACCAATGGCGTTGTGGATGTCCCTCACGATGCCCTTCAGCAGCTCCGGCAGCGCTGTGTCCTGCCCAGAGCTGGCCGAGGGCTCTGTGGGGGCCCAGCCCTCGGGGGATGCCAGGAACCGCTCCAGGTCCTCGAAGGAGCTTTCGCGGGGGGTCTCGGGGGGCTCTGTGGGCCCTGGGGTGCTGCTGTCAGCAAGGGGGGTGCTGGACTGGCTGTGCCGCAGCGCGGTCGGGCCGTGCTCGGGCACCGAGAACATGCAGTGCAGGCTGCGGGACGCTCGGAGCCGGCGGCCCCCCGGCTCGGCGGGCAGCGAGGAGCCCCCCGTGTCCAGAGACAGGAAGGACAGAGCCGAGGGAGAGGCGGGGGAGGCGTCGGCGGGACCGCGGCTGACGGCGGGGTAGAGGCGGGCGTACACGGCACACTGCAGCCGCCGCAGCAGCTGCGTGATGGGGTGCTCGGGGCAGCTGTGGGCAGAGGGATGGCGTGGGCAGGGGGCATCGGCAGCAGCCCCAGCCCCCTCGCTCTGGCAGGGCCGTGCCCACCCCAGCAGTACCTCAGGAGGCAAGAGAAGAGCCCTGACACCACTGAGAGATCCGCTGGGCTCCGCTTTAGCTGTGCCTTCCATTGCCTTGGCCAGTCCTGGGGAGTGTCCAGAGTTGGTCATGGGGATGGTGCAGCACCCTGCCCCATGGCACAGCCTCTTGCCCCATGGCACAGCCCCCAGCCCTGTCAGCAGCCCCTTGCACACACTCACATGGTCCTGCTCGTACTCAAGGATGGCAGCATAGAGTGCTCTCTGCTCCTGCTCCTCGGGGGTGAGTGCCACGCTGCTGGAGAACCTCCTGGGGACAGCCCAGGCCAGTGAGGGCACTGCTGGGTGTCCCCACAGCCCGAGGTCCCTGCAGTCACATCCCCACTCACCGGTTGGCCGCCTCCTGCAGCCGCAGCCGCCGCTCTTCCATCTTGCGCTGCAGCTGGTCCAGGTATTGTTAAGGGTCCAGAGCCAGCACTGTGTTCACCAAATGCCCTTCACCCTCCTCCATCCCCCAGCTGGGACCCCAAAGGCCTGTGTGGGGTTGGTGACACCCAGGACAGGGCAGAGGCTCTTGCAGCAATCCCACTGGGAAGGATACAGTCTCCTCTCGGGCCTTGGCAATCACCAGGTTCTCCATCATCTGCCGCTGCAGGGACAGCGTCTGCAGAATAGGAGAGTTGGGAAGACCCACCACACCCCATGGCCACCAGTGGGGAGCAGGGGTCCCCCAGGGACCCTCTCCCTGCCTGGCTGCCTGTTCCATCCGGCTCCCAGCTCCTCCCCAGCTCCCCACTTGCCAGCGATGTTTTCTGCACGGCCTGGTTTGGGTTCAGCCGCGCCACCCGCGCCTCGTACGCTGCCTTCAGCTTCTGGTTCTGCAGGGAGGCCTCCTCCAGCGGGGTCAGCTCTCTGTAGGAACAGCCTCAGCACTCACCACAGGGCACAGGACACGTGCCAGGACCACATCCTGTTCCTTGACCCCTCCCAGGCGGATATGGGGCCACCAACCATAGCTGTTGCAGCTCTTGTCAGACCCCATGTCCCAAATCCCTCGTGTTTGAACCCTCCATGTCCTACCCGGTATGTTCGAGCCTCCTATATGCCAGCCCCTGTATCCCAGTCCACATCAGACCCCATGCTCCACCACTCTCTGTCTCAGCCCCATGTCCCAGTCCCCTGTCCCAGCTCCCACATCCAAGCGCCTCGTACTTCCGTGCACTCTGTGCCTCAGCGATCTGCAGCTTCTGGAAGATCTCTGGGGGCAGGAATGGTGAGAGCTTCCCCCCCTCGTCCGAGCAGACCCGGCGGTGCCTGGGGAGGGGCGCAGGGCCCCCGCCGCGCTCCTGTGCAGCCGGTTTCACCTGGGCTTTCCCTGGGGAGGGCGGCAGGACAGGTCGGCTGTGCCTCACCACCAGCCTGGCCCTGTGGGGGCACCCAGCTCCCTAGAATGAGACCCCCACCCCTCGCTCACCCAGCGCGGCTGCGATGGATTTGACCCTCTCCAGGCACTGCTCCGCCAGCTTCAGCAGTTTGGGGGTGTCAGGGGTGACCCCCTCGCTGTTCTCTGTGGGGAGGGTGTGTTGAGGTCACTGCAGGACTTCTACCGACCGCCTTGCTTCCGCGGGGGGGGGGGACAAGGGATCGGTCCTGCCTTACCTGTGCCTGCCGCCTCCTCCTGCAGGGCCTGGGCGATGAGGGTGATGCTCTTCAGGTACTCCACGTAGGCATCCTGCCAAAGTGGGGGCTGAGCAGGGACCCCGGAGCTCGGGAACCCCCGCGGCCTCGGGGGAACGCAGCTCTGGGTCCGAACGGGAGACGGGAAGAGCTCAGGGATGTGAGGGTAGCCCAGAGGTGCTGGGTCAGACCGGGGATGCAGCTCCGGGATGCGGATGAGCCCCGGGATGCAGGATGAGACCGGGGATGCTGGGGGGGGAGGCCGGGGAACGAAATCGGGGATGCGGGAGGAGCCCAGGGATACGGGAGGAGGCCAGGGATGCGGGGAGAGCCCAGAGATAAAGGATGAAGCGGGTGATGCAGCCTCGAGGATGGGGATTGAGCCCAGAGATGTAGGGAGAGCCCCGGGGGTGCAATCCCGGGTCTGCAGCTGAACCCAGGGGTCCCTCCCCGGCCATCCCCGCGCTCACCCTTGTCCTCCCGACGCTGTCCATGCCCAGGGCACCGCTGGCCGCCCTCATGGCTCCCTGCAGCCCGCGGCCCCCCCGGCCCGGCGCGGGCCCCTCGCCGCCCCCCGGCGCGGCCATGGCCGCGGGGCCGCCCGGAACGGCGCTCTGGGGGCCGCGGGCCCGGCCGGAGCGCGGTGGGACGGACCGGGCGCGGCGGGTCCCCCCGGCCGGCGGGGGCGCTGCGGGCGGGCGGAGCCGCCGGGCCCGGCGGGGACGATGAAGCGCGATCGGCGCGGGCGGTTCCTGGCGGCCCCGGGCGGCCCCCGGGCCCCCCCCGCGCCCCGCCGGACCCCCGGCACGGCCGCCCGCGGCACCGAGCCCGCCGAGCCCCCCGCGGCCGCCGCCTGCGCACCGGAGGCAGGTGAGGCCCGAGCGCGGGGACCGGGGCGGGGGGAGCGGGGGCACGGCCGGAGTCGCTGCCTCGGGGCTGGAGCAGCTGCGGGGACACCGGCGGGACCGGGCGCCACCGGGACGGGCTGCGAGCACCTGGTACGGGCGAGCCCTCGGTATGGCGGGGCTCCCTCCGTGCTGCCGGGGTCAGAACCCCCGTCCCGGGGGTCGGTGCCGAGAGGGCGGCACGGCAGAATTTGCCTGTTTGTGTGGAGTTTCTTACCTCCTGAAACACCGGACATGCCGGTGCCGGTAATTGGGCACATGGGGAAGGGAGAGCGGGGGAACCACCCGCTGTCTCGGGTTGCTCGGCCGCTACCTGCTCCGGTTTGGGGGTGACCGGGACCCTCCCTCCATCACGGTGTGAGTGTGGTCGGGACACTCCCGCCGTCTAGTTTGGGGTTTGGGGGTGACCGGGACCCTCCCGCCATCCCGGTTTTGGGCTGATATTCGGGTGTGTTGCAGCTGGGGCGGGAGATAAGCGGGATCTCCAACGGCTCCGCTGGGTGCTGTGACAGCGGCGCTGCCCGAGGACAGCGGGTGGCACACGGGGCACTCACAAACGGGGCGTTCAGCCCCCCAAAACACTCCCCGAGGAGGTGCTGCCCTGTCCCACCACTGTCACCACCCCCGCGGGTTGTGGGGAGACCCCCATCGCTCCCAAAGCCACCCAGGTGGTCCCGGCAGGGGAGCCCGCTCCCGCCACAGGGTTCGGAGCACGGCCGGGTTGGGGCTGTGCTGTGCTCAGGGTTCCCTTCACACTGTAGGGAGGGATGGAGATTATTCCACAGAGTGGGAATGCTGCGGGTCAGTGAGCTGGGTGACACTTTGCATCCTGCCCCGCTATTCCGGGTCAGGAGCTGCCTCGCTCCAGGGCACTACTGGGGAGCTGAGGAATGGGTGAGCCTGCACTGGGGCAGCCAAGGGTCACAATGCCAGGTGTAAATACTTGAGAGATAAAAGGTGTTAAAACCAAGGGATGGCTTTAGCAGAGTCCTGGGAACTCTGTGCAGAGGAGGCTCTGCCACTGGGACAGTGGGGCCAGAAGGGATGATTTTAGGTCAGCTAGCGTCAGAAGGGTGTTTTCCTGCCTGGATTTTCTTTTAGCTGAAGGCTGGGCTAAGGAGGTAGCTGGGATGAAGGGGAGGGGAACACCTTAGGGTGCATCAGTGCCATCCCTCGGCAGCTGCGTTCGTTCCTCCTCGGCAGGAATCAGCAGAGCGCTGAGCACCGGCTACTGCCGCCTGTGCCACGGCAAGTTCTCCTCGCGAAGCCTGCGCAATGCCTTCGGGAAGGTGCCCGTGCTGGGGGAGAACTCGGAGAAGCAGCGGCGGGTGGACCAGGTGTTCTTCGCCGACTTCCAGCGCCTGGTGGGCGTGGCGGTGCGGCAGGACCCCGCGCTGCCACAGTTCGTCTGCAAGAAATGCCATGCCCAGTTCTACAAGTGCCGCAGCGTCCTCCGCACCTTCATCCAGAGGGTGAATGCCTCGCCCACGGGCCACGCCAAGTCCAAAGGAAAGTACGTGGCCTTTCTTGCCTCCCGGCGGCAGCGCCGTGCCGGGTTGTTGTGTGTTGCCATACGGTCCTTCTGTGACCCCCAAATCCCACTGTGCCGCTCTGGTTTTTGCAGGAGCAGCGGGGTCCAGGCGCAGCCGGGTATGGAAGGAGGTGCCTCCTGCCTGGGTGAGTGCCCAATCCCCTTTTCCTTCTGCCACACCACCAGCTGGGGTTCATGGGTGATGAGAAATTACCAAATCCAGAGGGGTTCTGGTGGTCTTCAACACAGCTGGTTATGGTTCTCCTTCCTCTCTCCGACTTCCCAGGAGAATCTTGACCTTCCTGAGCTGGGCCAAACAGGCAGAGGCTCACCTGGGGGTGGGAAGAGAAGAGCAGGCAGAGCAGATTTAGGTGCCAGTGCTGTTGGACACTAGGGACAACTGGAAATACCCTTTCAGCTGTGAATGATGGAGGGAGGTGGTGGAGCCTCTGTCCCTGGAGGTGTTTAAGGAAAGACCGGACATGACACTCAGTGCTCTGGTCTGGCTATTAGGTGGTGTTTGGTCATGGGTCACACACAGTGATCTCAGAGGCTGTTTCCAACCTCAGTGGATCCTGGCAGGCGCTGGCACTGCTCCACTCCAGCCCTTTTGGTATGCCCTCAGAGACAGCCCTGGGGGGAGCAGATCCACATCCCTGTCCCCTCCGTGTCCCCTCCATGTCCCCTCCGTGCCCAGGCCTGACTGTGCTGCCTCTCCCCTGGCCAGTTGACCTGATCACGTCGAGCCCGCAGTGCCTGCACAGCCTGGTGACGTGGACGCACGCCCATGCCGGGAGCTGCGCCTCGGTGCCCGGGCTGCGCAGCGTGCTCTCCTCCGAGTACTGCGGCATCATCCGCGCCGTCTGGGGCTGCGGCGACGGCCACGACTACGTCATGGACACGGACTCGGACTGCAGCTCCCTGCTGCTGGACAACGCCCTGTCCGTCAAACGGGAGTGGAGCAAGGGCGCGGCACAGCAGCGCTTGACTGACAACGGGGCCGGGGCAGACGATACCGAGGCTGTTCCTGCTCCCAAAGCCCAGCCTGCTCCAGTAAGGACAGCTCCTTGCCAGCAGCCTGCCAACAAAGGGACCACGGTGGTGCCACTGAATGTGGAGAATGAGCCACCACAGGACAGGGATCCCTCTCCCTCGCAGCTGGACAGCGCGGCCTCTGTCCGGGAGCAGGCCCTGCCACAGCCTGTCTCCCCACTGAGCACTGCCACAGGTAAGGGATTTGCTTCCTGATCTCCCTCCCAGCCTCAGGGGATGGACAGGGAGCTGGAGAGGTGGCCCAGGAAGCAACAAGGGGCTGGGCCCTCTCCTTGGAGACTGACAAGGAGGGTGCAGATCCTTCTGGGAAGTTCTCAGAGATTGGCCTCTGATCTGGGATGAGGAGACTGAGCTGTGCAGAAGGGTCAGGGGAACACAAGGTCATACTCCTGGCCCTGTGTGTTGTTCCCCTTCTAAAAGAGGGTAGACCCTGCTGCCAGGCTCTTCCTGGGGATATGGAATGGTCACTGGTTCCTCAGTACCATGTTTGGCAGATGTTTCTTTTGGCACAACCCTAAAGCTGGGCTTCCCTGCTGCTCAGCAGCTGATGCTGAATCCCAGGAGGCCCTTTTGTCCCTAAAGGAAGACTGCTGGGTGGATTTGGGCTGGGTGCACTGCCCCATGCCCCATTTCCAGAAGTGAGGAATTAACACCCATTTTGAGTTCCAGAAGTGGGGCTGTGTTTAGCTCCAGCACGCACAGGAGATGTCTGCTGCTGGACACAAGAATGGTGGCTGGGACTTGCCTGGGGACAAGTCTTTCAGTTACAGCTGTCACAGGAGGAACCAAAAGCTGCTCCTGGGAGCTGCAGGGTCAGGGTGGAGCACAGGGAGAGCCGTTTCTGGGCAGATGGCACAGTTTGGTTTAAACAATCACTGACTGCCATGGAGCACGTGTTCCCCTGGAGCCGTGGGTCTGCTGCTTTTCCTTGTAACGCACCGTGTTCTCCTTCATTCCCTAGGACAGTTGAGTGGGAAGCAGGTTCTGTCTGCAACGTCGGATGAGCGGGTAAAAGACGAGTTCAGTGACCTTTCTGAGGGGTGAGAGAAGAGTGGGTTTAAAATAGCCTAAATGTCTTCTTTGCCAGTGGGAACTCCCCAGCCTGCAGAGCTCTTTCTCCACCAGCGCCGGGGGCTCGGAGCGGCGCCTCTGCTGCAGCCCTCACGTAGCTCATGGCACTGAGGCTCTGAGCTCCCTCCTCTGCTCTGGGGGGTTTGCACACACCTGTGCTCCGTGTTTGTGGGCTGCTTCCAGCAATCCTGGCCCTGTTTTGTCCCCTCTCTGTGCTGGGGAACGAGTCATGCTGGGAGCTGCTGCTCCAGCCCCTCAATCCCTGGGCAGTTCCCTCCATGGCTGGGGCTGGGGGAGAGCCGTGGGAGTGGGGATGCAGGCACGGGGTGGCACGTGGAGAAACCACCCCTTCTGCTCCCAGGGAGAGCCATTACCTGCGAAAGGGGAGCAGGAGGGACCTGGCAGCTCCACAGTCTGTTCTGAGCAAGGATTTGGCTCAGTCCAGCACAGTGTTTGGAATGGGGCTGTAAATACAGGAATGCAGGCGTTCCGAGTCTAAAGGGCCAAGTGCAGAGTGACTGGTGTCAACTGAGCCTGTCAGCTGTCACATGAAAAGGGCCGCAGCAATTTATTGCCTATTTCCTGTCTTCAGGAATTAATTGCTTCTTATGTGGCTTAAGGCCTAAAAGGAGGAAAAAGAAAAATCCAAATGTGGCTGTTACATTTGAGGGGATACAGAATGGCCAGCAGCTTCATTAACCTGCACCAGACAATTATGTGGTATTCTTGCTCCACAAAATTCCTTTTCCCAGTAGAGGAAGTGGCAGCCACATCCCTCACCCATGAATAGATCCTTTCAGTAACAGCCCTGTTTTTGTTCTCCTGACAGTGGTTTGATTATTCTTGCAGAGATTTAGCCCTAAAAGGACCTGATTTGGGTCTTTGCTGCGTTCACCGGCGCTGTGTTTGTGGGGAGGAGAACACGTGGAGCTGTGCTGTGCTGTGGGGGAGATGGATGTGCTGGGAATGGGGAACTGCTGGTGCCGAGGGTCAGCCCAAAGTCACGTCGGTAAAGGGCAACTTCTCTCTCTCAGGGACTTCTTGAGTGACGATGAAAGCGAGAAGAGAAACGTGCAATCTTCAGATGACTCCTTCGAGCCTTACCCCGAGAAGAAGTAAGGGGCTCTCAGGGTGGGTGGGGGGGCTGGTACTCACCACAATGGGGCCACCATGTCTTTCCTTATGGCTCTGTTCCCCACAGAGATGCCCCCAAGCTCCCCACTGGGTTAAACTGTCTGGGCCCTCATCCCCAGCCTGGCACAGCCACAGCCTGGCCCCTGTACCTGGGGCTGTGTGTGCTCCTGCTCTGCAGTCAGGTGTAACAGCTGGGGACGCTTTGTGGGGTCTAAAACCAAGATCAAGTCTTAAACCACTGTCGTTGTTCTTTTTTGGAGGGTTTCTGGCAAGAAAAGCGACAGCAAAGAAGCAAAGAAGGCAGAAGAGCCCAAAATAAGGAAGAAGCCGGGGCCTAAGCCAGGCTGGAAAAAAAAGATCAAATGTGAACGGTAAGGAGGGTCTGTCAAGGCTGGGCTGGGCTGCAGCCCCACACCCACAACACCTCACACATCTCTGCTTGCAGGGAGGAGCTGCCCACCATCTACAAGTGTCCTTACCAGGGCTGCACTGCTGTCTACAGAGGGGCTGATGGCATGAAGGTGAGCTCGGGCTCTGCTCCTGTCCCACGCTGGTGGCTCCCAATACTCTGGAGCCACTTCCATGTGAGCAGAGGATCCCTGATGGGTTCAATTCCCCATTCTGCACTGGAGGAGGCAGTGAGCCACTAAAAGCAGCCTGCTGGAAGTCCTGGCCTCTCCAATGTGTTCTGGCTCTCCCTGTTTCTCCTGTCCTGGAAGCCTGCCTCTGGCTCACAGCAGCCTTTGGAACAGGCTCTACTGTGTCCAGCAAAAGCCCCGGCAGCCAGGGGTAGCTTGGGATGCAAATCCTGGTATTGCACAGGGTGGTCTCGATGTTTGGGGATCCAGGTTGTTCCCTGTCAGCAGCTCTGTCCTTGCTTTGCAGAAACACATCAAAGAGCACCACGAGGAGGTGCGGGAGAGGCCCTGCCCTCATCCTGGCTGCAACAAAGTGTTCATGATCGACAGGTACCTACAGCGGCACGTCAAGCTCATCCACACAGGTGTGTCCCAGCAGCTGGCAGTCACACACACCCAGTGGCCCCTGGCACCCTGTTTGGAGGTGCTGAGGCTCTGGGGGTATAGGGACAGGACTCCCTGTGTCCCTGTGAACATGGAACAAGCTGTTGTGCAGGGGACATGAGGCAGGGGAGGGGTTCAGACTCCTGCAGGGAGTGTGGGCAGCTGTGTGTGTGGGGCACATTCCAGGAACTGGGCAGAATCTGTGACTCTCCTGTTTCCCGTGGCAGAGGTACGGAATTATATCTGTGATGAGTGTGGGCAGACCTTCAAGCAACGCAAACACCTCTCGGTCCATCAGATGCGGCACTCAGGAGCAAAGCCCCTGCAGTAAGTGATTCCAACAGGGATCAGAGGCATCAGTCACTGACCCTGGCACAGCAGCTGTGGGATACAAACCCTGCCTGCAGCTGGCAGCGTCCTGGCTGGATCACTTTAAACTGAATCAGTGAGGAGAGGGTCACAGAGTGTCAGGTCACCTCTGCTATGAGGAAAGGCTCAGAGTGCTGGGTGTGTTCAGCCTGAAGGCTCCAGGGAGGCCTTTGAGCCCCTTGCAGGGCCTAAAGGGGCTCCAGGAGAGCTGGAGAGGGACTTGGAACAAGGTCCTGGAGTAACAGGACAAGGGAGAACGGCTTCCCACTTCCAACGGGCAGGGTTAAATGGGATATTGGAAAGATCCTCTTTCCTGTGAGGGTGGTGAGGCCCTGGCACGGGTTGTAGACTCCCCATCCCTCAAAGTGTTCAAGGCCAAGTTGGATGGGGCTTGGAGCAACCTGGGATAGTGGAAGGTGTCCCTGCCCTTGGCAGGGGGTGGGATGGGATGTGCTTTAAGATCCCTTCCATCCCAAACCACTGCAGGGTTCTGTGATTCAATGAAACGTCCATTCCCAACACCTGCTCCAGCCCCAGCACTGTCCCTGGCTGAGCCAGGCAGCACCAGGCTGGCGCTGAGCCCCCTTTGCCCTTGGCAGGTGTGAGATCTGTGGCTTCCAGTGCCGCCAGCGTGCGTCCCTCAAGTACCACATGACCAAACACAAAGCCGAGGCCGAGCTGGAGTTCGCCTGTGACCAGTGCGGGAAGCGCTTCGAGAAGGCTCACAACCTCAACGTCCACATGTCCATGGTGCACCCTCTGACCCAGACTCAGGACAAAGCCAAGCCGCTGGAGCCAGAGCCCATCCTCCTCCTCACTACTTCAGGGACTGCAGAAGGCCAGGCAGTGAAGCCAGAAGTGACTGCAGAGCCCGAGCCCACCTGAGGGCACGGCCATGAGTTCCCAGCCCAGCCCCATAGAAGCCGTTTGGCAGTGGAGATTTTTAATCTACGTTTTAGTCTCCCAAAGAACTCTGTGGATTTAGCTTCAGCTTGCTCAGAAAAGGCTTGTTCTCATGCAGTGATTTCCATGCTCACGTCTGATTCAGCAGTGTTGTACTAAGAGTGTCTAATCCCAGGGGAGGGGACCCCTTCGTGTCCCCAGCCCCACGCACACGTTGTAGAAACCAAGTTGGCCACAACTGTTCCCTGCCTGCACAGAGGTGCCCCTGGGGGCTCGAGGGGGACAGAGGACAGTGGGACAACTTTAAGGAGACGTTTTGTTTTGGAAAAGAAGAAAAAAAAAATGGAAAAAAAACCCCAACAACATAATTATGAGTCCCAAAGCAAGTCTAAACCGAAAATTTGTAACCTACTTTTTATTGTAACAAGAGCTTCATGGTTATGCTTGTAATAAATTATTTACAAAGTAATTTGAAAAAAAAAATGATGCAGGTGAGAAAGGTAGCTCCTTGTGTTAGGTGTAATGGAGGTGTGGGGCTGAGCCCATTCCTCAGAACAGTTCCAGCTCTTCCTCCAGCTCCATGTCCACAGCAGGCCGTGAGAAGTGCAGAAGGGCGGCTCCCAGCTCTGGATCGAGCTCTTCACAAGTGCTCAGGAGCTGGGGAGAGGGCAGGGAGCCACTTTAGATCTGCTCGTGTTTCCTCAAAGCCCTTTCCAGCAACACCGGAGCATTTTGCTGCCTTGTCAGCCAAGCACAGGCAGAGGAGGGGGAAACTTCCACTCATGCTCGTGGCTGTGCCTCAGAATTCCCTCAGAGCGGGCGGGAACGGCCACACGAGGGCAGGGTGTGATGTGCTGGGAGCGGTGGAGGACGTGGCCATGGCACCGGCTGAGCACCAGGTGTCCCCCTGCAACCAGGTGAGTTATGGAAGCACGGGGCATGGCACAGGTGAGTTATGGAAGCACAGAGCAGGCCCAGGGGGGTCAGGGAAGCACGGGGCATGGCACAGGTACAGGATCAGTGCCTGAAGGAGCCACAGCAGCGCTCCCAGCTCGCACTGGGAGAGAAGGGAGAACACCTGCACGTACCAGCTGTATGTTCCCAAAGCTCTGGGCAGGGCAGTGTGGGATGGCTCCCAGCAGGAACTGCCGGGCTGCAGAGATCAACTCCAAGGGATCCTGCACGACACGGGAGAGAAAGCAAATGGAAGCAAAATGTCACCCTCAGCCCAGTCCCTGCTTCAGAAGGAGAAGCAGGAGCCAAAACCCCACAGGCCAGGCTGTCACTGCTCAGAAGGCAGGGGGGTGTTGGGGGATTTGGGAGCAGCTCTGGCCCCAGGGGATGAGGAACCTGCACAAGCTCCCTCTGCTCTGCACGGGAAGGTGGGAACAAGAAGGATGCTGCAGGGGAAGAGCTAAAGAATAGGATCAGTTACAAGAGGTTTTAAGCTGGAGAGGGGTAGATTTAGACTTGATATTAGGAAGAAATTTTTCTCTGTGAGGGTGGTGAGGCCCTGGCACAGGTTGCCCAGAGAAGCTGTGGAAGTGTCCAGGTTGGACAGGGATTGGAGCAACCTGGGATAATGGGAGGTGTCCCTGACCATGGCAAGAGGTGGAACAGGATGAGGTTTGAAGTGATTTCCAACCCAAACCATTCTGGAAATCTATGATAGGAGGAAAAAGGAGTCCAGGCTTTGCTTACCTGCTCTGTGGAATCTTGATCAGACTGTGGCAGGACTTCCCCTTCCACAAAGAGCTGGAGCAGCTGGATGTACATCTGGAGTGCCACGCTGAGGAAGGTGGGATCCCGCTGGAGCAGCTCCCGGTGGAAGCAGGGGGTGAGGCTGGAGGGGGTCACACATGGGCTCTGTTAGCTCTGGGTCCATGGGACACACACAGGCACAAGGCAAACACATCTGCTGCTCTGATTTGAGTCCCACTGCGTGCAGGGCCACCCCTTGTGCTTGGAGCACAAGGCTGAAGGGAAAGTTCTGGCAAAATTCTTTAGCAAAAGCCACAGGGTTCCTCAAACAACATCGTGCCTGATGAGGTGTTCTGCCCTGCACAGCTCAGGTAACTGTGCTCTCCTACAGGCCAGCAGTGCTGTTACCTCCATGCCAGGTGTTGGGGATGCCAACCATGACCCACATCCCCCTCAGTCCCTGCCCGGCCCAGCAGGGCAGTACCTGTAGAATGCCAGGGGCAGGAGCCGGGTGTGCCGCTCCGAGGCCGCGCTGTGCAGGACACGGCACTTCCCAGGGTCTGCAAGGACAGGGAGAAGAACTGAGCACCTGCAGAGGCCTCACATCACCTTTCATACTCCTGGAGCAGCACAGGGGCTGTAGTTCCCTTCCAGGACACAATAAATACGGGTGCTTGGGGGGGTCGCCAGCAAGAGAAGCAAGTTGTCCCCTCAGGCTTTCTCTGCCAGCAGGAACAACACTGAGCTCAGTCATTCCTGATCATCAGCTGGTTCTGCCATGCTCTGGGATAGAAGCAGGATGTTCTCAGCTTTCACACAAGGGGTTTTTGTGCTGCTTCCAAAGGCCCAGCAGCCCCTTCTCACAGGGACACTCCAAGCCAAGGGATGGGTCACCCCTCCTTCCACCCCTTGGGGCCAGGACTCACCTCTCTCTGCCGAATGGAAGAGAAGTGGCCAGGATGTGCCCCTCTCTTCCAGGCACCGCAGGATCTCCAGGGACCATTCCAGAGATGTCTGAAAATCCACTCCTTCCTGGGTGTCAGAAAGGAGAGGTCTCGTTTCTCTTGGGTTGTGGTTGCATGAAAGCAGAAAGGAGCCCCCACAGGAGACTGCACATGAACTGCTCTGCTAAAGGACCTTAGGAATTCACCCCAAGTCCTTCCCCTCACCAGGCAGCCTGGATTCCCCCAGGGGAATCAGGCACCAGAACAAGGCAGTGTCTTCCTGACCAAACCAGGCCAGCACTGAGAGAGGGGAAAGCTGCATTGTGGAATGGTTTGGGTTGGAAGGGACCTTAAAGATCACCCAATTACACCCCTCTGTCATGGGCAGGACACCTTCCACTAGTCCAGGTTGTTCCAAGCCAAATCCAGCCTGGATTAACCAACAGATCACTGCACATCCTGCACCCACCCCAATGGAGCAGCTTCTGTCCCCTCTAACCTTTCTAGGGACAACATGTCTTGGAATTATTGTGGGGTTTCTTTTTTCATTACTCATTTCACACGGATTAAGCTCCCAGCTCTGTCTCAAGATGTTTTTCTTCTCCCTGGCTCTTCCCCCAGACTCTCCCACGGGCAGACTGAGACCAAATGGTTATTTCTGCCTTGAATCTGCTCCCTGATCCCATCTGTGAGGTGACTCCCCAGATGGCTGCACTTCAAAGCTGAGGTGACAGCAAAGGGACAGAAACAAGCCTTCACAGGCAGCAGGATGCTCAGGGCAGGCAGCTGCTGGAAGCAGCCTGTCATCTCTGCTCCTTCACTAAATAGCATTAAACCATTTGGAAACTAATGTTCCTTCTTCCTGGGCAGCCCTTCTCCTGTGGAGTACCACATTCCAGCCTGAGGAAAAACATCATCTGACAGATGTGAGATGCTGCACAAAATCTGAGTGTGATACGAGGCTCCTGCACTACCTGGGAGGTGTAAAGTCTGAACAGGAAACTGAAAATAGTAAATCATCCAGGAGGAAAAATAAAAGTAGTGAAAGGGGAGATAATGTCAGTGAGAAGAAAACACAGGTTTAATCTGATGGGAACAGAAGGGCTTTCAGCAGGCTTGTCTGGGGTGTTGCTGATCCCTTCCTCCTGACAGAACAAGCTCCCAGCCTTCCCAGTGCTGCTACAAAGCATTTTTGGGCAGCAAACCAAGCTGATCAGACACATTCAGTGTCATGAGAATTCCCTGGGGGCTGAACTCACCTTTGGTGCTATTTTGGCTGAGATGAGATCCAGGAGGGAGAAGAACAGCAGAGCAACAAGGAGCTGCAAGGAAAAGAGGCTGCCTGTTAGTTGTGCCTGTAGTGGTGACTTGGAACTTGTCAGGGAACATAAACATTTCACCAGCTACATTCCCAGACTGGACCTGGATGAACCACAGACAGTTTCACCTGCTGGGACCCCAGTTACCCCCAGCCTTCCCACGGTTCCCATTCCCCCTGGCACTTTCCAGGAATTTAGAGGTGAAAGCTGCAGTTGTGCCAAGTGTACTCAGTGACACCAGGTTCTGACTGGCAGCTCCTGGCTCCAGACCAGTACAAACAATAGAGGAGTCAATCCCACAGGAAGAGGAGCTGCAATAAAACCTCCAGAGTAAACACCAGGCCCAGGTTCCACTTCAGCACTGTCACCTGCGAGCCTCTGGCACAGAGACACTCCCCATGCTGAGCTCTGACCCTGGCTCTTCCCTGGAAAATCAACAGCCAGAACTGCTGGGCAGCAGCCCAGCTTCCTCCTCAGCAGAGCCCTCCAGAGAATTCCCCTTGCACTGAGGTGACAGAGCCATTTCCTGGACCAGACTTGAGAAAACTCTCAGGAAATCTGTCTCTGGGAATCCCAGCACAACTTCCCAGAGCCCTTAAAATGCCTGCACTGCTGTCTCACAATCTTCCTGCATTTCCTTAACTTTCCAGCCAGGTTGCCCAAGCTAAAATCCACAAGGACTGTTGTTGGAGGGAGAGGGAATCCTGGCACACCACAGATGGAGCTCTCTGTCTCTGCAGACTCTCTCCAGCTTCAGTTTATAAAGCAGCTGTTGAACAGCCCTCCCAGACTTCACAGGAGCCAGAGTCTGAGTAAAAGTTAAAGCTTGAAAAGACTTTGCCTTCAGGATAAGGATTTAGCAACTGGCAATTTACAGCCACCTTTTATCAGCTATCCACCAGCAACATTTCCCAACAGGGATTCCCAGGGAGGCAGCACTATCTCAGGACAACTTCTCTCAGTTCAAGACCTCCTATTCCTGGTTTTCAGGTGTAGGGAAGAGCAGACACATAAAATGCACCCAGCCTTGCCTGTTCTGTGCCAGTCCCCAGCCTCTCCAGTGCCTCTCTCCCTCGTCCTCGTGGTGACTGCTGCAGGGTGGCACCATGGAGAAACGCAGCTGAGAGCCAAGGGGGGTCAGAGAGAGGGAAAACTGCTCCTGAACAAAGGAACCTGGGAAACAGAACAAACATGTCAAGGGTTTGGACAGGACAAAGAGGAAAAAGTACTGCTGTGAATGAGGAGGAAACCGGGACTTGGGCAAAGGTGCAAGTTTGTGACTGGGGCAAGAAAATAAATCACTCTCTCCATTTTGTTTTCCCTGTACTTGGATGCTACATGGAGACAGTTGTAAAAAAGCCAAAGTCTAGAAGCAGACAGAAGCATTCTCTAATCTCTTTTATCAGCAGTTGGCCAGGCAATAACTCTACACTACAGAAGCATGTGATTATCACCTGCCATAACCTGCAAGGAGATTCTTACATAAATTCCCAGCTTCTGGAGAAAAGCTGCAGGGCACTGACAGACAATGTAAGGAGGGGTAAAGAAGGAAGCAAGCAGCCAGTGAGCAGCTTCAGGAGCCCAGATTCCCCAAATCCAGGGAGCAAAGGGTGTGGCAGCTCCCAGGAATGACTCAATATCGTGCTAAGGCTTTGCCTAACCAGGACTCTGCCTTCCAGCCTCCTCTGCAGAGATTCCCTTTTTCTTATGGGGAAGCACTCTGACCCACATCACACACAGGGCCAGACTAGATCATTTTATCACGACCCATTTTGAGTTTAAGCTTTACAGAGGAGTCTAGAGCTGTCCTGCAAGCCTCAGTCCATGTGAGTTTTCCATCCTCCAGGACAGCAGCTCCCTGCTCCATCCTCACACACACCTGGTGCTTGAGCCATGCCAGCCCCTCAGTCTGTCCAGTTCTTCTGCAAGTGGAGCCCCAAAGAGTCTCTTCCACTGACAGCAAAGCACTGGCTCCAGCCGTGGCCACCAAAGCTGGGGACAAAGGTGGAAGCCAGCAGCATTAGTGGTGGGTGCTCAGTGTTTGGTTGCAGTCAGGTACAGGCAGGTACTCAGACAAAAGGGTTTTTCCTCTCTCCTTAGTGAAAAAGCCCAAGTTGTACATGGACACATCAGAAATGGGAGAAATTTCACGTCCTGGAAATGCAGAGGGTCACTTGTGACCGTGCTCACACCAGGGTTCCCTGGGACTGCTCTGGCAGGACCAGTCAGAATGAAAGAATTGTTCCACAAAGGTGATGGCCATGCTCAACACATGCACCAAAACGTGTAAAAATCCCTGTGTAAAACTGCACACCAGGAGTTACACACAGGAGAGAGAATACAACCTGGGATTTTGGGAGATTTTGGTTGCCTGTGATGTAACAACCAGCCCACACAGTGACAGACACCAGGACAAACCTCCCAGCTCCCCACTCTGACACAGCCCCTGTGGCAACACCCCAGGGAGCCCAGAGCTGGGATCAGTGACACCAAGGGCCCAAAAACACCCTGCAAATTTCCCAAAGCTTTAAGAGATTCTGTTGAATGTTACAACTCAGATAGTGTTCAACACAAGCTCTCTGAGCTGGTGCTGGATTTGTCCCAAAACCAGAGAAGCAAAATGAGCTCAGTCACCGCTGCAGAGAGGAGCACCACGGGACACTTGGTTTGACACGTGGTCAGAGCCTCGTTGACCCCTTCTGCTGCATCCTCACAGTCCAGGCTGGCACTCAGCAGCCCCTGGAAGAGGACAAATGACAGGATGGCTCCACACATCCATCTCTGCTGCTCCAAGTCCCTGGCTGAGCTGAGCGTGTGTAAAGTAATCAGAGATAACTGTAGGGGTCAGCACGGCTCAGCAAAAGAAACATCTACCAACAGCTTTGCTGCATTGTATGAAAATTCACCCCCACCACCACTTCCTCCTGCTGCTCCCCCTCATTTTCCTGGGTACTGCTCTTCTCAGAATCACATCAAGAGTTCTCAGAAGGAGGGTACAAAGGGGACACCTCGTGTGGCAGGAGGAAAGCTCTGAGCAGGGCCAGGGAGGCAGAGGGACAAAAGCAGCATTACCCTGAAGAAGTGAGCTGTGATGTCGTAGGAGAGTGCATACCCTCTGGAACAGACGTTCTTCTGCAGGAGGACAATAGAGAGGGAAACAAAATCATCATTCCTTCCCTTTGGAATAGGATTTCCTAAAAGCATTTTGGGTGTGTGGCACAAAAACAGCACAGAACCACCCTGTGAATGCTGAGCATCAGCTCAGAGGCAGGAATGAGGTTTCTAGCTGAGGCACTCCCACAGACCTGAGCTGCACAGCCCCTGCAGCCAGGATGAGTCCAGGATGGCAGCAGCAGATGGATTAACAGCCCTGGGGTGAACAGAGGTTTCTGGCTGTGCCTAATATGACACACAGAAGGGCCTGGAAAGGCCAGTCAGGATGAATAAATAGAAATCAGCTCTCCATAGAGCACAAAGCAGTGTCCTGAGGGAGCTGCAAGCCAAATGACCTTCTCCCAGAAAGCTGCAGGGATGTCCCTGGATGTTTCTCAGGAGGATGAGGAGGATCTCACTCCACAGCAAAACAGTTCAAAGCCCTGGCATGACAGAGGGATTGGAGGAGGGCTCATGCTCAGCCCCTTCCAGGCCTCCACGGAAATGCTGGAGGTTTGTCTGGAACTCAATCAAACGAAGTGACTCACAAGGGTTTACCCTTAATAGTGTCAAATGCCACCACAATTCCAAATGAATGAACACAAAAGTCACAGAATCATGGAATGATTTGGGATGGAAGGGACCATGGGCAGGAACACCTTCCATAGACCAGGTTGTTCCAACCTGGCCTTGAAACTTCCAGGGATGGGGCAGCCACAGCTTTTCTGGGTAGTTTGGATGTGATCTCCTTCCCTAAATTCAAATTTAAGGTCTTTCCCTAGAGCATTTACCAATGAGCAATCACCATTTGGCCCACAACACCTACCAGCTCAGAGTTCACAAAACAAAAGAAGTTGTCACAGTCCAAGACTGTTTTGTTCCCTTTCCAACACGAGGTGATCAGGGTGGATGCAGGGAGCCCGACCAGGATCCTTAAGCAGAGAAGAATGAAAATTGAGATTACTGTCAGGGAGAGAATCAGCCTCCCCATGAAGTGGCATCCAGCCTGGCAGAGGTGACTGGTAGCCCAGGATGGCACATGGAAACACAGCTAATTCCAGTGGGTGCCAGGGAATAAGTAACCCTGGCACAGCTGTCCCCACGACATGCAGTGTCACTGCCACTTGCTGTGCAATCCGAGGGGAGGACACTGCACACAGCAGCCTGCCCTGAGCAGCAGTGCTGCTGGAGGCATTCCCAGCTGCTCTCACCTTCTGTGCAGCAGCAGCTCCTGCTGCCTCCACAGCTGCTCTCCCAGAGCAGACCCATGCTGGCTGCCTGTCAGTCTTCCCTGGAGGATCTCAAACAGGAAATGTCTCTGGGCAGCTGGGCAACCAGGAATCAGCTTTGGCCTGCACCTCAGCTCCAGCACCAGCTCCTGAACAGGGTGATGGGGAAACCAGTGAGGGTCACACACTAGCCTGCTCTCAAACTCTCTTTGTTTCTCTGAAGCAACGAGAGATCAACAAGAAAACCTCTCTCAATCCCCACATCTCAGCTCACACGTGAGAGCCAAATGGAGCCTCACTAACAGTGAGGAATGAGGGAATACTTAGGCCAAGTTCAAGGACTAAACATCCACCTCACAGTCTGAAATCACCTGCAGCCTGCAGAGAATCTCGGGGCTGACTGACATCTTCGAGTGGCCACAGCCACCCAGGTCCAGCCTGAAATTAGAGGACACAAGAGGTAACTCACCCTGCTAGCCCAGGGGAAAGCACAGTTCAAATACAGTCAGATGCTTCAGATGAACACAGAGCTCAAGCATTGTGCCTTAAATAAGCTGTAGCTGAGGCAGCAGCTCTCCTCTAACCTCCCTCCTCATTTTCCAGCTCCAGCCACTCCCCCTGGGGCATTGGTGTTTGTCTGGCCACGCGAAGCTGAGTACAAAGTCAACTTTAAAAAGACAGCCAGACTGAGGGCATCTCTGTGGCTGCAGCCCCAGAGCTCTGCCACCTAAAGCGAGATGCTTATGCACAGACTGGTGAGTCACACAGGGCCACCTCCCAGCTCCCCCTTCCAGCCAGACCAGAAGGGAATGGCTTCCCCAGCCCCACAGAGGGGACAAGCTCCCAGTGCACAGCTTCAGGGCCAGCAGAAAGGGAAGTCATGGCACACAATACCTCTGTGAGGAATCCAGGATGGCGTTGATGATGACTCCACATGCCTTCTCCAGGTCTCCATCACAGCCACCAGCAGCAGAAGGTGCAGGGAGGTACCTCTGATAGATGGCCCAGTAATGGAAATCCTGTCTGCAGTATGGAAAAGGAGGAGATGGGGAATCTGTTGGAATGGTGCCCTTCCCTTGATGTAGATGGAGGCTCACACATCAAGAGTGATGACTGATGTGTGCTCAGATAAAAGCACCATGTAAGCACAGACATGAGGAGTCCTCCAGCAGACCCCACCCAGCTCTGGATTCCAGAAACAGGGAGGGTTTGTGACAAGTGGTTTGGAAGGGCTGCACATGCAGGGTGAGCCTCACACAACCATGGGATGGTTTGGGCTGGAAATCACCTTAAATCCCATCCAGTCCCACCCCTGCCACGGGCAGGGACACCTTCCACCAGACCAGGTTGCTCCAAGCCCTGTCCAGCCTGGCCTTCCCCAAGTGAAAACACACACACTCCTCATTCCAGCAGTGCTTGAACTCAGGACAAACCACAGCAGGCAACAGGCATTTGTATCCTGCAGCAACTGTTTACTTACTTCCTCATCTTCAGTGCTTTTCCCTAATTTTGATGGGAGACTCTTGGACTAACTATTCCCCTTCCAGCAGAGCCCCTTGGCCCTTACCTCTCTGAAGCAGAGAGAATGTCCTTTTCAGGGCACACTTCCAGCTCCATCAGCAGCCACTCTCTGAAAGACAGCTGGGAAAAGCCAGGATTTAGGAGCAGGGAAGAACAGCAAGGGAAATAACTTGTGCAGAACAGCCACCTGCTGCCCAGCATAAAACCCACTTTCACTTCATCTCCAGACACAATCCCATGTGGATCAAGAGACATGAAACAAGAGACATCAACCCAAGGAAGTTCCTGTGCTGTTTCTCTTCTAAAAAAATTCAAGCTAAAACCCCACTGGCTTTCCAAAATTCATGGAAATCCCATAAAGCCTGTCTCACACACACCCACCCCTTTGACATTTCCAAATACACTCATCACCTCCAAGCACAGAGACCAGGATGAACGTGTGTTATTAGAAATAAAGGTAAAATGAGCCAAGCACCTCAGTCAGACAGGCTGTGTGAGCATCAAAGAGAGGTTATAACACAGGGCTGTTCCAGCCCTGGACACTGAGCCAGCCAAGCACAAGGAGTCATTCTAGGAACACCACAAACTCCTGTGCACAAAGACAAACTGGTTTTAGAGGAAGTAGGTTAAAAAAAGAGAGTCTGTCAAATCAGAGACTCTGCAAGGGTGGTACAAAGGGAATAGCTGAGATGGTTTGAGCAGGCTGAGCCAGGCAAGTGCACAGGTGGCTCAGGGGAACATTGGCATTTACACAAAGCACCAGAAAAGCAAGGATTTCCAGTTATTTGCCTCTCCATCACTTCACAGAGAGCACAGCAGGGAGCCAGGGTGATGGGCAGGCCTTTGCTCTGCAGTTCCTGAGCTTCTATAGCTTGCCAAGTTTCCCACTTTTCCAAGAAATAGGACACAAAAGTTTTACCTTTGGTTTTCTCTTTCTGCCTTATCATCCCCATCAGATAACATCAGCACCCATCCCAGCCCACATGACTCAGCTGTCAGACAACTTTTCAGGTATTTAGTTCTTACTTTCAGACATTTAAGCTCTTACATGAAGCTTTTGATCACCAATAAGGAAATTGCAAAGGGCAGATCTAAAAAAAAGTGAGAATTAGAGGGTGAATTTGGGTGCTGGAAAAAGATTTATACCTGGAATGCCTTCTCCTTCAAGAGCTCTTGGAAGCCTGCTTGCTTCCATAAGCACAGGCTGGCTCTCCTGTAGTTCAGAGAGGGGCAGGACAGGGAGCTCCAGCTCAGGGCAGTTTTGGGCTCCTCACTCAGGGCTCCCCGAGCCTCCAAGCTCAGCCGTGGCACGAGGTGCTGCAGCTGCAATCAAACACCACATCCTGCAGGTGACTGCCACACAACCAGGCCCAGAGCCACCCCTGCCCCTGTGCCACTGCCCAGCAAGCACCAGGAGCTAAGAGGGGAGGGCACAGAGATGTTTCCACACTGTTTTCTTGGTGTTAAGTGGGATTTGCACAGGGACCTGCAGCAGGGGATTGGGCTGAGACTGAATTTTCTCCTAAGTTAGAGCAAGACTTTTTACCTTTTTAATCAGGCCAGGAGGAATCAAGGCACAAAAATCTTCACGAGAACAGGATGAAAACTTGCACATCAGATAAGCTGCTGCTGCAGTACAAAACCTGAGAGAGAAAAGGAAAGAACTCCATTGTCTGGTTGGTTCAACCACCTCCACAAACTCTGGAAATCCTCCATGGGAGCCTTCCCAAAAATCTGGGGGAGCAGGGAGGGGGTGGATGCCCCATCTCACCTCAAGCAGAAGGCAAATGACTCTTCTGTCCTGCACACGAGCAAGGAGCTCCAGTACTCTGAAACAGAAAGGGCCTTTCCAGGAACAGCCTGAGAAAGCCCAAAACTGGCTTCCACTCCAGGAATTGAAGCTCTGCATTCACTTAAGTGGATCACAAAAGCTGCCAGTCCTAAAACATGAGCAGCACTGAGTGAAGGACCCTGGAAGGTAAAATAAGTGAAGAACAGGAAAGACATTTTTAGTAATTTTGTAGCACATATTTTGTAATATTCTTACATACTGTCTCATTGCAACATTTCATATTTCATTTTTGATACTGTAACATTTTGTACCAAATCACCTTTCTGAGGGAAAACACTCAGATGTAGTGAAGGAGCAGAGCACTGTTCGTGCCCACCAGTAGTGCAGCAAAAATTGAGCAGATGAGACACAACCCACAGCAGAACTGGAGGTTTCTGTAATACAGCAACTTGAAATAATTCACTGTAAATTCAGATTCTGGGTTTCTCAAGGCTTCTTAGCTTCTCTGACAGCTAATTTAATCTATCAGCCTCTTATTTTCACCCTTGCAAAATCACAGGGTAGAGGAAAGAAAACAAGCAGTTCTTTAATAACAAACCATGCACTGCTGCATCCCCAGATAGGACCATCTTAATTTTATTTATCAATTTTTACAATTGAATTGTGCAATGTGGAACCTTAAGAATGAAGCATTCTACCATTTTTCTTTTGTCTCTTTCCTAAACTTGCCTATTTTAGATTCTGTTAAAATGTCTCAGAAGGCATTAACCTTCCACAAGTAGCATTTCTGTAGGGAAAAATTCTCCTCACATTACTGAGGGCAGCTTCATCCTCTTTGACCAAAGCTGGGTATTTTTTTGGAAGCCTGGAGGGCACAGTACAGCCCAGACAGGTCCATGCCCCCCAGCTGAGGAAATGGAGCAGGATGGCCTTTAGCACTACAGGATTCCTGGCTGGAAAACTGACCTGATGATAAATAAGCTGGCAGAGCCTGCCCAGGAGTGCAGGCAGGAGATTCCTGTGTCCACACATCATCTTCACCACCAAGGAGAGGCACGGGCCCTGCCTGCACAAGGTGAAACCACAGGCTCATTACATTTATCCCCAACGCAGGAATGTGCAATTAAAAAATGCTTAAACACCCTGGAGCTGCTCCATGCTTGCCTGTAAACACAGCACAATTATCATTCCACGCACAGGCTCAAAGCAAGAGGCACTTTTGGGGTACCCGAGCACAGAACCCTACAATACAGATGGCATCTCAAATACTTGTTGTCATCTCAGAAGACCAAAGTGACCTCGGAGTGACAATAAGGACGGGTGGAGCTGCCTGAGGCACAGGGTAAACAGAGGCAGAGCAATAAATGGGATCCAAACACAAAGCAAGGAGGAATTGCTATGACAAGGCCCTGCTGTAAAGCAGGGGCAGGGAGGGATTTTCCCACCCAGATAACAGAAAAAAACCCATTCTCAGAAGGGATCAGGTGGGAGTTGTGTTTAGACACCATTTCCTGGGACTCGTTTGTCACAGAGACTTTTCAGTGGGGTTTTTAACAGTGATTCATGTGCTCCAGGGCAGAGCAGTGCAAGACAGGGAAGGATGCCCTGGCTGCCAAGGCAGCAGGGCAGCTGGGATCACAGCCAGCTCCTCAGCACGGCCTTGTTGCCCAACAAAGTGATTTTCCACTGACACGTTGCCCATAATGTTTACAGGCTCTGCTACATCAAGGAGCGTTCCCAGGGGCAGGGCAGTGCTGCCTCTGCTCCCCAGCCAGGCCAGAACAGACCCCGGCCCTCGCCAAGAAAAAAGAATTCCAGGACAAAAGGGATTGGCTTCACTGCCATCCCCACTGCTGGGCTGGAACACCCAGGCACTGCTTTTTGGGGGGGGTTTAATCCCTGTCACAGAACAAAGCAGAGCCAAAGGCCACTTTGCTGAAGGGATCTGTAACAACAGAGGAAAAACATGTTTTATTTACTCATGTAGCTCAGAGTGAATTAATTCTTGGAGAGCAGACCCCCCTGGCACTGGGGGTATGAACACCCAAACTCCCTCCTCAGCCCTGCACAAGTGCTGGAATTCTGGTTATCACCCAGTTTAGGTTCTCCTACTCTGACTCACATCTTACCTGGCAGGAGGGTTAAAAGAGGAAGCAGCTAGTAGGGTTTGGCAGAATGATGTCAGCAGAAGATCAACAACCTGAAATCAAAAGCACAAGGAATAAACCTGGAATAAAACCCACACTGCTAATTCCTGCTTGTCAGGCGGGATACCTAAACCTAGTTTTCAGCTTTGTAGATATCACATTTCCTGACATGAAAACAAGGAAATAAATTGGTTAATGAGATTCACTACAAGTTGTACAGATCCACTGCCACTAAGCATGGAAAATTAAGTCCAGGAATGACCCAGCACACAAAAAAACCACAGCAAAGCCTTGCTCATCACAGGACTGCTCTGGTAGAAAATATCTACAGATCCAGCAACTTCCAGGTGGTTAAAACACAGGAATAGTCTGTGCAGGGCAGGATAAGGGAGACAAAAGGAGAAGTGTATTTCCTGCTCCGGGCAGACAAAGCAGCCTTTCTCACCTTCTGTGCAGATGCATTTTCCCCTGCCCAGCCCCTCCCCGGTGGTAACTCACTCTCTGGTGGCAGGGTGCCAGCCTGGGGGCAGGGACAGCCACTTGGATTGGGGAATTCGAAGGAGAAGCTTCATTCTCCTCACTGCTGTCACCCAGGACACCTCGGAGTCTGTCTGAAACCACGGCAGTCTGAGCTGCCACATCTGCAGGGAGGGGACAGGAGGACAGGGGAAGAAGGACAGCAGGCACAAAACATTTACAACCCCCCACAGCAGCAAGAACCAGCAAAATACAAACTTTAATCATGAGTCAAAAGTATGTTAGGAAAAGCTTTAATAAGCAAAAAATATTGGCTGGGACACAGTGGATCAGCATCAGCAGCATTATTTTTTCCCAGTACTATTTTACCAACACACCTCAGAAAAAGGGAGGAAAATGCTTTCCAAAGGGGGCTGAGCCACCAGGTGAAGCCCAGGAGTGGGGCAGCAGAGATTGGTGTGAATACCACCAAGATAAGCCCCAAATAAAGCATGGGAATACATCAGACATTCAAATGTACATATTCATAGCTGGAAGGATTATCAGCTCTGAAGGATTACCAGCTCCAGGTACCAGTGGCAGTAACTCCTGCTGGGCCTTTTGGCCAGCACCAGCCACACTTTATTCAGGCAGTTTTTGGGATAGTCAATGAGAAGCAGCTCCCTCATACCTTCCCATTGAGCCTGGTCCACAATCAGAGTCCTGAGCTCAGCCAGTTCAGCCTTCAGCTGCTCCAAAGGCTCTTTGGAATGGCTGGGCTCTGCTTTGGAGTCCTCTAGACAAGGAGGAGAGGAAATGCATTCAGCAATCTCTGCGTGCACTTTCTGTAGAAGCAGAATTTACTTTTCCTGAAGCTCTAACAAAACCCCAAACTGTCAGTCTGCCACACAGAGAGCTTTGTTTCTTCACTCAGAATGTGCTATTTCGTTAATAATTTATGGGTTCATGCCTAGTTGCAAAAAGGAATTGAGTTTTTAAAGATGAGAGACAAAAAAGTTCAGTTTTCAGAGTTTTCTTCCCACTTCCTTTAGCCCTGCCCTTCACAGAAACATTTGCTGTCCTCAAGATTGGAGTCAGGCTCAGAGTGCAGAGACAGGCATTACAGCACGGATACATCACCAGCTTCTCCAGATGTCCCATGTTACTCTGGCTTTTTGTTTAAGGGAAGGAATAAAGGAAATTCCTTTTACCACTAAAAAGAGAAGCCACCAGCGACTGGAACAGCTTCTTGTACAGGGGCCAGGAATAAATCACACAGGAGCAAGAACAGCAAATAACAACGGTTGAAATTAACAGTGGCTGCAAACACGCTGTAAAATGAAGTGTTGGGACCCACTGAGTCACCAGAGTGAGCACTGACACTTTGGGGTTGCCCTAAACCCCGGGGATGGGGCAGGGAACAGGATCAGAGCGCAGGGGACAGCAGGGGACACGGCTGAGGCTGCTCAGGAGGGTGGCACAGGGCCCGGGCAGTGCCACTAGAGGTCAGTGGCAGCGCAGGGAGCCCCGCGGTGCTGCCGGGATCCTGCAGCTCCATCCCGGCCCATCCCGCAGGGATCCCATCATCCCGTGGTTGCCAGGCCAACCCCGCAGCCAGCCCAGCCCGCTGCACATCCGCGGTGCCCGGGCACGGCTCTGCCACGCCCCGCCAGCCACAGCAGCTCCAGAAAGCTCCAAAGGCTCCGAGCAGGGCTCGGCTACAGATTTATCTGCATAGCCAGAGCATGGATCTGTAATTTCTCCCCAGCACGCTCTGGGAACTATCCCTGCTCCCCAGCCTGACCTTTTCATTGAGTGTAAACCAGTGGAAGGTGTGTTTGAAACACCCACTGCTGACAAACAGCAGAGCTCATTAAATACCCTCATTAAGTACCCTCATTAAGTACCCTCATTAAATATCCATAACCCTGCCCCAGTAAAGCTGCAGAGACGGGACCCAAAATCTCCTCCCACTCCACCACCCATAAAGCAGGAGCTGCAATCCCTTTCCCAGCCCCTCCCGCCCCCCCAGATCTCCCTAATCCCCTCTTAAAAGAGGATGCCAGCAGTTCAGACAGCACAAGTGTCATTGCACAAGGGATCAGCACAGCAGGTTCCCAGCACAGCAGATTCCAGCCCGGGCTGAGCAGCTCAGGCTGCAAACGCTGATTCATGGAAAGGTCTTGGGGGTGGAATTCAGGCAGCTCAGGCTCAGGCATCATCTGCAGCCTCAGCACAGCACAGGGCTCCCAGGGACTGCAAAAATCCCACACAAGCAGGGCTGGCAGTAAAAGTCATTGCAGGAGTAAGAATTTAACACCTCAATACAACATCAAGGACATAACAATTATTTATATGGATTAAATACCTATTCGGCCACAAACCTTTGAAAAATTTCAGTTCAGGAGGGCAGTAGTGGAAAAATTAGTATTTCCTATTGATCCATAAGTAAATGTTGTATTTTTTTACCTTGTAACACCTTTTCTTTCATAGCATGACAGGCTTGCAGGTATGTGGAGTAGAGGTTTGAAGGTATTTTATCAGCTCTGTGAAAAAGAAGAGATTTATTATCCTGCATAACCACCAACTGCAGCTTTATTAAATAAGCACAAACAACAGCCCTTCCATGAAATGTAATTAGAGGGACTCTCAAGCATAAAGAGCATCTGAAGCATTTTTTAATCATCTGACATGAGGGGCAGAGATTTCTACCCAAGGCTTTCACAGCAGCATTGCACACGTGTAGCACACACAAACCCAATACTGTAGATGTTATTAATTAATGTTTTAATGCCTATTTCATATCTAGTTGATGTCCGAGATCCCAGAAGAGTGTGAGCTGTGAGATGCAGCATCCACAGATGTAAAATGTGAACGTGCTGAGCCCAAGGTGTGACCTCCTCTCTGCAGGGCAGGCACTCACTGCTAAGAACACATCCCATGGGGCTCCCCCGAACTCAGCTGCTTCTCTTACAACTTTAATTTCACTAAATGATCCAGCCTTTAATTTTAGAGCCAGACTGGAATGACAAGGCAGGGCCGAGCACCTCATTTGCAGGCAGTGTTGCAAACATTCTTCCCCCATGAGAGGTTACAGAGGAATTACTGGATGTAAACTAAAGCTGTTCCTGCAGAACAGCACTGAAAAGAAAGAACAGTGCAGAAAAGCACTTTAAAACATGCATGCAGGGCAAGCTCGAGTCCTGAGAGGAGCTGTGTCCTGCTGGGGCATCATCCTGGTGCCCCCTGAGCATTAACAGACATTTAAGTCTCATCTTTCACTTCCCCTTTATCCCCTCCCAAAGGGAGCTCATATTCCTGGGGAAATTTTATATTCAGCTGTACCCTTCAAGATTTGCATAAAAATGTACCTGGCCTGGAGCCAGAGGGACTCCTAAATAATGATTTCACAGTGGCCAGAGGATTAATTACAGACCTGAAGACTACACAGATAAGCTCCTCCATGCACAACCTGCAGGCCACAGACCTGGGCCCTGCAAGAGGTTGGTTGTAACCAAGGTGTCAAAGCCTCTGATAATCTGATATCAAATGTCCCAAAAAGAAAGCCCAGCAGCACAGGCAACAACACTGGGGTGTCTGAATACCTCTTTAAGGAGTCTATAAAAGCCATGTGTCCATCTGGGGTTTTAGGGAGCTGTAAGAGAGGGAAAGGCAGGTCAGGGGCAAATTATCTGTGTACAAACACACAGCTAATGGGAGGGGCAGAGAAAAAAGGCAAATACTGACCACACGTGGCTTGAGCAAAGCTGGAAGGAACCAGGAAGTGTAGTATGGTCGTCTGAAAATGCTGGGAAAATAAAGAGAGCAAAGTATTAGCAATGCCAAAAATCCAAACCTCAGGAGTTAATTTGGCTCCTGCAAATACAAAATGTTCATGGTAACACGAATAACCACAGACAAACCAGGTTCAGATTAGCCAATGGTTTTTAATTTCTTTCATTTTGTCTTTATTTATTTGTAATAATTTTGGACTTCTTTTGCACAGGGGAATGTTCCTTTTCACTCTCTCCACAAATGTCCTCTATTAAGATGACTCCTCAGGAAGTGGGAAGAACTTCCCCAAACCTCCCTTGCTCATATCCTCAGTTTTTCTTGTTTCCTTATTTTGATTCATACTTGGCTTCTACAATTATTGTTGTTGTTATTATTACTATTATTATTATTATAGCTTAGCCCAGGAGGAGCTGAAAAGCAGAAAAGCACACAGTACCTGGCTTCTATCACAGAGGTTGGGATCTTCCTTGTGTTTTCAAATATCTGAAGAGCCTTTTCAACATCACGGAGTGCCTGGGCCTGGGGCTGCCCCACACCAGGAATGAGAGAAAGATGTGAGAAATCGAGGGTGATGATAACCTTACCTTTTCTGTTCTGAATTTGCTGTATTGTGATTCTATTTTAGTTGTATGTGTGGAATTGAGACACATCATCTCCACTTCCAGCCTGTGCCTGCAGGCAGAGGCACTGACACCCCGGGTTTCTCTTGTTTGAGTTGTGAGACACCTCAGGCTGCAACAAGTTCCTCAACTGAAAACCAGATCAGACTTTGAGAAATTAAATTAAATCTTTGCTTATGCCCATGAGTTCATGACAGGATTGAGTTTCTTGTATTTTATTCAGCTATCCTGCCTCCAGCCTGTATTTCATGTAATCATGGATTAAGTACCTATTCAGCCACAAATCTTTGAAAATTTCTCTTCCTCTGATCAAAATGTAGGAAGGAATAATAAAGCCAAACACTTCCTTATAAATAACTGTTGTTATCTAAAATACATAATGAAGTGTGAAGCTGCAGAGTGTAGATTCCATCCCCAAATCTCCTTTGAATATCCACACTTTGGTCCCACACCACAGAGATAGAGTGCTCCACTGAAAATAATCAAAATGTGACTCCAGTTTTCATGAGAACTGGGGAAATCCTGTATTTATGGCCACTAAAACCCTCTGGCTTGAAGCTGGAGACTTGGCAGCACACTGAGCTTTGGAATGGCAGGGAGGTTGATAACCACAGAGCTTTTCCAGAGGAAAAGGGACGTGGCTGATGAGAAAACTGAGAGCCAGGGCAGCAGTACCTGCACAGCCTCATCGGTGGCAGAGAGGTCTTCATAGAGCCCCATGTCTTCCATGGCCACCTGTGAGAGGTCAGAGGTGCAGGTGGTCACACATAGCAGGGTTTGACAGATCCACAGAGAATTCTTCTCCAAACAGACAAAGTTTGCTGACCTTGAGGTCGGCCAGTCGTGTTTTAGCCAGAGTGATGTACTCCAAGAGCAGGGCCCGGTGTTTGGTGGGCACAAAAGGTGGGTACATGATGTGCACCTGAAATGTGAAAGTCACAATGAGATTTGCCGTCGTTACAGGAAATCCAGGTAAAATTCTAACTAATGTTTACCTCAAATATTCCCCAAAGAAGGCATTATTGCTTGGTTAAGGATCAATCATTTTCATGGCAACTGACATAGTTTTTCCCAACAACAAAGAAGCCAAATCAGTGAAGTGCTTAAAATGAATTCCATGAAAGGAATTCTCCCCATCAATAAAAGATGCTTTTTTTCTTATTTCAGGAACAAAAGAGTTTGAATCATGAACCAGAAGGGTATAACAACATTTATAATGAGCTGAACCTACTGAAAGGCACAAGGACAGTCACTTTGGGGCAGTTCTAGACCTGAAAATCACCTCTGCCAGCACCTTCTCACCTTCAGGTATGGTGCAGCTTCAAAGGGCACCAGCTCTGACAGGAACTCGAAGAGGAAGACCAGAGATTTCTTACTGCTCCCATGCTGGCCACCAGCATTCCCAAAGGAAGCCTGAAACAGGGAAAAATGTCAAATTAGACTTTCAGCATGGAGAGAATCCTCATCCAAGCAGTGTCATAACTGAGCACATCAATCCCAAGCATCCTATTTCTGTCAGGAGAATCTTTTGGGAGAAAAATCTCCAGAGAAAGTTTACAAAATCATGGAATGGTTTGGGTGGGAGGGACCTTAAAGATCATCTAGATCCAGTCCCCTGCCATGGGCAGGGACACTTTCCATTAGCCCAGGGTGCTCCAAACCCTGTCCAAGCTGGCCTTGGGCACTTCCAGGGATCCAGGGGCAGCCACAGCTGCTCTGGGCTCCCCACCCTCATAGCCAGGAATTCCTGCCCAATATCCCATCCATCCCTCCCCTCTGGCAGTGGAAGCCATTCTCTGTGTCCTGTCCCTCCATCCCTTCTCCTCAGTCCCTCTCCAGCTCTCCTGGAGCCCCTTTAAGGTCTGGAAGGGGCTCTGAGCTCTCCCTGGATCCTTCTCCTCTCCAGGTGAGGAATCCCAGCTCTGCCAGCCTGGCTCCAGAGCAGAGGGGCTCCCTTGGATGATGGTGACTTAAGAGAAGTCTCCGTGGAAATTTGCTGCCATGAGAACACTTAAACAAGGCAACTTTGAGATGCACCAAAAGATTGAGATTCATATGGGAACCACAAATCTGCAGGTTTCTACACAGGTTTATCTGGGCTTTCTAAGGAAAAGAACCAGTCTGAGACTACAGAGAACACAACCAGTTTACCTTCTGATACCTCCTGGACACTCTATCAGCCAAAGCTGAGCTTAGATTTGCAAACTCATACAAAGGAATTTCCAGGTCGAATTTATGTGGAGATTTGCATCCCTAAAATACCCACCTGTTTACAGTTGAAAGCAACAAGCAATTATCTGTAAGGTCAAACACAGCAATTACAGCTGCATGCAAACCTCCAGGAAACAGGAATGCTTCCTCTGCCATAACCCCCAGCTTAGGCAATAACAACAGTGCTGCTTATCAAGATACTGAAATCCATCCAAGATGATGATAATAACAGGAATTACATGTCTGCATTCCTAGCAAATAACTACAACAGGAGAGATGGACTTAAAAGATGAAAGGAGGGAAAACTGGAGAAAGCCAAATAAATTTATTCTTTGCAGACACAAAGGCAGTAATAAATATGCAATCATTGCTAATATCAGTACAATCACTTGTACTTTTATTATTTTTTTTTTCTTCTCCTTTCTCATTCCTGGTTATCCTGTCTGGAACAAGGCTCTCTCCACGCAGCAGAACATTCCTTATGCACAGGTTGCCTCACACAATTAAAACAAAGCTCACCAGTCAGGCCTCACTTAGTCTCACCTTAAACCACTCAGAGTAAGACATGAAGACAGCAGGGCCCTCCAGAGCAGCCTGACGAGCGATCAGGAACGCAGTGATCATATTTTCCATGTCATAATTCCCAAAGGCCTTTAGCAGGAGATGGCTCAGGAGATCTAGGAACATAAAACAATAACCTCACACTTTGCTCCTGACAACAGTGCTGTACTTCCTGCAGTAAATGAAGACAAATATCTGTGATAAAACATAAGGCAGGACATTGCAGCCTGGAGAACCTCTGGGGTCTGATTTTATTTCTTTATCCACTTTCAACTGCCAAACATGCTTGGATTCCCTGTAGGGAGTCCAGCAGTGGGATAATTAGTAAGGAATTCTCATAAACAAGCTCTGCTAGCAAAGGTGAGCTAGAACTAAGGTTCAGTAATCACTACACCAATTAATAATGAAGGCAATTATCAAACAAGCACCCTGGAGAAGTGGCAGGCACGAAGCCTGGCATCCACATCACCACGGCCATGGAAAGTGTGAGTGGAAAAGCAGATGTGCTGCTGCTCTTTTCCATGCAGGAACCCCAGACAGCTCCCATGGATGGCTCCCCTGCCCCCCACCCCAGCAGCACGGGCACACCAGGCTGGCAGTGCCCACCTACCTTTGAAGAGCTGCTCAGCCTCAGCCTGGCACACCACCAGGGTGGACACACAGGACAGGACGTGCTGCCAGTTCACCTCGTGGGTCTCCAGGACTTGCTGCAGCTGGCAGATGGATTCCTTCACACTGAATGCCACCAGCAGCTGGGGGAGTGATGGAAATTCCTGTTAGCTAAGACATACAGCCACAAGGAAAAGGGGCATAGAGGCAAGATTGAAAAGCTTTTCTGTGTCTTTTTCAAGCTATCCTGCAGCTTTTGGATCACCTTCCCAGGCCCAAACAGCAGCCTGGACTGGAACCAGCACCAGCTAGAATAAACACAAAAATTCCAATTCTTTCAGAATCCATGCCATATTCTGTACCAGTGAAAATTCACAGCTCCAGTCAGCATCTTTGCTCTCATTAAGAGCTTTGCACTAACAAAAACCACTGTAGTTCTTTTCCTTCATGCTTCCTCCTCCCAGAGTTTCTGGCGATTGGTTTGGATTCTGCAACTGGATAATGTTGAACTAATTTCCAATAATCTGATTTCAGGTATTTCAGTGGATATAAAGCCAACATAATGAAGTTCTATGAGTGACACCAGGCAGATGTACCTTGCGAAACAGAGCCGTGAGCAGGGGACATGTCCTGGTAAAGCTCCACTCCTTCTGCATCTGGATGGCATCAGACACTACACCCACAAAAAGAGAACTTCAGCAGCAGGTTTTAAAATACACCCAAAACACTTAAGTTTTCCTTGTGCAGCCATTAAAAACTGCCCAGTGGAATCGTGTCTCCCATTTGTCTTTGGAACATGGGCTGAGGCACAAGGACTGGGCCATTCCATTATGGCACTGTCACCCAGAGCTGGTTTTATGATCACACGTGCATAGGCTGACATGGCACATGCAGAGAGAATCAGCAAGGAATCAGCTTTTCCCTCATTAACCTCTTTCATCTGGGAGCCAGCAATGACACAGCTCTCCCACACAACAGACAAGCAGCTCCAGGTCACAGCTCATGGGGGTTTTACCAGAGATTTCATAGCTCAAACATATCTCCTCCTAAAAACATCAAGCTGATCTGGGATTAGAACCTTCCTACCCAAAATTTTGTTCTGAACTATGACCCTCAGATGACTTTTTTTGCCTGATTTGGCACTCTGCTTATAGAGACCCCCAGAAAGGAGTTGAGAAGCCTGGAGGCTACTCTGGCTCTGTGTCCTCCAGGCTGGGCCCCACTCAGTGTGGGACAGAGCTCTGGACACACCTGGAGACACCTGGACACACCTGGACACCTGTCCCTGCCCATTCCCACCTTTCAGCACGGGGTTGTAGGTGAGAACCTCAGTCAGGGTGTGTCTGAAAAACTGCTTCAAGGAATCCGGGTGAGCCACACTTCCATAAAGGGACACATTGAAGACATTCAGCCTAGAAAGGAAAAGGAAATACCAGAAACAATGTCAGGCAGGTGATCAGCCAGGTACTGATTCATTATGATCAGCCAGGTACTGATAACACATGATCCACTAGCTGCTGATGAAATAGGAACAACCAAGTGCAGCTTAGGGTGAATAACTGATTTTTATTCTACACCCATTTTGCAAATTTCCACATATACCTTTTTGTATGTATTAAAAAAAAAACCAAAAAACTAATGGTAACTCAACACTGTGTAGCCATCACATTTACAAATGTGAGTCTAAGGGGTATCCCTGCACAGGGCTGAAGGTGACATGCACAAAGCAGTTAAATAAAACAGGTTTGGAAGCAGGATTGGAGATTATTTCACCTTCCAGATGTTTCTGCTCAGAAGCAGTGAGAAAACATGATGGGGAATTTTTGGCATGACAAGAGGGAGGTGCAGGGTTGGCTCCAGCACTGACAGAACCCATTTGCCTACCTGGCCCTTATCTTTTTTACAAGCCCTTTTGTCTGCACATATTTTATTAGCAGAGAACACCAAGCACAAGTAGTACTAGGAGGGGTGGGAGGTATGTAAATAAGTTAAAATCACCCCACAACACTCCTCCTATTTCAGTAAGAATTGCAACAGTGGATAAAAACCTCCTCCTGACAGTTTGGAACGTTTCTTACCAGAACCTCACAGCTCGCACAGTGGAAACATCTTCCTGCTTCTCTTTACCAACAGCATCAAGCACCCCTGCACCCCAAAACACACAAAAACCCAATGAGAAAAGAACCATGACACTAAACCCCACATGGGAACTAAGAGGAATGAGCAATTTGTGCCCCTTTACAAAGGTGACCCCGCTAGGGAAATGTGAGAAGCCACTCAGCAGTGCTAAATTCTTCCCAGATTTTCTCCAAAGTGACACAGAGACTCAGAAACTATTACCACTGACCTTGAACCAATTTAAAAGCATTCCCAAGAACATGCTAGTAATGAAGCCGTCTAAAAATGCATATAAATCAGTATTTCATTTCCAAACCCGACCCTAATGCATCTGTGAGTGTGAGCATCCCCAAGCCTGTCTGGAGGCAGGGATTTGCACAAGCTGAATTAACCACCATGCAAACCACGGTCCCAACAAAGAGCAGGCTGGGGGAGGGCCGCGTTTGTAACGTGCCATTTGCATAGCAGGAATTCCTTTTAAAAAAAGCTCGATTTGCCCCAAAACGAGCGCATAGAGATCAAACAGGTTGGCAGCTTGCGCAGCGCCGTTGTCTTGACGATCAGCCCACACCACTCCGAGCCCGCAGACTGGGAAACCCTTGCTTTGCTTTGCAGTCTGCTGCAGCAGCACTTCTGCTTTGTGCCACCCCGCCTTGAAAACCCTCCTCTTTCAGCTGATAAAGGAGTTTGGTTTGTGCATTCAAAGCATTTCGCTAAGAAAAAAAAAAAAAACCCTGAAAAGAAAATTTACTGAGCAGGGGCAGCGAAGCAGAGAAAAAGACGTCCTCACATGCCACCACAGCTTTAGGATGCAACACTCTCCTCTCCTGCTGAGGAATACTTTAAGGTTAAGTAGGGGAGAATAAAGCAAAGGAGATAAACTCAGCTTATCTTCAGGCACAGCAGTTCAGCACTGCCAGATCATTACAGTGAACACATTGCTCCCATTGCTCTCCCAGCCTGTCCTTCTCCTGTGAAGGTCTTCAGTAATATGGAACTCTTTTACATTAAAAATCCTAGTGTTCTCCAAAAATTAATGAAGTGGGACCCCTCAAAGGTGACCCAAAAGTATGGACTAATAAAATATCTTACATAAACCTCATGCAATGCGTTTTGCAGACTGCGAGTGTGGCAGTGCAGGCTGCGCAAACGGGAAGGGCAAATGAAGAGCAGGATGCAGATTCCTTTCTGCCTGCCAACATCCTGCTCCTCCTCCTCCAAAACCCCTACTCCTCTGCTCAGAAGGGCTGGTTTTCAACTCTCAAAGGCCACCTGAGATGGGATTCATACATATTAAATAATAAAGCACTCCTCTCGCAGCTCTCCCTTTTTAGAAGAACTCCCAAGGTGCGTGAGGCATTTCTGTGTGCAGACAGTGCTCCCTGCCACAGCTGGGGTAAGGAATGGGGCTGGCAGTGCCCACAGGGATGGAGGGGAGGTGCCATGGCCTGGCATGGGGTCACCTTAGAGCAGAGAGAAAGCAGCAGCGAGCAGGAAAGAGCCAGCAAGGAAAGCAGGGAAGTGCTGTCACTAAGGAGACAGGAGTGACAGCAGCTGCACTGTCAGGTGACACCAGCCAGGGGTGTGGGACACGGGAGGGCTGTAAGGAACGTGACAACAGCAGGTACAGCATCTCCCCGTGAGGATCAGCTGTGACACAGGACAAAAATAACCCCCGTGTGAATGTGTTTAGTCTTTGTGCGTCAGGATTTGCTGGCAAATCAGGCACTGCTGTGCTGAGCCCTCAGCAGAGGCACCAGGGCAGCTCAGGCCAGGGCAGGCACGTTGCAGTTCATGAACACTGGTGTTTAAAGACTACACACCTACACTAGATGCCTTTGCTCAGCACAAAAATAGAGGTTTCAGAAAACATTAGCCTGCAATTCCAAACGGTGAGTCAGCAAAATCGCTCAATTCAAAGTTTAATTTACTAGGCAGAAAAAATAAATCTAAAGCAGCAAAGCTGATCCTGGCCTAACCTCTGTGCTCCACCTGCTTCCAAGCAAACCTGTTTAAAAATCAGGAAATCGGGTCAGGTATCTATATGATGTTACAGTTGGGAGCAGAAAAAAAAGTAGCATAAAAGGCAAGAAATTATCTGCAGTGTCTGGAGATGCCTTAGGAGAACGACAGGGGGAAAGCAAAGGCAAATAAAATCAGTGACATAAACATTATGCACAACAGCACAGACAAAGCATCCAGGCAAAGGATTTCTCCTCAGGGATTCAGCAGTGAGCAAGAAATAGAAGTCTTGGAAGCAGCAGTGGCTGCACAAAGCTGAGATCACAGCAATACTTACATGCCAGCATTCTCTGTAAGACAGCACGGCAGATCTGTTCAAAATTGACAAATTAAGGGATTTACAGTTTCAAAGAGCTGCAGTTCAATGCAGAAAAAGTAAATTGACTCAAAGAGTTTTTGTCCCTCTTAAAGCTTCACTTTGACCTTAGGCTCTTCAATAGAACAGATAAAATAGACAGAAGGGCAGCATTTTCCAACCTTATAGCATTCCATGTCTCATATTCAAATGGAACACCCAAGCAATCCAGGTGAAAGGAAGTTTAAAAACTCCTTGATGTGCCACCTTGGAGCAATTCTCCATACAAAAAAATCTCAATTCTGGTTTCACCATTCCCCTACTCCAGCACCTGTATCACCACCCTTCCCTTGCAGCAAGCTCTGAATTATTTGTACTCAGCAAGAGCCAGAGATTAATGGAATTGCTTTATTAAAGCACCATTTGCAACCAGGTTCATTTTGTCCTTACGTAGGCAACCTTCTGGAATTCCACCTTCCTTCCCAGCTCTGAAGACTGCTCAAAGCCATTCTGAAAGAACACGATGGCAAAGTCTGCAAATCAAGAAGGAATTGGTGTTACAGCATCCCCTTTGCACACAGGTCACCTGCTCCTTCCCCTCCCAACTGTCCCAACAGTCTCTGAAAAGCCTCCACTCAGCAGGAATCATTTACAGCCCTGGAGTAAAATTATTCCCAGGAAAAAGAATCCAGAACTTCCAGGATTATAAAGTCTAAAGAATTTGCAGTTATGCTCCATGACCTCTGCAGAACTCAGAGGGGCTGTACTTGATCAGCTGCACTGGTGAACACTCAGACACTGGAGGGATTTTTTCCTAAATAAACTAAGAAAATAAATAATAGAAATTGACAGAAGGGAAATGGAACTCTGAAATATTTCTGGCCCCAAAATCTCCCTGGGACTTTGCAGAGTGTCACAGTGCCAGTTTATCATCCCTGAACCACGCCCCTCACAACTACATTTGAGTTACCATAAAACTCCAAGGGATGGAAAAATTCAAACCAATTATTTTCTGAAGGGAGAAAATTTTCTAAAATCGCCAATCATATAAAAAAATACATTCCCCAGAGAAATGAGGTGAGGAAACACAAAGTGAGGCTTTTGTGTGGTTACACTCTGAGGTTCTGCCTGCCCCCAGCCCAGGGCCTTGCCTGAGAGAAGGCACTGTGCCAGCTCGTTGTCCCCACAGGGGATGTCCCCAACCTGCTCACAGAGGTCACACAGGCTGCTGCAGAGCCACTCCACTGCTGCTGGGCCTGCTGGGCTCCTGCAACACACAAAAACACCTTCAGTTCAATCCCTCCTGCTTTCTGCAGGCTTGGCTGTCTCCACCACCATCCTCTGGGCCCAGGGAAGAGCCACGTGTGCACTCTGCCCTAAATGTGTGTCACTTCATTTATTTAATTTGGACCAGCACATGTGCTTTACAAACAGTTGCTTTTTATAATATTTGCTTTATAAAAAGATCCTGTAACACACACACAAAGGAAAAATGTGTGTGAAAGTGTGCATCCAAGTACTTCCTCATCTCTGACATGAAAGTTTCCATTGAGAAACATCTGCTAGAAGAATTTCAGTTCCAATTTCTAAGGCACTTGGATAAAAATTATTCAAAAAATAAATTAAATTCTAAATCTATGCCTTTGGTCCCCTTAAATTGCTTTCACTGTGAACAGACAAGTAAACCAGTATCAGAAGCCTAGATCACAAGGACATTCCTTTGACAAAATAAGGAGACAACCTGAACTTCATAAATGGGTGAGTTGTTAGCTCTGTATCCTGAAATAATGGAATGGTTTGGGTTCAAATGGACTTTAATGTTCATCTTGTTTCACCCCCTGCTTGGGCAGGGACACCTTTCACTAGACCAGGTTGCTCCAAGCTCTGCCCAACTTGGTCTTGGACACTTGTTGGGAGGCAAAAACCAAAATTCTTAGACTAACAATTTTCTGGAGATTAACTTTGCCAGACCCAAAAAAATGTAAGATTTTGTGAAGATGGAAGCACCTACCTTCTGCAGAACGAGACTTTTTCTCAAGTCCAGCTGGTGGACACCAAAGAGGAGCCACCACACCTAAACTGAGCCAATTACCCCAGAGTAACCCCCAAACCCACAGCAGCTCCTTAATCCTGCTAATCTGATCCCTTGCCAGCACCTGACTATATCCTCAGTCCAGAAAACTCATGACTAATCCCTGATTATGTTTCAATAGGCTTTAGGAGATCAGCTACATCTGCAAACCCCCAGAGCCCAGCTCACCTCTCCAGCAGCTCTGGCAGGCCAGTGATGTCCCTGCTGTGCAGGTGCCACACAGCTTCCAGCACCGGGGGCTCCTAAGGAGATGTCACCATCAGGTCACAGCCTGCACTGTGCACTTAGCATTTGGCTATTGCAAATGATACACGAAAAATAAAGCTGGATTCTGTTTATTACAATTATCCAGAAGTGGTTAAAATTTAAAATTGACAACACAGGAAATACCTGGTGATGAAAGATTGTATTTCCTAGAAATTTTAGGTGGTTTAGGGTTGTAAACAGATCATCATTTTAAATTTTCATGGACAAGTAATGAATACATTCATCTTTTCCCTCTGGAATAATGCTGATTACACAGATTTAAAGGAGCAGGGATATCCCAGGAAACAGGTAACAAAACTGAGTTTCATGTCTTGTTAATGCAGATCCAGATGCAGATTAGAGAATTGTCTTTTAGTTTATTAACTGTTTATGAGTCTCTGTGGAACAAGGTTGCCACTCTTAAGTCCATATCCCAATGGAGCTGGGATTGCAGGAGACTGCAGGGAGAGACTCTGCAATCATCCAGGCAGAAAGGCTGATGGACACAAAGGAACAATGAACAAAAATCTGCACCAGGCACCAGGCACCGCTCCTGTGGGGACCCTGTAACATCTCTTCCAGCTCCTGCCCAGAAATGCACACCCAGGAGAGTCCTGAGCCAGCAAAACAGCACTGCAGGTGCACCTGGCAGGGGAAAGGTACAGCAGCAGCAGCAGCTTCTGAACATTCCAGGCATAACCAACACCTTCACAAAACCTTCCCATCTTGAGAAGGAAGAGGCATTTGGGAGCCTTGGGCACAGGGAAAAGCCAAAGCCCCAGCAGCTTTCTGCAACTCCAGCAGCTGCCTCACACCCTGACCCCAAACTCGCCCACATACTTTGTCTTCACAACCTAATTCTTACTGTAACACCCTCAGTTACAGAGTTCTCTCTCACTTATCCCCATGTCTGCCCCAGGACCAGGAGATCTTAATCAGCCTGTGAAACACACAGGTTCTATTTTCAGCTCAGGAGCGGATATTTGAGACCAGGGCACAGCCCTTTATCTGGGCAGATCAGCCTTTTCCTCCTTTCCCATGAGAGCAGGGAGGAATCAGAACTGTCCCACTCATAAAAAGCCCTCAACTCCACTCACAGCACCACTCGTCTCCACAAAATGCACCCAAATGCAATCAAGACATCCCATTTGTGAGGCAGCACAAGCTGTTATCTGCTATCTGGTTTCTTTCTCTGTGACCTCACTCTGTCTTATCACCATTCCCAGGTAAACAAAGCAGAGAACCAGGATGTCAAAGACACTTGGAATATTGGTGGCAAAGCACACGAAGGGCTCTGGGACTGTGTCACCCCACAGTCAGCTGGGAGTTTCTGCACTGGACCTGGAGAGCACCCCAAAACCAGCACCTGATCACCAGGGTGCTGTCAACGACCTTTTGTGACACTTTCCCATAATTCAAATAATTCCAAACCTTGACTGAGTTGAAAAAGCAAATCTCACTGCAGAGACAAGGAAGCTCCCACTGAACTTGCTCTAAAATAAACAAAACAACAACAAAAAAAAACCCCCACTATCTGTAATTCAGCTCATGCTTTTGGAATTCAGGAAAATCAGTGATGCTCAGGAATTCAGAGATGCCACATCCCATGGATGAAACCTCATGGCCTGTAACACCACAATGTTTCTCCATGAGTTCTCACCTTCATTTTCCACAGCTCCTGGCAGAAGAGGGAGCGACAGAACATGTTGTTTGCCAGCAAATCCTTCACAGTCTGAAGCAAGCAGGACAACCTCTTCTGGCATCACCCCAGAAATGAAGCAGAAATAATTCCCTTTGTGAATAACACACTCTCAGTAAAACAATTTGTTGCTTTGCCCTGTTTGCTGCTTTTGAAAGGGTCAAATGATGGAGAGAATTCAGGGGAAAGACCTAAACTTCTCTTCTTATATATCTTGTACTCCTGCAAGCAAATCGAACAGCTCAGTGAATAATTTTCCACTCGTGTTTGGGGCTTAATCAGAGCAGATAAGATGGGCTTAAAGCCAAACCTAACAGTGCTGTTATGTTGACAAATTAAAGATAAAGCTTTGCCCTTACTCTCTGGTCAGAGTTCAGCAGTGGGACTCTTGAGGGGCTGGCAGAATCCTGGCAGATCCGCTCCATGTTGGCAACAGCATTTTTGGCTGCCAAGGTCGCTGTGGGCACACCCAGTTTGGAGGCCTGGTCCTGCAGAACAGAGACTAAACAGCAAAGCAGAAGACTGTCATCACCAGGCAAGTAAGAAACAAGACCATAATAATAAAAAGGAAGTAAAACTGGGCTTGCATAAAAAAGCAAAAATTCAATATTGAGGAAGAGCTCTTGCCCACATCTGGCCTGGAAGATGCTTACCAATAAACGACTCTGGTGACACTCCCTGGTGCTCTGCCCCATCCTGTACACCTGGCTTGGCTGAATCTCCCACCTGGAAGTCATAGAAAACCACAGAACTCTTAGATGTCTGTCACACACATTTACAAACCTATCCCTGCACTGCTGGAGCAACTGAAGGAAAATTAACACAGAGCTCTCACATGGAAAAGCACAGATTTCACTTTACAAGAGACGTGTGTTTAGTTATTATCAGTTTATGCAGAAAAAATGAGATACAGGTCAAAGTTCCCCATCCCCAGGGACCAAACAACTCAGCAGCAGCACCAGAAGCAGAATTTCTATAATCCTTACCTTTCAAGTCCTTTCTGTGAAGCCATGAGGCCATAAATATTTGATGAAACATGTCCAAATGTTGGATCATTTTTTAGTTAAATCCCCTTTTTCTTTTTATAAAGGGAAATATTCTCTAGAGAATGACAGATCCTGTACTACGGGAGATATTTGCATTGATCCTGAACTATGGGAGATATTTGCATTATCTGTTGTAGCTGTAAAATCAGTGTGTGAGGAGGGGGAGAATGTGGCTGAATCACAACAATGGCTCAAGAAAAGGTTGTCATGAAGTCATGTCAGTCAGACATGGTTGACAATTCAGAGAAAAGCCAAGTCTCTCCTGAATTGTCTTTCCTAGATTCACAAGAAGCCAGTTCTGACTCGAAGGAAAATGTACTGGATTTGCCTTTGTCCCAAATCCAAACCACGCTTAACCATTTTTAATCTGTAAAACATTGATGGGAAAGGAATAACAATCTCATTTCTGCAACACAGAGCTTTTAACTTCATGTTACTCTTGTTGGTTTTTCTTCCCAGGTATCACGGAAAACTGCATTCCTGGGACATTGACTGCACACCCACCTCCAGTGGGATCTCCCACTGTCCCAGCCAGGCCGGGACACCCTGAACTGCCCCGTTCCTACCTCCAGGAGGAGGTCAGCCAGGTTCTGGTGCTGATCCAGCAGCCGCAGAGCCGCTCCCCGGAGCTCGGCTTCGCTCCCAAAGGGGCTTTTCCTCTTCCTGGCTCTCCCTGCTGAAAAGTTTGGGTTTATGGACCAGAGTGTTCCCAAGGCACCCCAAAATCACCTCCTGCTCCCTGCTGCTGGTGGATGAGGGCAGAGCAGGGGTGTGAGGAAAACATATGGGGGACATGAGGGCAGATGTTGTGTACAGGGGCTTTGACGAAAGCAGAGGGGGGACATGAGGGCAGATGTTGTGTACAGGGGCTTTGAGGAAAGCAGACGGGGTGTAGAGGGCAGATGTTATGTACCGGCGGCTTAGAGGAAGGCTGAGGGGGGTGTATGGAGCGGCACGCGGCGGCACAGAGAGGGGTGTGTGCAGGTAGAGGGAAGGGATGCACGAAGGCAGAAGGGGGGACATTCACGCCCCCCGTCCCCTCCGCCGTCCCCACGGGGAGCGCCCAGCACGGAGATGGCCCCGGGGCCGCCTCAGCCCTCACGTACCGAGCAGGTCTCGCCAGCTCCTCCCGCCAGCGCCCGCCATGGAGGCCGCCGCTTCCCGCCACGCCAGTCCGCGTCGCCATTGGCTGGCGCCGACCGAGTCCGACTCTCCCATTGGCTGGAAGGAAGGAGGGGCGGTGGCGCGCCCGCCCCGCAGCCTCTGCCCATTGGTCGGAAGCGCTCTGGTCCCGCCCCCGCCGCCATCTCTGTAGTGGCCGAGGTGGGCGCTGCCATGTTGGGAAGGGCGGCGGGAGAGGGACACTGAGGGATGTGACGAGACACGGGGGACCGGGCACCGTGAGGGGACCCGCTCCGCACTGGCTGTGAGCTCGGAGTGCGTGGAACACAGTGGGGAACTCCGATTCTGTGAGTTCAGAGCGGTGAGGATGCTGCTGACTCTGGAAGGGAAGGTTTGTGCTAGAAGGGACCTTAAAGCTCATCTCGTTCCACCTGGGCAAGGACATCTTCCACTGTCCCAGATTGCTCCAAGCCCCATCCAACCTGGACACTTCTAGGGATCCAGGGGCAGCCACAGCTTCTCTGGGCATCCTGTGCCAGGGCCTGCCCACCCTCACAGCCAGGAATTCCTTCCTAATACCGCATTTATTATCCCATTTCCTCCTGTCCTGGCACTCCAGGCCCTTGCCCAAAACCCCTCTCCCTCTTTTTCCTCAGATCTCTTCAGGTCCAGAATGGCTGCAAAGGGTGCAGAGCAGAATTCCCAGAGGGATTTTCCCCTCTGATCTGATTCTTCCTGAACCTCTGCTGTTGGCCACCATGGCTTGGAGCAGCAGTGGTGGTTGTTTATGGAAAGATGAAGTCCCCGGGGTTAGTCCAGCATCAGGAAACAGCTCCTGCTGGGATTGGCCGTGGATGGTTTATTGGTTTTATTGCGGTGCTGGCCCGGCAGGGTGTGAGTCAGCACCATATGATGCCAGGAGCCGGCAGATCCAGCCCAGTGTCCGGCATGGACAGTGCTATGGGATCCCACCAAGTCTGGGAAGTCTTGCCAGAGTCACATTCCTGAGTCACTTTAACCCCCAATGCCATCTGCAAGTTTGTGTCAGCCCCAGATTTTGGGATCCTCCATCACGACTGGTCCCAGCAAGCATCCAGCTGGGAGCTCGGCATTCCAGAGTGCTCCCAGAGTTTATTCCCAGGGTCCCCAAGGGTGTTCCCAAGGTCCTTGCAATGTCTTCAGGGAGTTTCCAAGGGTGATCTTAAAGTCCTTGTGGTCCCTGAGGTCCCCAAGGGTGTTTCAAATGCCTCTAGGGTGGTCACAAATGTCCCCCAGGTGTCTCTCAGAGTGTCCCTCTCAAACTCTGGCCATATCTTAGGCCAGCATGTAGCAGGAGCAAACTGCCCAGTAAAATGCTCCCTCCTTCCATGTTCCAGTTTATTGCAGCATGGGGGAAAGCAGGAGAGGCACATCCACCCCACAGGTGCTCCGTGCACTCATCCAGGCTTTGTAAGGATTTTTTTTGCATATGGGAGCTGAAACCCACGGGAATTAATTATCCACGAGGAAACAGGGGCACAGACTGCTGCAGGTGGCTGGGGAAGGGCTCTGTCTGCCCTCCATCCCACCTCCCAGCCTTATCCTGCTTCCACACTGCAGGAGTCAGGAATTCCAGCCCTCCCATAGTGCTTTGACACCATTTGCCAAACACTTCATCTTTCTTTCCCCACTGTTTCATTCGGCTTTAATTCTATTTCCCTCATCCACACACACGCTTGGCTTCTGTTTGAGTTTTCCATGCCGGTAGTTTTTAATTACACCACGATTCTGTATTAATTACAGATTTACCCAAAGCAAAGGGCTCCTTGCTTTATCATGCAAATGCCTTCCCATGAATCCTGCAGGGTGAGTTTTCCTTCAAACGCCGCACGTCCTCCCGCTCCCATCCCCGACGGTGCCGCCCCGGCTGTGTCCGGAGGCGCTGGAAAGCTGGCACAGCTTGGCACGGCACGGCCCTGCTCCGGTGGGCAGCACGGGCAGCTTTCCTTCCAGGGTAAACGGGGCTTTCAAAGCTCTCAGTTCAGACTCAGATGTGCTCCAGCTGTGCAGGATCCCGTGTGGATCCAGCTGCAGATGAAGCTGGCACCGTGCTCCTAACTCCCTGCGACATCATCCCACTCACCCACGGTGCATTTGAGCATTCCTGGAGGTGCACAGACACCTTGGATCACCTGTATCCCTTCTCCCCTTTCTCAAACCTCAGGGTGCCATGCAGGACTGTTTCTCAGTATCCCACCTCCATTATCCCAGTTTCTTCCCCAAACATGGAGCTGGCACTGTTCAGGTTCTCTGGGATGGGTGCTGAAGGGCTTTTCTGCTCCATCCCAGGCTCTTTGACAGACATCTCCAGCCCTGGAGCAGATCTTTGGCCACGTGGGACAGATGAGCAGCCGTGTGTCAGCTCTGTCCTTGTCCCAGCACAGCTCTGGGATCGATCCCAGTTTATGCTCATTAGTTAATGGAGCTGAGACAGGGTTTTATTCTCCTTCCATCATGGAAATGGGAAGCTAATCATGACAAGAGTGTTCACTTGCTCCCTCTGACCTTTTCCATGCACTGGTTGTCCTTTCTGCTCTGTCAGGACAATCCTGCCCTCCCCGTGTGTCTGAAGGCACCAACTGGTGTCCAAAGGTGATGCTGCTGTCATGTCAGACTTTCCCAGTGGCTGCAGGATGCCAACCCATGCACCATATTCCCATGGGATATTGTCTCCCTGGAGACTCCAGCTCATCCTGGCACCTTCACCCAGCTTCTGCTGCTCCTGGCCATTCCTAAACCACACTCTGGCATCTGGAGCTCTTGTCCTTCTCTCCAGGAAGTTTTCTGTCCCAGCCTGGCCCCTTCCCTGTGCCAGCTCCTCCTCCCAGCCGAGTACCCCAAGGCTCTCCCAGCACCCCACGAGGCAGGTGCCTCGTGACAGGAGTTCCTGTGGGCACTGGCAACCTCTGCTCCTGCCCTGATTTCTGCTCGAGTGTCCCCAGGTGACCCTGGTGCCAAGGCCATCGTGTCCCTGCCTGTGCTGCCCCACATGTGGCATGTGGGCTCAATGGGGCAAGAGCCTGGGCTGAGGCTGAGCCATGCACCATGGCCACCCTGCTGCTCTTGGGGCACGGGGAGGTCTCGTGTGCCTCGGGGGTGTCACCCAGCACTGCTCCGCACCCATGCTGGGCACTGCCCCCATCACATGCCCCACAGTCCACGTCCCGTGCCCTGTGCCCGGCTGTGTGCCCTGAACCCTGCACTCTGTACCCAGTGCAACCACTCCCTGCTGCCAGCCCTGCAGCCTGGGCGGGCCGAGCTGTGCTGTACCGTACCGTGTCATGCCATGCCATCGGTACTGAGCTGTTCTGAACCATGCTGTGCTGAGCTGTGCCATGCTACTGAACTCTGATGCGCCCTGCTGAGCCATGCGGAGCCGAGCTTGGCCATGCCATGCCAAGCTGTGCCATTCTGAGCCACACCATACTGTACCGAGCCGTGCTGTGCCATTCCACACTCTACTGCCCCATCGCATTCTGTCCCAGGCTGTGCCAAACAATACCGTGCCATGCCCGACTGTACCGAGCTCACCGCGCCGTGCCGTGCCCCACCGCACCGTACCGTTTCTGTACCGTACCGTCCCGAACCGCCCGGCCCCGCCCCGAGCCGAGCCGAGCCGCCCGGTGGCCCCTCCCGGTGGGCGCCTGCGGCGGTGGTTGTGCCGGTACCGAGGCCGGTACCGGTGCGGGGGGCGGGGTCTATCTCACCGCCCCTCCCCTCCCTTTCGTGGCCCCGCCCCCGGCTCGCGCCCAGCAGTGCGGGATGGGGAGCCGGAGTGGGCGTGGCTTGTTGGGGCGTGGCCCCGCGCGGCCTCGCCCCGTCTCCCCCGCCCGGCGCGCCCCGCCCGCGCTCGGCGGTGCGGGATGGGGCGATGGCGCGGGCGGGCGCGGGGCCGCCGCGGGAGCTGTCCCTGGAGGAGGTGCTGAAGTGCTACGAGCAGCCGCTGAACGAGGAGCAGGCCTGGGCACTCTGCTTCCAGGGCTGCCGCGCCGCCGCCGCCGCCCCCGTCGCCCCCGCGCCGCTCCGCACCGCCGACATCCGCCTCCGCGCCGACGGCTCCCTCCGCCTGCCCGCCCCGCCGCACGGTGAGCGCCGCCGCCGCCCGGGGGGGGCGGGAGCGGGCGGCGCCCGCGGGAGGGGGGGACGGGACGGCACCGCCAAGCGGGGCTTACCGGGGTTTACCGGGGTTTACCGGGGCTTATGGGCATCAGAACTTGCTGGGGCTTACCGAGGGGCACCGAGGCTTATAGGCACCGGGAGCGGGGCACCACGGTTTGCTGACATTGGGAATTATCGGCACCGCAGGAGCGGAGCGCCAGGGTTTACCAAGGTTTAGCGGGGCTCACTGGCACCGACACCCGGGACACCGGGACTTACTGGCACTGAGGCTTATCGGAGCTTACCGATACTGGGAGCGGGGCACCGGGGCTTACGGGCACCGAAAGCGAGGCACCGGCAGTGGGGCACTGGAGCTTACCGGCACTGGGAGCCGGCACCGGGGCTTTCCTGCTCCGGAGCTTAGCAGCACAAGGAACGGGGAACTGGGACGTACCGGCACGGGGACACCAAAGCTCACCGGCACCAGGGTTAACTAGCACCGGGATCCGGGATATTGGGACTTACCGGCACCGGGGTTTGTTGGCACCAGGAGTGAAGCTGTGGGATTTACCCGCACGGGTGCTTGCTGGCACCGGGGGCAGCATATGGTGCTTACTGTCACCGGGACTTCTCGGCACCGGGACCCGGGGCATCGGGACTTACCAGCACCCAGAGCGGGGATCTGGGACTTACCGGCACCGGGACTTACCGGCACCGGCAGGGGGTGCTGCACCAGCCTCGGGAATGCGGAGGGACCGGGGGTACCGGCAGCGGGGGGGAACCCGCAGAGGCCCCGGGGGGAAGGACCGGCAGGGAAGAACCGGTACCGGAGCGGCAGATGGGCAGGAGAAGTGGCACCGGAGAGGGGGGCAGGCATCGAGGCACCGGGAGCAGGGGAGCAGTGCAGGGGGTCACCAGAGGGACTGCGAGGACAGGAAAAGGGACCGGTCCCAGCACTGGGGAGCAGGAAGGTGGCACCGGAGGGATGAGGGTGAGCCCCAAGCCCAGGCCCTGGCAAGGAGGACTGACACCAGCACGGTATCGGTGGAAGGAGTGGCCTGAGGCCTTCAGGAGAGGGTGGGCTGGTGACCTGGGGGTCTGGGATTGATGTGGCACTGGTACTGGCACCAACAAGGTCACTAGCACTGGGTGTCCCAGGTGACCCAGTGAGGCTAGAGCCAGGTGTAGGTGTTTGCATGGTCTTGGCACCCAGTATGGGGCTGCAGGACACACAGCAAGGACAGATGGACCGACACATGGACACCCACACGGCACATGCACGGGCACCCGTCACCCACACCTGCACCACAGGGGACCTTGTCCTCCCACTCCGGGAGGCACACGGGACAGCCCCATCCCCGACCTTTGGCCTCCCAGCCATCCTTCCACAGGTGGCTTGCACTGCCAGGTATGGCTGTGACAGTTCCGGAGTGGCACCAGGCTGCCTGCCAGCGGTGACACCGGTGGCTCGACGCCACGAGGAGCACTTGGAGCACGGCCAACGCCTCCACCTGTCCCACCCCACAGTGAGGCCATGGGGATGGCACCTGGTGTCGTGGAGTCACTGTGTAGCCTTGCTCACAGGAGGCAGGGACACTGTGGGTCACTGTGTGTCCTCAGTGCAGGTGGCCCCATGGCCAGGGCAGGGACACGCACAGGCATGGCACGTGCCCGTGGCAGCTGTGCATGGCGTGGTCACACCGGCTCCACTGGTCCTGCGTGGGAATGGCCCCACACCCTTCCATGAGCCACCACAAGGCTGGAGCCGGTGTCACCTGCCAGTGCCACCTATCAGTGCTACTGTGTCACCTCCTGCTCCCAGGCTGCCTTTGTGCCAACCTGAGCCATCTCCCCAGGGATGAACCAGTGAAGCCTTCACAGTGAAGCCTGAGGCTGCGAGGGCTCCGGGTGCCTCTGAGTGCCACTGCAGGTGGTGGCACCAGCCTGGCAAGTGCCTTTGCAGCTCTGCCAGGGCACAGGCCTGGATTTGGGCTGGGTGAACCAGCAGCACCCTCTAGAACTGCTCTCATCCTATGGGAATTCCCCTCTCAGCTGTGCCCTGACTGGCAGGAACTGCTGGGACTCACCAGGTGGCATTCCAGGGGCTGGCACTGCAGTGGGAACCGGGCACAGTCCAGGACATGTTTTTTTGATGGGCTCGTGTGTGGTACCATGGCAGGGCCACCACTGGTGCTAGCTTTCCTGTCCATTCCTGGCTTGCACACGGCTGGCAGACGACTGGCACATCCTGGTGGCTGCCGCATTGATCAGCTCAATGCAGAGCTAATGATGAGGGAAGCGGGGCAGGGAGCCCTGGGGACACTGCAGAGGCCACTCGTATTCCTTTTCCTGCAGCTGCCGGGAGGGTTCAAGCTGTCCACAAGCATGTCCTGGGCTCCCTGTATGTACCATGCTCCAGCTGTGGCTGCCAGTCCCCACTCTGCTGGTGCCCACATCCCAGAGGGGTGCAGGGGGCATCTCCCCATGGATGCAGAACTCTCAGCTCCCTCCAGATCTGGAGGTGAGAGGTACATGGGTGCTTGTGCCTCTCAATGTGCCCTTTGGGAGGCTGTCCCAGCACTGACTGATAGCAGGGCTCAAAGTGCAGGTGCCCAGTGTCCCTTGGAGCCATGCCCTGGGACCAGGACAGCACAGGATGAGCCAGGGAAGGGATCCCAGCTACGGGAGGAGCAGCTGGGGATGTGAGCAGCTGAGGGTGGGTACCACATCCCTGGGTGATGCGGGGTGGGGTACTCAGCATGGGGTACCAGTGCTGACTCTGCCCTCCTCCCCCAGACCTGCCCGCGCTGCTGACGCCCTCCGCCGAAGCCCAGGTACGTGGGGGCCGCTGACCTGCCCCGTGTGTCATCACAGCCCAGTGTGGGGTTGCCCCTCTCGCCCGGGGTTCACAGGTCCTGGGACGGGACCCAGTACCAAGGAGGGAGCGGGGACAGCTGGTGCCAGGGTGCATGCGGTCCCCAGCCGGTGCTGTCCCCCGCAGATGGTGCAGTCGCTGGGCTTTGCCGTGTACCGGGCGCTGGACTGGGGACTGGACGAGAACGAGGAGCGGGAGCTGAGCCCGCGCCTGGAGCAGCTCATCGACCTGATGACCAACAGCGACTCCGAGGACAGCGGCTGCGCCACGGCCGACGAGGGCTATGGGGGGCAGGATGAGGAGGAGGAGGGGGGCGAGGGGCCGCCTCGCTCCGTGCGCACCTTCGGGCAGGCCATGCGCTGCTGTGCCGCCCGCCTGGCCGATCCCGCCGGCGCCCCCGCGCATTACCAGGCTGTCTGCCGTGCCCTCTTCGCAGAGACCGTGGAGCTCATGGCCTTCCTCGCCAAGATCCGCGATGCCAAGGAGGTGAGCACGAGTGCCCGCTGGCAGCACGGCCCTGCCGGGGAAACCACCTGCAAGGACAAGGGACTGGGGAGGCTGCAATGCCCCCTCTGCCCATCCCAACCAGGGCTGCTAGTGCCAGTGTTTGGCCGTACAGCCTCTCCCAGACTTCTATGCTGGCTGGGAATCAGGAATTGGGGTGCACCTCAGTGCACCTGGACCTTCAGTGCCACCAGAACAGGATGACAGCATCTTGTGCCTCAACAGCTACTGCAGAAGCTGAAGGAGGATGAGGAAGAGGAGGAGCGGCCGGCGGCGGAGCTGGGCAACCTGCGCAACACAGACTGGGTACGGCAGCGTGCTGGGGATGGGGGCTGTGCTGGGGACGGGTGGATGCTGATGCCGTGTCTATGTGTGCACCCAGGCCCGGCTGTGGGTGCAGCTGATGCGGGAGCTGCGGCACGGTGTGAAGCTGAAGAAGGTACAGGAGAAGCAGTTCAACCCTCTGCCCACCGAATACCAGCTCACGCCCTTCGAGATGCTCATGCAGGACATCCGTGCCCGCAACTACAAACTCCGCAAGGTCATGGTGAGCGTGGCCACCGTGCCAGTCCCTCACCCTCCATCCTGCCACCCTCCAGCAGGAAGCACTGACCCCCTTCCCTCTCCAGGTGGATGGAGACATCCCCCCCCGGGTGAAGAAAGATGCCCATGAGCTCATACTTGACTTCATCCGCTCCCGCCCCCCCCTGAAGCAGGTGAGTGCCAGCACCAGGCCACCTCCCTGTCATGAAAGTGTTGGTGGGTCCCATGGGTGCCATCCCTGGGCCATGGCCACCACCTGAGGTCCCACGTGTGCATCCCACAGGCATCAGAGCGGCGGCTGCGGCCGCTGCCCCAGAAGCAGAGGACACTTCATGAGAAGATCCTGGAGGAGATCAGGCAGGAGCGGAAGCTCCGGCCCGTGGAGCAGAAAGGTACCAGTGTCCCCTCCCTGCTGTGCTGTGTCACCTGGGTGCCCATCCCCACGGCACTGAGCCCATCCCTCTGCAGGATACAGCTCCTTGCCATGCATCCCCCACGCCTGTGCCGGCCGCCTGAGTTCGAGCTCCTGCCTCGAGCTGTCCCGGTGCCCTGCCAGCGCCATGCCTGCGCGCCCACGGCCACGTGTCCTGCTCAAAGCACCCACCCTGGCCGAAATGGAGGAGATGAACCTCTCCGAGGCAAGGGAGAACCTGCAGAGGTGGGGAGACACGGGGGGTGCCAGGGTGCCCTTGGTGACACCGTGCCCGTGGCCTTGCAGGATGAGGACTCTCCAGCCACAGAGGTGCCACTGAAGCGGGATCGCTCCTTCTCAGAGCAGGACCTGGCGCAGCTGCAGAGCCAGCTGGGGGGTGACCAGGCTGTGCCCCAGGACCCAGAACCGCTGCAGCCCGAGCCCCGACCCCGCTCAGGTACTGCCAGGGGTCTCCATGTCCCTGTCCCCAGGGGGTCTGTGCCATGCCTTTCAGCCCTGGTGGCACCAGGCAACATGTCCTTGCCATGGCCTCCCTGTCCCTCCCTGCAGGCTCTGTCCCCGCCAGCTGCCACCCGCTGCCAGATGGCCCAACACTGCCCCGGGCTGCCCTCGGCGCTGTGGAGGAGAGGCCAGAGGATGGATCCAGTGCTGCCCCTGCCAGCAGTTCCAAGCACCTCTGGCTGGTGGGTTCTGGGGACACCAGCTGGGGACACTGGGGCTGGGGACACCAGGCAAGCATGACTGTGGGCACATGGCGGCCTGGTACGAGGACACATGGTGGCTGGGAGGTCCTTGTGCCAGAGATGCTCTGCCCATGTTCGAGAGCTCTGCCCTGGCACAGGAGTGCTCTGGACCATGCCCTGTGCCACAGTCCAGTGTGACATCCCACTCTGTCCCACAGGAGTTCAGCCACCCTGTGGAGAGCCTGGCTCTGACCGTGGAGGAGATGATCAACGTGCGCAGGGTGCTGGTCAAGGCTGAGATGGAGAAGTTCCTGCAGAGCAAGGAGCTGTACAGCAGCCTGCGGAGGGGGAAGGTGGGAATGAGGACAGGGAACTGGAGGGACTGGGGGCCATGTGTCCCCACCCACCCCCAGCTGACCCTGCTCTGCCCACAGGTCTGCTGCTGCTGCAGGGCCAAGTTTCCTCTCTTCTCCTGGCCCACGTCGTGTTTCTTCTGCAAGCGGTGAGCGCTGTGCCCAACTGTGCCATGCTGTGCTGTCACAGGGCTGGGAGGGCAGCAGCAGGGTCCCCACAATGGCCCCTCTCACCCACCTCTCTCTGTCCCCAGGTCTGTCTGTAGCTCCTGCAGTCTAAAGGTAAGGGACTGGCTCTGGGCAGTGCCTCTGTGTCCCTGTCCCTTGTCCTGTCCGTGCCCCATCCCACTCCACTCCTGTCCTGCCTTGTCACTGCACCTATCTGTGACCCATTCCCATCCCTGTGTGCCCTGTCCCTATCCCAACCCTGTCCTACCCCATCCCTGTCCCTGTCCCATGCCGCCCTGACTCCCGCATTCCTGCAGATGAAGATGCCTTCCAAGAAGCTGGCTCACATCCCCGTTTACGCGCTGGGCTTCGAGAGTCTGCCAGGCTCGCTGCTGTCCAAGGCCCCGCCACTGCGCCGGAGAGAACCCTTCCAGTGAGTCCCTGAGCCTTCCTCCCCCCCTGCCGTCCTCCTCCTCCTCCGCCGGCGGGGGCTGACGGGGTGCCCTGTGCCGCAGCTCGCTCTCGGGGCCGTGCTGGCGCCGGGTGGAGGAGGAATTCCCGCACATCTACGCCCAGGGCTCGGTCTTGCGCGACGTCTGCTCCGACTGCGCCGGCTTCGTCACCGACGTGGTCAGCTCCAGCCGCCGCAGCGTGGCCGTCCTCAACGCCAGCGCCGCGTCCCGGCGCCACGCCAAGGCTCGCTCCCTCTACAGCGACGCGTGGCTCAAGTGAAGGGCCGGGAGCCCCGGTGATGGTCGCCACGGGGGTGCCGGTCACCCCGGCACAGCCCCCCGATGTACATATATACATAGGATGGATACACACAGCTTCTATATTTATATACATTATGGACCAGGGGTCAAAAGGACCCGTTCCTGCTGTCCCTGCCGTCCCCTTCTGTCCCTGCCACCAGCCCCCAAGGGGATGGATCCTGCTGTGGAACACCTGCAGCTCCTGGGAGGACGGATCCCGCTGCGGGGCAGCTCTTGAGGGATGGATCCTGCTGTGGGACACCCATAGCCCCTGCGCTCGCCCCCCTGGCTGTGCCGGGGTGCCCGGTGCCCTGGGCTGGCATGGCTGTTCTGTATGTTCCCTCCATAATAAACCCGCTGGGCTGTCCTGGGGCCGCGTGCTGCCTGAGTGGATGGGGCAGCGGGGTGAAGAGCGCTGCGGGATGTGAGGGGGTCGGGGATGGGGGCACTCCATTTCATCGGGCACATCTCCCACCGCCATCCCTTCTCCTCCCCCGGGCTGTGCCCACCCGTGACCCCGCACAGCACCGTGGGAACACCCTGCTCCCCATTCCCACGCCCCTCTCCCCACTCCCTGTGCGCTCCCAACTCGGGCCCAGCCCAGCCTGTGTGTCGGTCGCCACCCGTGTCCCGTTCCCGTGCCCGTTCTCACGCTCCGGTTCCGGGACATATCTCACGCGCCGAGCGCGACGGAGATGGCGGTGCGCAGGGGGCGTGGCCTGCTCAGCATCAGCCAATGGATGCGCGCGCTGGGCGCGGGCGGGGCCGGCGCGCGGCGGGTGCGCAGGCGCAGTTTGGGCGCAGGCGCGCAGCGGGCGGGGGCGATGTCGCGCCGGGCCCTGAGGCGGCTGCGGGGGGAGCAGCGGGGCCAGGAGGGGCCGGGGTTGGGCGAGCTGGGCCTCGACCCCGGCCCGGAGCGCGCCCGTGAGGGAGGCCCGCCGCCAGCCCCCGGGAAGGGGCCCCGCGGGCCGCGCCGCGCTGGCGTCAGCAACCGCTTCGAGCTGGTGAGGGGGGGCAAAGCTGGGGGGCTCCGCGGTGCAGCGGTTCGGGGAGGTTGCTGAGGGGCAGGTGGGGTAGGGGGACATTTCTGGGGGGATAACTCGGGGGCAGTGACTGGGACGATAGCTGGGGGCAGTGATTGGGTTGACAGCTGGGTGGGCAGACGAGGACATTGCTGGGGGACACTTCCTTGGGGGACAGCTGAGGTGACAGTCACTGGGGGTAGCTGGAGTGACAATGACCTGGGGGCAGAGGCGGATGGGATTTGAGGGTGACTGGGGGGAACGGGGGGCAGTGAGTGAGAGGGGCTCAGAGTCGGGGTGGCAGAGGTGACAGTGTGTATGGTTGTGATTTGGGGTCAGTGATTGGTTTGGGTGGTGGGCCAGTGGGAAGGGTGAGGGGCAGCAATTGGGGCTGAACTGGGAGAAATGGGAGAGAGGCCTGGAGATCCCAGACCTGGGTGTCAGAAGGGCCCTGGCGGCACTGCTGGGTCCTTGGGGTGGCAGAGCCTGCTCCTGCTCTCCAGACTGTTCATCCAGCCCCATCCATTCCCTGTCCTTCCGTGAGGCCTGGCTGTGGAGCATAGGCAAGGCTGGGTTTGGAAGCTCTTCCAAGCAAAGAGTGGGGTCAGTGGTGTGAGGGGACACATCGTGATGGTCCTGTGCTCCCCTCCATGTGCATGGGACTGTCCGGGCAGCCACTGGGCGATATGCTTGACATGAGAGGTGTCCAAAACTCCATCTGTTTGTGGGAATTCCATCCTTGGGCTGTCCCTGCAGCTTGTCCCTCTGTTTGCAGATCCCAGCTGAGGAGTCGGAGGATGAGCCGGCGGCCGGAGAGGAGCGACCGGACACGCGGCTCAGCGAGCAGGACACGGCAGGAGGGAACCAGGAGGGGAGCAAGGACAGGAGCAAGGAAGGGGCTGTGACTGAGGAGACGGACGGTGATGGGCAGAGAGAGGGGCAGGAACAGCCGGACCAAACGGTGACTGCTCCCAGGGACCCACGGGAGGGACACACACTCAAACCTGGGAACTCGCATCTGGGGCAGGATGAGCAGTTCGGTGCTGAGGGCTGGGTTTGTGTGTAGGATCCAGAGGGATTTTCCAGCTGCAGAGAGGAGGCACCAAAGGAAGGAGTTGTGCTGTGTCCACATGAGCACTGAGGTCGGGCCAGGGAGGAGTGGTCTCAAGGAGGCATTTGTTTTGGAACAGGGGATGTGAAGACTTCAAGCAGTGTCAACTGAACACTGAACCTCTTTTTCCCCGTAGTGATTTGTTGTCATTGGGTATCAAGATTCCTCCTGTGGTCTGTATCAGACCAGAAGTGTGTCCTTGTAGGATTTTGTAAGGAAAGGGGCATTGAATAATTTTCCATGGCAGTTACAGCCCACATCTCACTGGAGAAGAGGGTTGGGGGAGCAAAGGGGGTTGGCCTCTGGTCTCACTTGTTTGCTGTGCATTTGGGATTTGTCCCTGATTTGGGTGGCAGAGGAGCAAAGTCCACTGTCTGTGTGCATTCCAGCTGTGCCAGTGGCCTCTAAGTGCTCTGGATAGTGGGTCCCTGTGTGAGCAGTGGCTCCAGGGCTCCTGACCTGGTGACTCTGTGGTGCCAGCACTGCAGGACACACCTGTGGCTGCTCCCAGAGCTCCAGGTAGGACATGGGAGCCCTGGGCAGGCAGCTGCTGCTCTTGGGTAGAACCAGGACAAGGCTTGGAGCAGCCAAGTCTACTGGAAGGTGTCCCTGCCTAGACAGGGGGTAGGAACTGGATAAACTTTGAGGTCACTTCCACCCAAACCATTCCATGATGCTGTGATCCCTTGCTGAGTTACCTGCTAGATCCTGGAAATGTGCTTGCCAGTTTTGCAATCTGGGTAAGAGCCAGCTGTGCCAGTCACTTAGGGAATCCTCCCAGCATCCTGAGCTGAAGCAGTTGCATCTGCAGGGAGAGGCACTCTGGTGCTGGGACCTTTGTCAGGTGTTGGTTTCTGTGTAAATGGGAGTGAAACTGGGAACTGCCCTGCTCTCCTGAAAAGCAGAAATGCAGCTTATCCTGGGAACTGAAAGATGCTGAAGCATTTCCTCCACACCTGGCACAGCTAAACGTTTTTCTCTCCTGATTTCGTAGCCTCAGACATGGATGTGAAAGTCAGCTGAGGTTCAACTCTTTGTGAATCTTTGGTGTTTTCCTCCATTTTCTCATTGTGTCTTGATTTCCACCCACTAACAAACACTACAGGGTGAATTTTGGTTTCATTTAAGGACCCTCAGTGTGCTGATCTCTGTGGAAAATGCTCTTCTTCCCATGGAGCTGGCACTCCTGCAGTTCATGGGAATGCTGACAGCTCTTCCCTTTGTCTTTGCAGCTGGCAACGAATAACAAACCACGGAAGAAAAAAAAGAAAAGGAAAACCAAGAAAAATTCAGCAGGAGAGACTGTGGTATGTCTGTGTGTGTTCTGAGGCAGGGGCCAGGCTGGTTCCTCCAGTGGGGTTGGCAAAGTTGGAATTCTGAGGTGCATGTAGGAGGGATTCAAGGCAAAAAAGCCATTTCAAAATTTAAAGTTAAAGAAGCCTCTTTAGAATTGTGGAATCCTGGAATGGTTTCGATTGGAAGGGACCTTAAAACTCATCTCATTCCATCCCCTGCTGTGGGCAGGAAGACCTTTCATCAGACCAGGTGGCTCCAAGCCCTGTCCAACCTGTCCTGTCACTCTATCCCCTGTTTAAAGTCCATTTCCAGCTCTCTTGGAGCCCCTTTAGGCCCTGAAGGGGGCTCTAAGGTGTCTCCAGAGCAGAGGGGCTCCAGCCCTTGGAGCATCTCCATGGCCTTCTCTGGACTCATTCCAACAGCTCCACATCCTTCCATTGCTGGGGACCCCAGAGCTGGAGCCAGCACATGGATTAAAGTCATTGATCTTAATTCAATAGGAGTGAGGCTCAGGTGGGAGCTGGTTTTCTGGTGAGGTTTGAGTCCGAACTGTTCACAGAATTACAGAATCCTTAAGGTTGGAAAAGACCTCCCAGATCATGGAGTCCAACCTCCCTGTTCACTCCAGGGAGATTCTTTGCTCAACATCCTGAGCCACCGGATTCTGGAGTGAATGGCTAAGCTGTGACAGCAGTGCCAGCGCCCAGCTGGCCACCTCCTCCCTGGGAATGCCACTCAGGAATGAGTTTCTGATGTGGAGAACCCTCTTGGAGAGCCTGTTTCCTTTCCCAATCCAAGAATATTGAGCAGCAGGGGAACACATGCCAGCTGGAGGCTGGGGGGACAGCCAGGCCCAGGCAGTTTGGTTTGCCAACAAGGGATAATACAACCTCTGTTCCAGCACATCCATGCAGAGCACATTCTCCCTTTCCTGTGTGCATTCCACACACAGGGCCTAAATTTAGCTTGAAAAGATAGGCTGGCAGTGCTGCTTGTGTGTCCTGAATGGAATTCTGTGTTCCACCCATGGACATCATGAGGAGGATGTGAAATAGGCACGTAAGAAATGTGCCACTTGGTGTTTGTTGGGGGAAAATAGAGGTAAATCAGGGTTAAAGTGTTGTATAACTGTTGGATGTGAGCAGCTGGATGGATTCCTGGGGTGGTTGGAAAATGAGGAATGGGAGAGTTGGATTAAAGTCATGCGAGTTTGAGACGTTGTCATGAGGCTCACAGCAGTAACTTGGTGCTTCTGGGGAAAGTAGAGAATGGAGACTTGTTATTTAATAAAATGTCTTTGGACAAGGGCCTGGAGTGTCAAGACAAGGGGAAATGCCTTCCCAGTATCGGGGTTAGATGGGGTATTGGGAGGAAATCTTTCCCTGTGAGGGTGGGGAGGGTGCCCAGCTGTGCCTGACCCTGGATCTCTGGAAGTGTCCAAGGCCAGGTTGGTCGGGGCTTGGAGCACCGTGGGAGGTGGAACTGGATGAGCTTTAAACCCTTCCCACCCAAACCATTCTGGGATTCTCTGAAGAGCCACAGCCCTTCATGCAGGGACCGGGATGAGCTGTGTGTGATCTGTGCTGGGTGACCTGTAGGCTGCCGTGACTCACCTTGTAATAAATGCCCTGGCTTTGCCTTTCTTAAGGAAGACAACGACCTGGAAGACATCGACAGCCTTTTGGAGAGGATCGAGGACCCCAGGCTTGCACCACAGAGCCAGGGTGGCATCACCACTGACACCCGGCCTCTGCTCTATGTGGAGCACAGGTACTGCTGGCTGCCACCTGCCTCTGGCCTTGGTGCCACAGGATACCTGCTCCTTGAGGAGCTTCCCAGTGTGATCTGGCCGGGAACTCCACACCTTGACTGAAAGGGTTGGGATGGTTGTGTACATCACTGCTCCTGTCCGCTCCTCTGGAAGCTGTGTTTGGTTCTGACGGCCATTCTCTGCTGCTTGCAGAGCAGGAGCAGATTAGTCTCCAGAGGGACCTTCCAGCCTCAGATCCTCTGGGAGAACCTCTGCAGAGGTGCTACTAGCCCTGGTGTGTCAAGCTTGACATGAGATTCACTTGTGCTCCCGAGCCCAGGCTTCTCCAGGGAACATCTCAGCTAAGGCTGCAGCCGCCCTGGAGAGGGCAGCAGCAGTATTCCCCAGCTCTGGAGCAGAGCAGCAAGAACGCCTGTCTGATGGAGCAGGGCTTTCCCTTCCAGTTCTGGCAGCTTCAGTCTCCTTTCTCCATGCTGTGTCTGATCACTGGGGACTGTGTTACCGTTTGGGGATTTTCCAGAGGCACTTTGGGGTGCTGGGTGTTGATGGAAAGTGTGGCACTGTTTAACTGATGGAGCTTTTCTTTCCTCTTTCTGCTTTCTCAGAAACTTGAATCCAGAGAATGAGTTGAAGAGATACTTTGGGGCTCGTGCTGTGCTCGGGGACCAGAGGTGGGTCCAGAATTTGATATTAAAGCCTTTCCAAATCAGAGGAGGTGTGTCTGTCCTGCCCTTGGCAGGTCTCATGGAATCCTCAGTGCCACACCCAGGCTGGTAATCCCAGGCTCAGGGTGTGTTACTCGTTTAGCAGTTGCTTATTGGGACAGGAATATTTTCTGCTATATGTACAAGGGAAAAGACTTCTCCAGGCTTTTACAGGCATTTGCTTTTTCTTTTGCTCCTTTCCCTTCTCATTTATTTCCAAACCACCTTTCACTCAAGTTCACAGAGTGCAGACACATAGATTTTGTTTCTCCACCATTTATCCCTTGTTGCCATTCCAGAACCTCTGGACAGAAAGTGAACCCTGAATAATTCCAGTGTGTCTCCTGCATTTGCTTCCAGAGGCCCAGGGAACCTGTAGCTCCCTGGGTGTGATGTCTCTGCATTTATCCACTGCACTGTGCTCACTGTCATCCACAACATCCCCTCTCACTTCCGTGAAAACCAGGAATGGTCTGAGCTTGGAGGAGTGCAGGTGGAAGGAGGGGAGAGAGTCTTTGGAAGAGCATTTGGTGCTTGAGGAAGAAATTGCAGTTCCTTGGGATTGTCCTGTGCAGGGCAAGGACTTGGATTTAATAATCCCTGTGGGTCTTTTCCAACTCAGGATAGTCTAGGATTCCTTTCTGAGGAGATGTGATTCCCTCATAGGAGTCTTGATCCTGAATTGCTCCTAAACCAGTAAATTGTGCATTTTTGAGTGCAGCTTAAACTAATCCAGTTGACATTTGAAGGCCCTGCTGGGAAGAGAGATGAGTCAGAGGCATGTGGATCTCTCCTAATTGGACCTGGGAAGCTGTTTAGAAGCACAGAGGCAGATGAGAGTTTGGCAGGGATAAAAACAGGGAGAGAAGCTCTGGAAGTGGAGATGCTGGAGGCACTGCCTGGCCTAGATGGTGCACATAAGGCAAAGCCTGAGCACAGGTATGTTGTGTCTCGAAGGCAAACACAGCACTCTGGGCACAGCTCTTTGCAGCTCTCTGTGGGGAAGAAACTGGATCTCATTTTTCCCTTTGACATGGTTTCATCCCTCCTCCTTGTGTCAGTGCAGAGAAGTTGTGACCTGTGTGTTCCCCTCCCCAGGCCAAGGCAGAGGCAGCGGCAGTACGTGCGCAGCATGTGGCTAACAGCCCCCAAGAACACCTGGCCACGCTACAGCAAGACAGGTGAGGCTTCTGGGGCTGCCTCCTGTCCTCTTAGAGGATCATGAGATGTGGACTCTAAGAGGGAACTGCTCCTCAGCTGGTGGAAACACACCTCCTGCCTCAACAGAGAGCTCTGTGGAGTTGTACCTTTTGATTTGGGTTTTTCCCCTCTTTTGGAGGTAGCAAGGCATGGGTGCTTCCCATCTTGGCATCAGAATTGCTGAATCATGAGAAGTATCCCTAGGGAGAACAAGTGGCCTGGGGTTTTTGGGCGGGTTTAGGGCTTGGATTCATGATGGGGGGGGGGAAAGAGCAAAATTCTCTGGGAATTTCCAAAAACACATGTGTCTGTGGACCTAGAGATGGGAGTGAGCTCTTGATGCTGTGAGAGAGCAGAGGAATTTCTCCTGGGGTACCCAGGTCTCCCCTGCACCCTGCAGGTATCACCATGCAGCTGCTGGATACCCGGAGGGGGGTGCAGCACTTCACCTTTGAGCACCACCGTGAGTACCAGCAGGTCCAGTTCAAGTTCCTGGATGCTGTGGAGTCCATGGACCCCAACAACATCGTGGTATGTTGGGTTGGTCGTGCTGTTCCCTCCTGTGTTCCTGCAGCCCCTTTCCCTGGGAGTCTGGGCTGGTACATTCCAGTGGAATCATTTGGGTTGGAAAAGCCTCTAAGCCAGCTGTTCCCCGGCACTGCCAAGGCCACCCCAGGTGCCACATCTACATGGCTTTTAAATCCCTCCAAGGATTCACCCCTGCTCTGGGCAGACTGGGGCCAGGGCTTGACAGCACTTCTGGGGAAGGAATTGTTCCAAATATTCAATCTGAATCTCTTCTGCCACAGCTTGAAGCTGTTTCCTCTTGTCCTGTCCCTGTTCCCTGGGAGCAGAGCCTGACCCCTCTGGCTGTCCCCTCCTGTCAGGGAGTTGTGCAGAGTCAGAAGGGCCCCCCCGAGCCTCCTTTTCTCCAGGCTGAGCCCCTTTCCGAACTCCCTCAGCTGTTCCTGCTGCTCCAGACCCTTTTCCAGCTCTGTTGCCCTTCCCTGGACATGTTCCAGCCCTTTGCTATTTGTGTTGGGGTGAGGGGCCCAGAACTGACCCCAGGACTGGAGGTGCCCCAGCAGTGCCAGCACAGGGGATGAGCACTGCCCTGGTCCTATGACCATTGCTGGCACATGCCAGGTGCCAGTGGCTTTGCTGCCCACTTGGGCTCGTGTCCATCCACTGTCTTCTGCACCCCCAGGTCCTTTTCCAGCCACTTTTCCCCATCCTGTACCATTCCTGGGGTTGCTGTGACCCACAAGCAGGACCCAGCATGTCACCATGTTGATCTTCATCCTGTTGGCCTCATCCCCTTGATCTATCCTGTCGAGATCCCTCTGCAGAGCCTTGGATTATTTATTTCCAGTCTTGTTTGCACTGTTAGGACTTGTTTGGGCAGTAGAGCCCTGTGTCCCTCTGAGTGGGGTGAGGCAGCACTGAGTGCTGTGCTGTCACCTTATTGATCAGTGACCTCCTTGGTGCAGAGGAGGCCTGGTGGCTGGTGGCTGAGCCTTGGTGGCTCTGCCAAGCATGTGCCAGGTCACCTTCTGAGAGAGGAACCCACAGGAAGTGTCCATTTGGCTGAAAGGGTGGGAACAAAGCTCCCTTGTCTCAGCTCTTAGCTGGGAAAGGAGGAGTATTGTATAAACCCATAGTGAACTGGCAATCCAAACTAACAGCTGTTCTATTTATAAACTCCTGCAAGGATGAAAAATGTGTCTTTCCTTGGTATTTCAGCAAAACAGGCTTTTGAGTTGGGAGTACTTAATGCGTGTCTGAGCTCATTAAGTTGTATGGTAACATTTATAGTTTGGAGTGATAAGCAACAGCAAAATTACTCTGCACCCAACTAAACCATAACTGAGGCATGTTTCTCTGAAAGGTCTGGCCACATGAGCTGGGATACATGCCCTGGAGATGTTCTTTAAAGAGTCCATTGTCTGCTAAATAAAATTTACTTCCTTCTGCTTTCCCACCCTCTGCTCAGGGCCACAGGGCTCTCTCTAGCTCAGCAGTTCTGCCTGGATTGAGGGATTTGGATTAAGTGAGCCAAGGTAATTCCTGTGCAGCAGTGAGTGTCCCAAGGACAGCTCAAGCTCAGTCCCCCACTGCACAAGACAGGCTTTCCATGGTATTTTAATCTGGATGCTCTGACCCTCTTAGGGGGGTCTGGCTAAATCTGAGGACATTTATGCAGCTTGAAGTCTTCCCCTTTTCCATCAAGGGTAAGATCTAACAGATGGATTTGGCAATTCCAGACAGTTTGTCCATGGTCACCACAGTCCTGGCGCAGCTGGAGCCCAGCTCTGCCTTGTTGCTGTGGTTTCAGCACATAAAACATTACTTTTGGGGAGCCTCTTGTTCAGTGAATGTTTTTTCTGCCCTTACTGGTAGGTTAAAAGGGTCTCAGTGACCTTTTCTTGGCTTTTTCCCATCACAGTGACCCTGAGTGTTTCAGGTCCTCCAAAAAAGTGGACTAGAAAGGAACTTAAGAGTTTTACCCCTTAAGGAAGAGGTTAAGCAGCAGGCAAGCTGGACCAGCCTGGAACATCCAGTCTTTGTGCTGTAGGTGGTCCCACGGGTCCCCACCCTGCAGATGGAAACTGCTGGAGCTTTGGAAGCTTTATTTTTTCAGTTTTAGGAGAAAAAGAAATCCCCAAACTAAACTCTGAGAAGATTTGTAGTAGCTTCAGTATTTTTTACTGAACTGAGGTTTTAGGTACTTGAGAAAAGTAGCCTATTTATAATATAATTAGTGAATTGAGAAAGCTTTTAAATTAAACTTCTCTCAGGAAGTAAAGCAGGAAGTAAATATTTATTTATCATTATTATCCATTACCATTCCTGGATTTGTAATAAATGTGTCCAAATGTCCTTTCAGTACCCAGAGGATGCAAAACTCTGATCAAATGTTCAGAACTGTTGAGGGATAGATAAAAAGCCCAAACTGTAACAGTGCCTGCATCTCGTTCTTTCCTTTCCAAGGAAATGGAGGAGCTTAAAGAGATCTGGAGGAGGATAGTGAAGATGAGCAAAGGCCTGGCATGGCCTCTGCTGGAAAAGCTGGGAGGGAGCTGCTGTCATTGAGGGCTCCCATCCTGCACGTGATGGGGACAGAGCTCCCTGTGCCCTTCCAGCTTGGGGATGGATCTGACAGGGCAGGATTAAGGGAGCTCTTGGCATTGTGTGTCACAGAGCTGGGTGCTGGAAAGTACCTGGGTCAGTGACCAAATTCCTGAGACAGCAGTAATGACACAGAATCTTTGCAATGCTCCTGTGCAGCTGCTGCTCCAGATGAACCCCTACCACGTGGACTCCCTCCTGCAGCTCAGCGACGTGTGCCGCATGCAGGAGGACCAGGAGATGGCCAGGGATCTCATAGGTAAGAGTGAGGTGAGGAGCAGATGTGTTGGTGTGAAATCCTTCCCTGGCAAGGGCAGTGGAGGGCAGGAGCTTGGCCTTTCCTGGACCAACCTCAATCCCAGAATGGTTCCTTTTGCCACCCAGAATGTGGAAGCGCTCAGTGCCCTGGTACCTGTTGCCATCATATTGCGTCAAGTACCTGGGCTGGGAATGAGCTGGTTTCTTGTCTTTTGGGATAGACTGAGTGCTGGGCAGTGCTGTGCTGGGGTGGTGTCCCTGTCCTGTCCCTGACACTGCCCTTGCTGTCCCCAGAGCGGGCACTGTACAGCCTGGAATGCGCCTTCCACCCCGTGTTCAGCCTCACCAGCGGGACCTGCAGGCTGGACTACCGGCGCCCAGAGAACAGGTGAGCAGGGCTGGGGAGCAGGGGGAGGCTCAGCTGGAGCTCCTGGCCCCCGTTTGGCCACAGCTACCCAGATTGGTCAGTGCTGCTCATCCAGGGAGACCCCTGAGTGTCCCTTTCTCTTGGGCGCTCCTGGGATGGTGCTGGAGCACAGGCAGCTCATGCATGGAAGCTTCTGCACAAAGCATCCTTTTTCCCAAAGGATACTTTCCTGCAGTAGGAACTGTCCCTCCCTGTCATATCCTTCTCATGCCATTAGTAGCCCTTAGCCCAAAATGATGACAAAAATTCCTGCTGTGTGTTTCCAGCCATCACCCCCAGCACTCACACTCCTCCCAGCCTGGGTCTTTATGTAACTCCATCTCTGCAGCTGCTGGGAAAGGTGACTTTATTCTGGGAATTTTCCAGTCAGCTGACCCAAGCCATCTCTCCCAAACTGCTGTACCTGGAGGGTGCTCACATTTCAGTCCCTCTGGCTGACATGTTTTGTGCCATCAGTGACCTGTATCACCAGTTCAGGTGTTGGGCCTCCCCGCTCTGTGTCACCGTCCCCACACCACTGTGACAAGGCAGGATGTGGACTTGGGGGAGTTACCTGTCTTGGTCCCAGTCTCCAGAGCAGTTTATGAGTTTTCTGTCCCTGTTCTTAGCACAAAAAGATAACAAAAACAAGAGATGGGAGCATGGAGGGTCTGTGGCATTGCAGGGCACACCAGGATGTGCTGCTTGGGGGTGAGGAGCTCTTGAGGACTGTGTCCCCTTTTTTGAGTGGCACAAAATGCTTCTTTCCACATCTGGCCTCTAAGTCCTGCTGCTGTTCCCCATGCAGGGCTTTCTTCCTGGCTCTTTTCAAGCACCTGATGTTCCTGGAGAAGAGGGGCTGTCCCCGCACAGCCCTGGAGTTCTGCAAGCTCATCCTGAGGTAGGTGCCTGCACCGGGCGTGGAGTGTCTGGGTTTGGGGGCACAGTCACCCCAGAGGTGTCTTCCTGCTCCTCGGCTTGTTATGGGCTCATTCCCACCCCTTGGAGCTGCACAGCTCTGTGCCAGGGATGTGCTGGTGCCCTTGGAGAGATGAGGGGTGAGGAGGGGCCCTGGGTGGCCTGTGACTGCCAAACTGTGTCCTGAGCTTGGAGTCTCAGCAGAGCAAGTGTGGCCCGCTCAGTTTGTGGCCACTGATGCTCCTCGTGGGTGGTGGCAGGGGACTGTCCCCTCTGTAGGGACACTCTGTCATCCTGCTGGCCATGCAGGAGCGACCGTGTTCCTGTTCTCTCCAATTGCTGAGTCACTGGGTGTCACTGGGAGAGGCTGTTTGACTCAGAAATCAGGGCAGCTCTCAGCTGTTGTGACACTGAGTTTGTTCTCTCCCCCTGCTCCCAAGCCTTGATCCTGAGAACGACCCTCTCTGTGTGCTCCTGCTGATTGACTTCCTGTCCCTCCGGGCCAGGGAATACACCTTCCTGACCCGCCTCTTCCAGGAGTGGGAGGTGAGTGGCCTGTAGGTGCCTGGGGTGCTCTCCACCAGGCGAGACCTTTGGAGGGGATCTCACAGCCCACCTGGCATCCCAGCAGCATTGGAATGATCCATAAAGGCTGGGCTGATGGTTCCTGTAATCCTCTGGTCCTGCAAATAGTTGTAAAAACTTAAAATTGCTCACTCAGCTGTGGGGGCACCGAGCCAGTGACTGGGAACTCACTTAACCCCAGCAGGCAGAGACCAAAGCCCACACAGCCCAGCTCTGCTGCACAGCATCATTTCTCAGTAACTCTCAGATGCACAGCATCATTTCTCAGTAACTCTGTGTCTGATCCTGCAGAGTCACCGGAATCTGTTCCAGCTGCCCAATTTTGCCTTCTCAGTGCCACTGGCCTATTTCTTCCTGAGCCAGCAGGAAGAGCGCCCGGAGCTGGAGCGGAGCCAGGCCCGGGAGCGAGCGGCCCGGCTTATCCAGCTCGCTCTCATCATGTTCCCAAGCGGTGAGTCTGTCCCCACCAGAGGCCACCCTCCAGGGCTGTGTCACTGTCCTCCTCTGGGACAGCCGGGACTGGATTCCTGACAGGCGGATGCAGAGGCAGAATTTGCCAAGGGCCTTTGAGGAGGGAGCCCTGAGTCAGAGTGGAAGTGCCTGTGCCCAGCGTGGTGGGGGGAGTACAGTTCTGGGCTCCTCATCCCAGCACGGACACTGAGGGGCTGGAGCAGCTGAGGCAGTTGGGGCTCAGCCTGGACAAAAGGAGGCTCAAGGGGGAGCTTCTGGCTCTGCACAACTCCCTGACAGAAGGGGAAGCTGGGGTCGGGCTCTGCTCCCAGGGAACAGGGACAGGAAAAGAAGAAAAGGCCTCAAAGTTCAATACTGCAGAAGTGTTGTCTAGCCCTGGCCCAGTCTGCCCAGGGCGGTGGTGGAGTCCCCAGCCCTGAAGGGGTTAAAAGCCATGTGGACATGGCACTTGAGGACGTGGGTTATGGGTGGTCTTGGCAGTACTGTGGGAATGATTTGGCTCAATGATCTTAGAGGCTTTTCCAGCCTTACAATTCTGTGATTCCATGATTCTGTCCTCCCTCCCCAGAGCAGCCATGCTCCTTCACCAGCAGTGGTCAGGGGTGAGCAGGCTGGGGGAGGATGAGAGCTGCAATCTCAGAGCAGGGAGATGTCTCACCTCCTCAGGGCTGCCCCAAGCGAGGACAAGCCAGTCTCCTTGGCTCTCCCTCCGAGGCACAGCTCTGTTTTGGATGCACTCTCCTCATGGGTGCCCATCACTCTCCCTTTCATCCCGTGGGTGCTGCTGTCCATGAAAGGAGCACACAGCCCTCAGGCCCAGGGGAGGGTGTGTGCAGCAGGAAGAACCAGCTCTCCAAAAGAGATTCAGTTTGTGGGGGCTGGAAACATCTAGGCTGCTCTTTGGGGTGACTGAAATAATGCCAGTGTGAGCACAGGGACCAGCAGTGTCCTCACCCTCTCCTTGTGTCCTTGTTGGTGCCCCAGGGGGTTCTGGCCCTGAGCAGGGGAGTGACTCTGCAGGGGTGACCCCACCCCACCCTGCCCCTCACCAGCAGGTCCACATGAGTTCTCTGCCTTTGTCTTGCAGTTCTGATGCCGCTGTTGGATCACTGCAGTGTGCAGCCTGATGCCAGGGTTGCCTCCCACCCCTTCTTTGGGCTGAATGCCCAGATCAGGTAAGGCCTGGCGATGTTCTCAGCAAAGGGAAGGGATCGATTTTGCCGGCGGCGGGGATCTTGCATGCTCAGACAGCTAATGGAGGAGCTTGTTTGGGTTCCCTGAGTAGGCTCATTTGATAATCCTTTTGATAATGGATTTCCATAATGGCCTCTGGGTCAGGCTGACAGACCCACCTCACCTCAAAGTGGACGGGTCAGAAGTTCACCCCAGAGCCTGTTGGTGTGTGCAGGGAGGAGAGCAACGTGTGTGTCCTCCCAGGGCAGGCTGTCTCCAACCAGTCTGCCTTCCCTTGACATGTGGTCTTCCTCAGTCTGCAAAGGTTCTCCCTCAGGCCAAGGCAGTGTTCCCTCATTTCATGGCTCTGCTTAGCCTAAAAATAGATGGAGGCAGAACTTCTGGTGAAGGTGGATGGCAACATCCTGGCAGGAGCTTGCAAGTCCTCTCGTGTTCCCACGGCAAAGGCCAGCGCAGGGCTGAGCCCTCAGCATCCTGTGAGGAGCAGGAGGGGGAGGATGCCGTGAGTAACAGCCATCTCTCATAGCCAGTCACCCGCCCTGAACCAGCTGACATCCCTGTACGTGGGCAGGACACACGCCCTGTGGAAGGACCCGGCTGTCATGGCCTGGCTGGAGCCCCACGTCCACGAGGTTCTGTGCATGGTGGAGGCCCGGAATGCACTGGTGCAGGAGGCTGAGCACAAGTGAGCACAGAGGGTGGAGGGCAGGGTTCCTGTGCCAGGGATGTGGGACAGAGGGTCTGTCCTGGGCAGCAGCAGTTCCAGTGTCTGGGGCAGGGCTCAGAGCCCCACAGCTGCTGGTCTTGATGCCAAAGGTCACGAAGGCTGTGGTTCTTCCTTGCTTTTCACAAACGGGAATACAGAGCTGAACCTGCACTGTATATCCTGCACTGCCTTCCCCAGGCTTGGCTGTCACCTGGAAACATTCTGGAGAGGGTGGAGGGGTGGCCTGGAAGGGCAGGGATGGGCACACAGGGCAGATGAGAGCTTAGAAACACTTCCCAGTGCTGAGAAACAGGAGAGAGTCATCAGGTGTCCTAAAGCAAGGTCAGTCTGCTCATTCCTGAGCTCTCCGCTCTTTCTCCGGAGCTCAGCAGCTGCCACCCCCTTTGGCTTGCTCTGAGCCAGCTCCATCCAATATGGCCTTGTCCCCCAGATCCAGGGAAGCTGCTGATGCTGCACCTGGAGCAGCAGAAATGGGAATGTGCCTGCTCAGGTCTCACTGCTCTGTCCCCTCCCTGCCTCAGGAGGAAGATCCGATACCAGAGCGCTCCCAGGAACATCTACCGGCACATCATCCTCTCGGAGATGAAGGAGGCAACAGCAGCCCTGCCTCTGGTGAGGGGCCTGATGGGACACAGGGGCTGTGGCTGCACCTGCTGTGGTGGCACTTGTGTCCCTTCTGGCCCCATCCTAGCCCCTGTCACTCACGGCTTCTGTGGGCCCATGTTGGCTGCTGCTGGATGCACAGCCTTCATCCCTTGTTTTCTCCTTCATCTCCTCCTATCTCCTCTCCCTGCAGGAGGTGACATCACAGCCAGTGATGGGGTTTGACCCTCTCCCTCCTCTGGATTCCATTGTTTCCTACACCCGACCAGAAAGGTACCACCTGCACCGCTGGTGCCTGCGCTGGCACAGCCAGCCATGTTCCTGGCATGCCCTCAGCCCCAGACCAGGCTGCACACGGGCACTCAGTGCTGATTTCCTCCTCCATGGCAGAGGAGGAGATCCAGGCAGGCAGAGATACAGGCTGGACTGGTTCTGCTGCTTCCTGTGATGGTCACCACTGGTGACCCCAGCCATAGGGCAAAAGCCAGGGAAAACCCAGGCCATGGCTGACTGGGAGGGTTTGGGGTCAATGGAGATTTAAGTACAGCCAGTCCTGGTGTTGGGGGTGATGCCATGTGTGTGTTCCACACCAACCCCCTCAGAGCAGAGCTGGTAGTATCATGGAATCCTGGAATGGTTTGGATTGGAAGGACCTTAAAGCTCATCTCATTCCACCCCCTGCCACCTTCCACTAGACCAGGTTGCTCTAAGCCCCTGCCAACCTGGCCTTGGTTGTGCTTTTAGTAACTGGTTTGCTCAGAATTGCCTGAATCCAGAATCCCGTTGGAGCCCCCCAGTTCCATCCCTCATTCCAGCACCACCATGGTTCTCCCAGCACCGCCACATCCCATTGAGGAGTCACAAACTGAGCTGTACCTTCACCATAGTGCCACTTGTGTCTTTCAGGACAAGCCATCCTTCCAATGAAAGCACTTTATCCCTCTTCTTCCGCTCGCTGCTGCCAAATTTTAACTTGGAGGTGAGTGCACGCTGGGTGCACCATTCCCCCATGGTGTTCCTGCTCCAGGACCTACTGCTGGCAACAGCCGGGTGCTAATTTGGCACCAGTGTTGTCCCTGCCACCACAGTGCTGCTGTGTCGTAGGGGGACATCCGGCACGACGGGGACGACGAGGCCGGGGCAGCACAGGACCTCAACCAGGGGGTGAACAGGCTGATGGCGGCCATGCGGGACATGCTGGCCAACATCCAGTTCCAGGAGCCCCCCCGCGACGACAATCCCGAAGGTGATGGTGACTGGGATTGATCCCGGGGTGTCTCCCTCCAAACCCTCTGGCATCACCCCCCGATTTGTGTTGCACTCCAATAAAGTCACACAAATGGACTCGCTGTGGGAATGGGCTGTTCTGAGGAGTGGGGCTGCATCCACGGTCTCCATCCAGGGAGGGGGGGCTGAATCCACAGCCCAGGGCCCCTCTCTGAACAGGGGACAAGGGCTGACTGAGCATGTCCGAGCTAATCAACAGCAGCTGTCCCTTGTCCCCATGGCAGCTTAGTCCCCTTCTGGCCTCCTCTACACACAATTTCCATCCTATTCCCCTCCCTATTCTGCCTCTTGTCCTTAATTCCCACAGGGGTTTTGCTGCCCTCTTCTTCAGCTCCTTTGTGCTTCCCGTAGCCTGGAGCTTCCTTCCCTCCACAAAATACTCTGCACCCTCACTACACTGAACCTTCCAAAGGTTTCAGAGTCCCCTATGCCACTAGAACTGTGCATGGAACAGCTTTTTCAGCCTTTTCATTATGTTTGGAGAAGAAATCTTTTTCCTCCCTCTTTATCTATCCTTTATTCCCTCACCTTCACCTTCACCTTCTAGAGCCAGGATCAAGGTAAACCACAGTCAAACTTGAACTGATCCTTGTTCCCGTAAAGCTTTTTACCCCTTTTTTGCCGAGTAATGATGAATACATGGAATAAATCCCTGTTTCTGCTATATTGCCTCCCTGGGGGATGTAGCTGGGGTGGGTTGGCCCGGTGTGACCCGAGTCTCAAGCCAGCCCACCCTGGCTCCATTCCCCACTGGTATATCCAAATCCCATGGGATCCCATCCCTGTTATTTGGCAGCCTGGGACCTTATGCCCGGTGTGTGCAGCTGAGCCATTTTCATCCATGCCAGAGGGAAGGGCTTCCCAACGGAAGTGGATAAGCGTGGGATCAACCTTTTTGTGGAGCTGTGAATGGCTCTTTGGCAGCCGTTGGGCTTCAGGCATCAACATGGTCCTAAGGCACATGATGGTCAGATGGGTCCTGTCCCCACCCTGCCTGCCTGGGATCCGGGCTCTGCAGCATCCCATTTAATCGTGCCTTTGACGATTCCTGTCACATCTCATGCCTGCCCCATTGTACAACATCTTCCCTGGGGCCATGGCAGTGGGACCCCTCCCAGTCCCAATGCGTGGGACAGCTTGAGTCATGCAGTGCAGAGGGTCCTGCAGGGGTCCCCAAGGTGTATGGATAGCTCAGGGTGTGTGGATGACCCCCACAGCAGATGGGACCCCCCCAAGACACCCAGCAGAGGCAGGACCTCAGGACACGTGGAGACCCTAAGGTGCACAGAAGACCCCAAGGTGCATGACCCTAGGGGTGCGTGGACCACGCCAGGGCATTTGAGACCCCTGGGCACACGGTGATCCCAAGCAATTGGGTTCCCCAGGGCCATCCTGGAGGTGTCTCAGGCTGGCCTCAGCAGCGGCCCCCCTCACTGCCAGGGTGCCTCCCTCATGCAGGTGCCCACCCTCCTCGGAGGAGGAGCTGCCGGGAGCTGGCTTTAAAGTGGGGCAGAGAAAGGGCCCTTTCTTCCCCAGCACCCTGGGCCAGCGGGCGTGGGACTCGGGGCAGTGCTGGCACAGAGAGCGGCGGCCACACCGGAGGGTCCCCGCGGGCACACAACAACCCCCAGCACGTCCCACGCCTCCCGTCCCAAATTCCTCGGCATTCCCTCGGCCTCACCGCCGGGCGCCGCGGGAGAACTGGCGGGGCACAACGGGGACTCGGGGGCTGTGCAGGTGCCACGGGTGGCCCCGGGGCTGAGGGGGCCATGTCGACGCTGGCCCCCCTGCGTCTGCTGCGCGAGCCCTCGAATGCCAGCGAGGGCAACCAGAGCAATACCACGGTCGGGGCCAGTGGTGGCTGGTGCCAGGGGCTGGACATTCCCAACGAGCTGTTCCTGGCGCTGGGGCTAGTGAGCCTGGTGGAGAACCTGCTGGTGGTGGCCGCCATCCTGAAGAACAGGAACCTGCACTCGCCCACCTACTACTTCATCTGCTGCCTGGCGGTGTCGGACATGCTGGTGAGCATCAGCAACCTAGCGGAGATGCTCTTCATGCTGCTGCTGGAGCACGGGATGCTGGTGATGCGCCCCAGCATCGTCCGCCACATGGACAGCGTCATCGACATGCTTATCTGCAGCTCTGTCGTGTCCTCCCTCTCCTTCCTGGGGGTCATCGCCATCGACCGCTACATCACCATCTTCTATGCCCTGCGCTACCACAGCATCATGACGCTGCAGCGTGCCGTGGTCACCATGGCCAGCGTCTGGCTGGCCAGCACCATCTCCAGCACCACCTTGATCATCAACTTCAGCAGCAACACCATCCTGCTCTGCCTCATCGGCTTCTTCCTCTTCATGCTGGTCCTCATGCTGGTGCTCTACATCCACATGTTTGCCCTGGCCCGCCACCACCTCCACAGCATCTCCAGCCAGCAAAAGCCACCCACTGCTCACCGTGGTGGCAGCCTGAAGGGTGCTGTCACCCTCACCATCCTCTTGGGCGTCTTCTTTATCTGCTGGGGGCCCTTCTTCTTCCATCTCATTCTCGTCGTCACCTGTCCCACCAACCCCTTCTGCACCTGCTTTTTCAGCTACTTCAATCTCTTCCTCATCCTCATCATCTGTAACTCGGTGATTGACCCCCTCATCTACGCCTTCAGGAGCCAGGAGCTCCGGCGGACACTGCGGGAGGTGGTGACGTGCTCCTTCTAGGCAGGGGGACACGGTACCGGCATGGTCACCCCCACCCCGAAATGCACAGATGGATGGACTGACAGATGGACAGGACGAGCCGCGGGGTGCCCACTCCGTGCGAGAGACTCACGGTTCCCAATAAAGGCTCTTTGCAGTGACGCTGTGGCTGGCATCGGGGAGCCCCAGGGAGCCCCGGGATAGAGGTCCCTCCCGGTCCCGCCGGTCGGTCAAGGGTCACCTGCTCCTGGTGGGAACCGGGAAGGACCGGCTGGGCGGCGGGAGGCTGGACCTCACGCGGGGGCGGCCCCGGCCGCCCCGGGACAAAGGGCCCATCACCGTCGCCTTTGTTCTCGTGCCGCGCCTGCCACCGCCCACCTCGTCACTGGCACCGTCACTGTCCCCGGTCCCGCGGGGGCTACCGGCGACCGGGACCCCCAGGATGCCTCTCCCGTACCCTGTCCCTATCCCTCCCCGTTCCGGGACGCGGTTGGGAGGGGTGTCACGCGTGTGTCCCCCCACCCCGCCGCCGCCCCGGGATGCTCCCGCCGCCGCCGGGTGGTCCCATGTCTCCCGCACGGGTCCGGGGGTGTCCCCGCTCCCCGCGGGTGCCGGGGGTGCCCCCCTGGCCGTGTTCCCCGCGGGTGCCGGGGTCCCCTCTCCGCCGCGGCGGGGCGTGGCCGCGGGCGGGGCCGGGCGGGGCGTGGCGGGCGGTGCCGGTGCCGCAGGGCTGTTGCGGCGCTGCGGCGGCGGCCGCTGATTGGCTGCGGGCGGCGGTGACGTCAGCGGCCGGTCCGGTGCGGCGGCGGGAGCCTATAAAGGATGCGGCGGCGGCCGCGCCTCCCCCCGCGCTCCCGGTGCCGCTCCGCTCCGGTGCCGCTCCGCTCCCGGCCCCAGCCCGCTCCCGTCCCGCTCCGCTCCGGCCCGGCCGCACCATGAGGGAGATCGTCCACATCCAGGCGGGGCAATGCGGCAACCAGATCGGCGCCAAGGTAACGGCGCCGCCGCCCCGCTCCGCCCGCCGCGGCGGAGACGGGCGGCGGACAAAGACAGACCCGCTCCCCTCCCCCCCTACCGCCGCCGCACCGGGAGGACAAAGCGCCCCGCCCCCCCCCGCGCCCCCCGCCCCCCGCCTTTGTCCGTCAGCACCGCGGACAGCGCCCGCGCCGCGCCCCGCCCGCCGTTCGGGGGTCCCGGTGCCCCCCGCCCTGCTGAGCCCCGCTCGGTGTTTGGGGGTGCCCACCGCCCTGCTCGGGATTTTGAGTGTTTGGGGGATACCCCTGCCCTCGCTCCGCTGAACCCTGTCCCGGGGTTTGAGGAGTCCTGATGCCCCCCGCCCTACTCGGGGTTTTGGGTGTTTGGGGGATCCCGGTGCCCCCCGCCCCTCCCTGCCCGGGGATTTCAGTGTTCGGGGTATCCCAGTGCCTCTTGCCCCACCCAGCCCTGCCTAGTGTTGGGAGGATTCTGGTGCCCCGTGCCTCGCCCGGGGACCTGGGGGTGTTCCAGTCCCTCCCGCCCTGCTGAGCTCTTCGTCCTCCCCAGTTCTGGGAGGTGATCAGCGACGAGCACGGCATCGACCCCAGCGGCAACTACGTGGGGGACTCGGACCTGCAGCTTGAACGCATCAGTGTCTACTACAATGAGGCCTCTTGTAAGCGACTCCCCCTCGAAACCTCCCCTGGCGGGGTAGCCGGGCACCCCCACCCCGGGCTGGGGGGTGAGGCCCCAGTCTGACCCCTAGTGCAGGAGAGGCTGGATCTGCTGGGGTGGAGGGGGGGGCAGATAGACACACCCACCCAATGGGGGTGTGGGGCGGGCAGGCACTGCACCCACCCCATGGGACCATTTAGTTTGGGGCATGGGAAATCATGTACACCCAGTTCCATGGACCCTGCGATTTGGGAGGGGTCACACACAACACCTGCACCCCAGCCCTGTTGGACCCCAAGAGGGCAGACATGTGCCCCCTTGCCCCCCCCAGACTAGAGGGTCTGAGGGAGTGGGTGCACATGTGCCTCCAGGTTTATGGAACCCTGTAGTTTGGGTGGGGGCATGACACCTGCACGCACCCCATGGGACACTGTGGTGTGAGGAGGACACCACACATGCACTCAGTCCCATGGGACCCTGTGGTTTAAGGATAGAGGGACACCTGCACTCAACCTGCAGGATCCTGTGGTGTGGGAGGGACAAAACACGAACATCCACGGAGGCAGCGGGGTGCGGAGGGGAATAGAGACAGACATGTGCACCCACCCCGTGTGACCCCCATTGTATGGGGGACCTGAGACGTGCACCCACATTATGAGCTCCTAGGATTTGAGGGGGATACGACCTGTGCACCCAGCCCCGTAGGACCCTGCAGGGTGCTGGGAAACACCTGTGGGGTGGGATGGGGGGGCGGCAGCAGGTCCCCTCCCGTCATGGGGTCTCTCTCAGCTCACAAGTACGTGCCTCGCGCCATCCTGGTGGACCTGGAGCCGGGGACGATGGACAGCGTGCGCTCGGGTGCCTTCGGCCACCTCTTCCGCCCTGACAACTTCATCTTTGGTAGGTCTCCGGGGAGGGAGGGGTGCACCGTCCCCCGATGTTCCCCTCAGTCCCTGCATCCTCGGACCCGCCCGGCCAGTCGCCATCCCCGGGGCACTCGGTGGGCGCACCCCTCCCGCGCCGCGGGGCTCGGCACTGCCGGCACGCCGCCAGACCTCTGCGGTTCCTGCTTCCCACCCCGCCCCGGCGTCAGATCTCCCCGGTGCTGCCGGCGGCAGCGGCTGGTCCCAGCCCTGATCCTCTCCCCGATCCCCTCGGGCCGTGGGCGTGGAGGGCCAGCGGCCATCGGAGCCTCTTTCCTTTCCCAGGGCAGAGCGGTGCCGGGAACAACTGGGCAAAGGGGCACTACACGGAGGGGGCCGAGCTGGTGGACTCGGTGCTGGATGTGGTGCGGAAGGAGTGTGAGAACTGCGACTGCCTGCAGGGCTTCCAGCTGACCCACTCGCTGGGCGGGGGCACCGGCTCAGGCATGGGCACCCTGCTCATCAGCAAGGTGCGGGAGGAGTATCCCGACCGCATCATGAACACCTTCAGCGTGGTGCCATCCCCCAAGGTGTCGGACACGGTGGTGGAGCCCTACAACGCCACGCTGTCCATCCACCAGCTGGTGGAGAACACGGACGAGACGTACTGCATCGACAACGAGGCGCTCTACGACATCTGCTTCCGCACCCTCAAACTGGCCACCCCCACCTACGGCGACCTCAACCACCTTGTCTCGGCCACCATGAGCGGCGTCACCACCTCCCTGCGCTTCCCCGGCCAGCTCAACGCTGACCTCCGCAAGCTGGCTGTCAACATGGTGCCCTTCCCGCGGCTGCACTTCTTCATGCCCGGCTTTGCCCCGCTGACGGCGCGTGGCAGCCAGCAGTACCGCGCCCTCACCGTGCCCGAGCTCACCCAGCAGATGTTCGATGCCAAGAACATGATGGCTGCCTGTGACCCCCGCCATGGCCGCTACCTCACCGTGGCCACCGTCTTCCGTGGCCGCATGTCCATGAAGGAGGTGGATGAACAGATGTTGGCCATCCAGAGCAAGAACAGCTCCTACTTTGTGGAGTGGATCCCCAACAATGTCAAGGTGGCCGTGTGCGACATCCCTCCACGGGGGCTGAAGATGTCCTCCACCTTCATCGGGAACAGCACAGCCATCCAGGAGCTCTTCAAGCGCATCTCGGAGCAGTTCACAGCCATGTTCCGCCGCAAAGCCTTCCTGCACTGGTACACGGGCGAGGGGATGGACGAGATGGAGTTCACCGAGGCCGAGAGCAACATGAATGACCTGGTGTCCGAGTACCAGCAGTACCAGGACGCCACGGCCGAGGAGGAGGGCGAGATGTACGAGGACGACGAGGAGGAGTCGGAGGCGCAGGGCGCCAAGTGACGCCCGGCGCCGCCCCCCAACACTGCCCGCAGCCCCCCGGCTTCGCGCTGCTGCAGCCCCCAGGTGCTGCTCCCCCGCCATCCCCTCAGTGTCTCCTGACCCCATCCCCCCCTGAGCCGGCTCGGCCCCTTGCCCCCCTTCCTACCTCCCCCCTTTTCATTTTTTACTGGTTTGTGTCTTATTATTTTTTTTTGAATACTTAATAAATTTATTGCTGTCCAGGTACTACCTGTCTGTGGCTGCTGGGTGGGGGGGACAGGGGACACCCACACGGTTCGGCCCCCCAGCCATTCCCAGCTAGAGGAGGCAAATGGGAAGCCCCCATGCACTACCCCCCACCCTTCTACCCCTCAGATCCAGCTGCCCCAGAGAAGCTGTGCCTTTGTCCCCGCTGACACCCTTCTCCATGCTGGGGGGGTGTGGCAGCCACCTCCCTGTGCCAGGACACAGCTGGCCCTTTGTTCCCCAAGCTGAAGTGGTAGCACAGACCCCAGGGACCCCAGGGTGTTTCCCCAGGGCTAGGTGTGTGCCCAGCTGTAGAGGACCCAGGAGACTCCTGGTTCTGAGCCCCCTGGCTTCGGAGGCTACTGGCCAGCAGGGCTGCGGGGTATAGGAACAAGGGGCTGTATGAATGGAGACAGTTGGGCTGGGGGCTGTGGGGTGGGGACAGTGCGGATGGAGGCTTTAGAGGTGGAGCCTGTAGGGGTGGAGACAGTGAGGATGGAGGCTGTGGATTATGGGGATGGGGGCTGTAGGGACAAGGTATGGTGGGGCTGGGAGCTGCAGCTGTGGGGACCGTGCGGATGGCAGCAGTGGGGCCGGGAGGCTGTGGGGTGGGGACAGTGCGGATGGCGGCAGTGGGGCCGGGGGCTGTAGGGTGGGGACAGTGCGGATGGCAGCAGTGGGGCCGGGGGCTGTAGGGTGGGGACAGTGCGGATGTCGCGGATCGGCCCCGCCCAGGCGCGGCGCGGCGCAGTGCGGTCTGCCGGCCGGCAGGGGGCAGCAGCACGCAGTGAGCGAGGGGGCGGGGCCTGGAAGGGGCGGGGCCTGGAGGGGGCGGGGCGGGGCGCGCGGGCGGGCGCGGCGGCGCGCGGCGGTGAGCGGGGCGGGGGCGCTGCCCCCTGGCGGGCGCGCGGGAGGGGCTCGGCGGGGGCTGCGGGGACAGCGCGGGGACAACGGGGACAGCGCGGGGACAACGGGGACAGCCGGGCCCTCGGGGCGCTGGGATGGGTGCACGGTGCCGGTACGTGCTGACCGTGGGCCGAAGCGGGCGGTGGCGGCGGGGCAGGGCGGGGGCACGGGCGTGGGAGGCGGAGAGACGCGTCTGTTCGCGGGGACGGAGACGGGAACGGAGACGGGAACGGACACGGGATAGGGTGCCAGGACCAGGAGGCTGGGGACGGGGACGGTGCTGGGGTGTTGGTGCTTGTGACAGAATGCCGGTGCCGGTGTGCCGGTGTCAGTGTTTGTGCCGGTGCCGGTGTGTCGGTGTTTATGGCAGTGCCGGTGTGCCGGTGTTTGTGCCGGTGCCGGTGTGCCGGTGTTTGTGCCGGTGTCGGTGTTTGTGCTAGCTGGGGTTTCAGTGGGTGTGCCAGGGTGTCAGTGACGGTGAGGAGGTGTCGGTGCAGGGGTGTCAGTGCCCGTGACAGGATTTCAGCGTTGGTGTTGGGGTGTCGGTGGCACTGCTGGTACCCTCGGTGGATGTACTGGGGTGTTGCTGCTGGTGAGGAAGTGCCAGTGATGAGGTGGCAGTGCCAGGGAGTTGGTGCCGGGGTGTCAGTGCTGGTAACAAGGTGTTGGTGACAGCGTTGCTGGTGCTGGCATGTCAGTGCTGGTGCTGGGACATCTGGTGGCGGTGTCGGTGCTGCTGAGGTGCTATTGGTCCCTGTGATGGGGTGATTGTGCTCGTGCCAGGGTGTGGGTGCTGCTGATACAGTGCAAGTGCCTGTGACGGGGTGCTGGTGCCTGGTGATGGATGGTGCCAGTACTGGGGTAACTGAGGCAGTGCCCATTCCCCAGCAGGACGGCGGCAATGGCGTCAGATGAGCGGCTGGCCCGCTTCCGCCAGGCCCACCTGAACCCCTTCAACAAGACCCCAGAGCAGCTGGAGCGCCCTGATGAAGAATCCCCTGCCCCAGGTGGGTGCTGATCCCCCACCCCACTCCCTGTCCCACACTGGTACATGGCCCCTCTATGGTACCCCCTATTCTGGGGGTGGGTTCAGCCCCCCATCAGACCCCACTTTGCAGCCCAGCAGCCGGATCCCACCCCAGGGGACCCCGAGGGCGCCCTGGACCTGGGGCTGGCCGAGGACCACTTCTCCCGCCCCGTGGTAAGTGGGGCGGGTGTTGTGAGGATGGGGGGGGATATGGGGGGCTCAGCTCACCCTCCTCCTTCTCTGGTGGTGGTGGCAGGGGCTGATCCTGGCGTCGGACGTGCCGCAGCTGCGCCGGGCCATTGAAGAGTGCAAGAGGGTGATCCTGGCTCTGCCCGAGCACTCGGAGCGGCAGAAGGACGCCGTGGTTCGGCTCATCCACCTCCGCCTCAAGCTGCAGGAGCTGAAGGTGGGGCTGAGGCTGGAGCTGGGGCCAGGGGGGTCTCTATGCCTGGGGCTTCATGCTGACATTGATCCCTGGAAGGGTGGACAGGTCTTGGAGCAGCCTGGGATAGTGGAAGGTGTCTCCCTGTGGATGGAATGGGATGAGCTTCAAGGTTCAACCCAAGCCATCCCATCATTCTTCAGTTCTCTGACCCCACTTTCCCCCTGCAGGACCCTGCTGAGGATGAGCCCAACATCCGGGTGGTCCTGGAACATCGTTTCTACAAGGAGAAGAGTAAAAGCGTCAAGCAGATGTGTGACAAGTGTAGCACCATCATCTGGGGGCTCATCCAGACCTGGTACACCTGCACAGGTGAGTCTGGGGCATCCCCTCCACGTCCCTGTTTTCCCCCATGCCCACACTGACACCCAGACCTGTGTCCCCCAGGCTGCTACTACCGGTGCCACAGCAAGTGCCTGCCGCTGGTGAGCCGGCCGTGTGTGCGGGCCCAGGTGAGCCACCAGGCCGAGTACCAGCTCAGCATCTGCCCCGAGAGCGGACTGGACAGCCAGGACTATCGCTGTGCCGAGTGCCGGGCCCCCATCTCCCTCCGTGAGCCCCTGCTGCTGCTGCCAGGGGGGCTGGGGCCAGCTCTGGGGCTGGGGGAAGCTGGGGGCTCTGGGGCTGGGCAGCCTGTGGGTAATGGGGCTCTGTGGGGTTTGAGGAAACTAAGGCTGGGAGGGCTGGAGTGGCTGGGGGGAACTGGTAGTTTGGGGCTCTGTGGGTGATACAGGGCTGGGATGAGCTGGGAGCTCTGTGGGGCTGGGGAGTGTAGGATTAGGGGCTTCATGAAGCTCTGTAAAACCATGGGGGAGATGAGAGCTTGTGGGGCTGGGCTCCCTTAGGGGGGCTCTGGGAGGCTGGGGGGAGCTGCTGGGGCTGAGGGGCTGTGGGCTGGGAGGTGTGTGGGGCTGGTAGGAGCTGAAGGTTTGGGCTCTGGGGGCTGGGAGTTATGGGGACCTGGGGAAGGTGACAGTGGGGCCCTGCCGTGTCCCCAGGTGTTGCTGGGTGTCCTGGGAGCACGCACAGGGTGTGGGGTGAGCAGAGAGCAGGGCGGTGGCAGTGCCAGCCCCATGCCAGCCCTGTGCCACCACAGGGGGGGTGCCCAGCGAGGCCCGGCAGTGCGACTACACTGGCCTCTACTACTGCTCCAGCTGCCACTGGAACGACCTGGCCGTGGTGCCCGCCCGTGCCATCCACAACTGGGACTTCGAGCCCCGCAAGGTGCCCCTGGCATGGGGTGGGGGCACAGAAGTCCCTTGGGACAGTGGTCCTGGGTAGCCATGTCCTTAGTCATGGGGGTCCCTGGGAGGTGCATCCGTGGGTAGAGGTGACTTGGGAGCCATGTCCTTTTTGTCATGGGGATCCCTGGAGAGCATGTCCCTTGGTAGAGGTCACTTGGGGGGGTCCCGTCCCTGAACTTGTATGTCCCTGGGGACCATGGCCTGTGTAGATGTCACTTTGGGGACACATCCCTGATCATGGGGGTCATGTCCCTTGTTATGGGGGTCGCTGGGCAGAGATCACTTGAGGGGAAGCCATGGCCCAGGGCTGTGTCCCCAGGGCTGTGTCCCTGTGATGGGTCCCTGGCAGGGGTCTGTGGTAGCAGCAGGGCTGGCAGGTGCAGGGGGTGATGGTGGCCCTGGTGGTGTTGGGCAGGTGTCACGGTGCAGCATGAGGTACCTGGCACTGATGGTGTCACGGCCGGTGCTGAAGCTGCGGGAGATCAACCCACTGCTCTTCAACTACGTGGAGGAGCTGGTGGAAATCCGGGTGAGTGCTGGATCTGGGGAGGACACCCCACAAGGGCAGGGGACACCACAGAGGGCCTGTGGGGTGAGCAGGAGTGGGGGAACCAAGTGGCACCCACTGGGTCCCACAGAGAGGAAGCAAGGTGAAGTGGGAGGTCTGGGGCGCAGAGGGTGTCCAGACTGTAACAGGGATGAACTTGACCCAATCTGATCTCTTTTTTGTCATGCTCCTGTTAACAACTCTGTCCTCATTCCTACTCCCATTTCTGTCCCCATTCCTGTCTGTCTGTATGTCCATCCAATCCCTGTCCCCATTATCATCCCATCCAATCTTTGCCCCTGTCCTCATCCTGCCCCTGCCTCTGCCTTTTTTCCTGTCCCTGTCTCATCGCTGCCCCTACACCCATTCCTGTCCCCATTCCCACCTCATGCCATGCCGTCCCCTGCAGAAGCTGCGCCAGGACATCCTGCTGATGAAGCCCTACTTCATCACCTGCAAGGAGGCGATGGAGGCGCGGCTGCTGCTGCAGGTGAGGCCGGGGGGCGGGGCCAGGCGTGGTGGTGGCGGTCACACAGGGGTGGCATTCACAGTGCCCCCTTTGCCCACAGCTGCAGGACAGGCAGCACTTTGTGGAGAACGACGAGATGTACTCGCTGCAGGACCTGATCGACATCGAGGCCGGGCGCCTCGGCTGCTCCCTCACTGAGATCCACACGCTTTTTGCCAAGCACATCAAGCTGGACTGTGAGGTGAGCCCATGTTGTGGGGCAGAGCCATGGGGACACCCTCATAGGGCTACTGGAGGGCTGGCGTGGTCACCATTGTCACCTCCTGCCTGCTCCCCCAGCGATGCCAGGCCAAGGGCTTCGTCTGTGAGCTGTGCCGCGAGGGCGACGTGCTCTTCCCCTTCGACAGCCACACCTCCGTCTGCGCCGACTGCTCTGCTGTTTTCCACAGGTACTGACACGCTGGGGGAGGTATGGGGACATGGGGGTGGCAGGGGGTGACCCAACACTGTCCCCACCCCTCCAGGGACTGCTACTACGACAACTCCACCACCTGTCCCCGGTGTGCCCGGCTGAGCCTGCGGAAGCAATCCTTGTTCCAGGACTCCGGCACGGAGGCAGAGCCTTGAGGAGGGTGTGGCCCCATTATGGGGTCTCAGGCCCAAGACTGCCCCTCACCCACCGCAGGGCCCTGGGATGGACACAATCAGCCCAGTGGTGGTTTGGGGACTGGGATGGCCTGGCTCTGGGATCCTCTGCTCATGGAAATGCAGCACTGCCGGGAGGAAATCACTGCTGGACCCCAGCCATTCCCGGGAGTATGGAGAGCCTCACCGGAGGGGCCAGGATTGGGTTTACTGGGATCCGGTTAAGGCCCCACAGTGGCTCCTGTCGTCCCTGCCTGGAACCGGGGTGCAGGCCAGGGCTGGTGCTGTGCTGTCCTGGGGTGACAGCTGTGTCAGGAGGGCTCAGCCCTGGCACCGGGATGGGACCGAGTCCCTCCCACACACGCTCTTTCTCCAGCCCACGGCACCACCGTTACCGGGGCCGAGCCCCGGAGGGGATGATGTGGGATCTTCCCCGGGCTGGACCGGGTGCGGTGTGGAGCCTCCCTTTCTCCCCGGTGTTTCCTGTAGCATTAACGAGCCTCTTTGCGCAACCCAGCACTCGTGTCCCTGCTTCGGGCGGCGGTGGGGGGCACCGGGGGCACGGGCAGGATGTGCGAATGCCCGGGGTTGGCAGCCCGGGAGCTCCCGCCGAGGCTGGGGCTGCCGGGGACGAGCACCGGGACCGTCCTGGGCCGGTCCGCGGGCCAGCGCCGCCCGCGGGGTGGAATTGCGCGGCGTTACCGGGGATGTGCCGCAGTCACCGCCGGTCTCCAGCCCATCGAGAATGGCCGCGGCCACGTTGCCCCGGTACCGGCCGGGCACGCCCCATTCCCCCTGCTCCCGAGCTGTTCGGTGTCCCCAACTCCTCCCGCTCCCCCAGGCGGCGGCGCAGACGGGCAGAGGCCGGCGGTGGGTCGGTCGGTCGGTTTTACCGGATCACAGCACTGCTACATTAGAACCGGGCGGGCGCCGGCACCGGCCGCGCTCCGTCGGGCCGCGCTGAGCCGTGCGACCCGTCCCGTCCTGCCCCACCCGCCGCTCCCGGCAACCAAGGCCGTGCCGCTCCCGGGGGCCGGCGGGGCCGGCCCGGTTTCCCCCCGGGGCCGCGGGCCAGCGGCTGAGAGCAGCCCCGGTACGTCCCCGCCGCGGGGCTGGGGCCGCCTCTGCCCTCCGGACGGGCTAACGGGAGTCCTACGCCCGGGGACGGGCTCCATCAGTACCGACGGGACCAGCACCGCCGTATCCCGGTGTCCCCCGGCGGGCTTTGCCCCTACGGCTCCCGCGGGCGCTCGGCGGGCAGGAAGGCGTCCGGGGGTCCCGGCGGCAGCTCAGGGTCACTCAGGTGCTTCTTGTCCCGGCCCTGCTCCCGCGCGCGGGTCCAGGAGGGCGAGCGCAGGTACCCGGCCCGCGGCACCGCCGGCGGCTGCAGCCCTGCGGGACGCACGGGCGAGTGGGCGGTCAGCGATGCACCGGGACGGGCGGACACACCGGGACCGGCGGCCCCGGACCCTCGCTCACCGCCGGGCGTCTCTCCGGCCGCGTTCTCCTCGTCGGAGTCGGCGAAGACCTCGGCCAGCTCCTGGTCCGACATATCCGTCAATTCCGTCAGGTCCAGCAGGTCGAAGTGCACCTCCAGCGAAGACACGCTGCTCAGGGGCTCTGCGGGCACCGGGGACAGGCTGGGGACCCACCGCTGTCCCCATGGGGGAGGCGGGGGTTTGGTGCTTGGGACCCAGGGACCTAGAGGTATGAGGGGCTTGGGGAAGCCATGACTGGCTGGGGGCTAGCAGGGGACCCTAGGAGTGTCAGGGGACCCCAGGGACAGGAAGGAGACTCCAGAGGATGACAGAGGACTGGGGACAGGCAGGAAACCCCATGGGCTGACAAAAGACTCTAAGGGCCAGGCAGACATCCCAGGGACAAAGCAGGGGACCTCAGGCACAGGCAGGGACCCCAGCTCGGGGCCTCACTCACGTCGGCGCTCGGTGACCTGCAGCAGGCCGGCGCTGGGGATGGGGATGCCACCCTGCTCCTCCGCGGGGACTCGGGGGGTCTCCTGGGCCGGCCCGTGGGTGGGGGTCCCTGCAGGGCGCTCCGGGACCAGTGGCTCCTTGCCAAGCTCTGCCACATCAGCACCTTCTGTGTCAGTGAGGGCAGCTCCTCTCGGGGCCCCCCAGCTCTCACGGGGTGCCCAGCTGAGGGGCCGGGGACAGCAGGACCCCCGGGGAGGACTGGGGAGACGGGCAGAGCTACCCGAGACCCTCGTGTCGGAAGCTGGCAGCCCCCGCCCCGCGCCCCCCTCTCCGCGCAGCCCCTTTGTGTCGGCGAGACAAAGCACAGCCTGTGCCGGGGCCCGGACAAGGGCGGATTGTGCAGAGACTGTCCCTGGGAAGAGCTGGAGGGACAAGGCGGCCGTGGCACATGGCCATGGTCATGGCACAGGTCATGGCACACGGCGGTGGTACAGCCCGTGGTTGTGGCAACACGAGGGGGACACAGCACCCCGTCCCTCCGAGGTCGGTGCCGGCGCCCTGGCGCCACGTGCGGCCACCAAACCGTGCCAGCCCTGAGTTACCGGGTGACAGGGCACAGGGATGGGCATTGCTTCCCTCCCACCAGGATGGTGACAGCGGGGCAGGGACAGAGACCTCCAACCCAAAGGGGAAAGGGATGTTACAGGGTGTTCCTGCTGCTGCCACGTGGAGCTGTAGGACATGGGCAGGACACCAGTGGGACACCAGCCCTCTGCCCGACACCGGCTCTGCCACATCCTGACCCCGCAGCGGGGGATCAGGCGGGATTTGGGGTCCTCATCCCACTCCGGAACAGAGAAGATCCTCCTGGGGCGGACACGGGGGCTCGCCCGCTCTTGCCCGCTCTCGCCACCTCGCCCCGCGCAGTGCCCAGACCCGGTGGGTGACACTGTGCGTGTCACCGTAAGGAGCACGGCCCCCCCTGCCCGCACCACGCCCCCACCCACCAGGGTGCTGGTCCCGGCTGCAGAATTCCCCTCTGGCCTCTGCCTGCATGGTCCCGCCGTGCCACGGGCCGTGTCCCCAGCAGTGTCACCAGCCACACCGCCCGCTGCGGCCTGGGCTCACCGGCTGCCTGGCGGGAGCGGGGCCGGATCAGGGCTCTCTCCCGCACGACGTGTGCTGACTCACGGCAACCGCAGAGCCGGGCAGCCGCCGGTACCGGCACCCCACGGCACCGGCAACCCGCCCCAGGGGCACTGTCCCCTCAAGGGACCGGTGTCCCGCCGTTACCCCGGTGCCACGGCCGGGCCTGCCCCGTGCTGGCGGCTACGGGCCATACGGGGGAGGGACGGGCGTGCAGGGGAGCCCCGGCACCGACTCTGTCGCCAGGTGCAGCCCCCCCAGAATACCGGGCCCCTCTCAGGTGCAGCAGCACAGCCAACTCCCTGTCCCCAAACCCCTCCGCACACCGGCACTGGCACAGCTGTGCGGGATGTCTGCAAGGTAGCCCACTGCTCCCCACGTCCCTTGGGCACCCCAGAGTTCTTCCATGTCCTGTGCGCGCCCTACTGCTCCTCTACACCCCCAGACACCCCACTGTCCCCCCGCATTCCCTGGGCATTCCATTGCAACCCCAAGTCCCCAATGCACTCCCCTGCTCCGTCTGATCACCTGGCGACCCCACTGCCTCTCCTTGTCACCCCACTGCACCCCCACCTCCTGCGAACATCCCACTGCCCCCCAAGTTCCCAGGGCACTCCTGTGCTCCCTCAGACCCCTGAACACCCACATGTGCTCCCCACATTCTCTGGGTACCCCTCTGCTGTCTCCCTCCATCCCCGACTCTCTCTGAACAGACCCCTCTGCGATGTCCTGTCCCCGCCCCCTAACATCCCTCTCCCCCTCCAGCCGGGCACCCCCAGCACGGCCCCACGCCCCCCTCTGCACCCCAATACGCCCCCATGCACCTCTTCCCGTTGCACCCCCGCCCTACATCTCCTTGTCCGCCCCGCGGGGCCCGGCCCGGTTCCACGGTGATGGGCGTGCCGGTCCGTGCCTCCCCCTCTGTCCCCCTGCCCTCACCTCCGGTGGCGGCCGCTGCCGGAGCCGCCATGGGCCGGGGTTGAGGCTGATGCTGGTGCCAGTGCCGGTGCCGGTCCGGTGCTGGGTGGGCCCGGTGCCAGCCCGCAGCCCGTACGGTCCTGCCCGCCGCGGCGGGGGCGGGGACACCGGGATGGGCGGAGCCGAGGGGCGGGAGGCACCGGGGGGACAAGAGAGGGCGCGAAGGGAACCTGGAAGAGCGGAGCGGGGGGGCGTACACGGGGACCGGGGGTGCAGCTGGGACCGGGGGGGTGCGGGAGCTGAACCAGGGGGCCCCAGATGTGGGGACAGCCCGGGTCACACCGGTGGGCGCGGGGGAGGGAGGAGCCTATGCCGGGCACAGCGGAACCTCCCGGGTTTGTCCCCCCCAGTCCTCCCCGAACTCCCCCGCCTCCCCGTTCCCTCACACCGCCTCCAGCCGCTTCCTCCCCGCCCGGTCCCCGCGATGTCCCCCCGTTTCTCCCCGGTGTCCCCTCCCGGTCCCGTCCCCGACCCCTCCGGTCTCGCTGGCCCCGCCTCCGTTGCCAGGGCGGAGCGTGGCGTTGCTAGGGGGCGCGTCTCCCCGCTGTACGGCTCTCGCGAAATTTCGCCATCCTCTCGCGGGATTTGCCATCCGTTGCCCGGAGACGCTGGTGCCGCTGGCCGCCGCCATGGTGAGAGCGGAACCGGGCCCGCGCCCGGGCCGGGATCGGGAGGAGAACCGGGGCCAAGGGGAGAACTGCGGCGACTACTGAAGGGTGTCCTGCGGCCAGGGTGTGCGGGCAGGGGAGGGCGGTGGAGCCCCGCGCCCCGATGTCTGCAATGCCCATGGTGTCCCGGTCCACTCCCGGGGAGTGTACGGAGCCCTGGACGCCGTTCTCAGCACTGCGGTGATGCTTCTCAGGCGTTATTTGGGTACAGGTGTTTTGTGCCGAGGGGTTCACCACGGAGCTGGGTCCGCAGTGGCAGTGCTTGTGCCTCTTCCAGGCTCCGTGTCGCCGTTGTCGCCCCATCCCTGCCGTGAGAGCCGGGATGCTCCGGGCCCGGCACGGGGGCCCTGAACAGCGCATTTTCCTCCTCACCCATTCACCTCCTGTGGTTGGCTTTCTGTCTTCAGGCACCCAAAAAGAAAGCAGGAAAGAAAGGGAAAGGGGGCAAAGGCCCGGCGGTGGTGGATGGCTTGGCCCCGGAGGACATGAGCAGGGAGCAGGTGAGAGGTCCCCCGGGCCACCCCGGGGAGGAGGGGTAAGAACATGTGAGAACAGCTCTGAGGACTCCTGCGTGGCGCCTGGCCCCGGCTCCGGGGACAGCAACAGGTGCAGAGGGAGACAGGGACGAGCAGCCGGGGTTTGTGTCACTGACGCCTGGCTGGGGCTCGGGAGGGGCGTTCTTGCTGTTCCTGGAAGGAGCAGCCTCCTCATCCCACCCTCTGCTCTCTAGCCCTGTGTTCTGGCCACTGCTGAGGCCACACTGGTGATTTTGGGGCCCCTCATGACAAGAAAGACCCTGAGAGGGTCTGGAAGGGGGAGCATGCTGGAGAGAAGGGAATGAAGCTAGTGTAGTCCCCATCCCTGGAGGGATTTAAGAGTCATGTGGATGTGGCACTTGGGTCATAGGTTAGGGGTGGCCTTGGCAGTGCTGGAGGAACAGTTAAACTTTATCTTAGAGACTTTTCCAACCTAAACAATTCTATGAACCAGACATATCTAAGTACCTAGAATGGTTACTGGATATTGCAAGCCAGAGCCCCATCCCAGGCTGCAGGCAGTCAGATGAGGTCTTGTGACTCCTTTTGCAGAAGCTGCTGGGTTCAGTCAGGGACCTCCACATCTCCACACGAGTGACAACCACCACGTCCTGCTAGGTTTGGGACATGGAGTCTCCAAAGGCACCTGTCCAAGGCCTCCCTTCCCCCTTACCTGTCTGTTCCTCTTGGCTTCGCAGCTGCTGGAGCATATCACACATGTCCGGGAGGAGCTGGACCGGGAGCGGCAGGAGCGGAACTCTTTCCAGCTCGAGTGTAACAGGATTCAGAGCTACTGGGAAATCACCCGCCGGGAGCTGGAGGAGAAGAAAGCAGAGCTGAGGAACCGGGACCGGGAGATGGAGGAGGCCGAGGAGCGGCACCAACTGGAGATCAAGGTGGGGCTGAAGGGCTCCAGGAGAGCCTTGGGCAGCTCTGAGGAGGAGCTGGGCAGGATGCAATCCAGGAATGTCTCACCAGCATCCCAGTTCCAGCTGTCTCCTGCTGAGCCCCTCACCCGGTCTCTGGCCTGCCCTTAGGTGTACAAGCAGAAGGTGAAGCACCTGTTGCACGAGCAGCAGGAGAACCTGACAGAGCTGAAGGCGGAGGGAGTGCTGTCCCTGAAGCGGGCCCAGAAGGATCACTGGGACCAGGAACAGGAGTTGTGGAAAGAAAAGCGTGCCTTGAACATAAAGCTGAAGGAGCAGGAGTTGGCCAATGAAGCAGCCATTACAAACCTCTGCCTGGTACGTCTCTAGCTGGGCTGGAGCCACCTGTGAGGTGCCTCAACCCCAGGCTGGGAGCAGGAGTGGGATTTTGCCTCCCTGACTCTCTCCATGGGGTGGGATGGGATTTCTGGTGCAGGAATAGGGAGAAGGGATTCCTGGGTAACCATTCTCCCACAGTGGGGGGCTATGAGAGCAGCTGGAGAGCTTACAAACCACTCTCTGCATCAACATGGGATCAGAATCTTTTCCCAAAGAGCAGGAGGGAATCCCTGGGGATGGGCTGGCTTGGGATTTGGTTGTTTATTCCAACACGGAGTTTCTTCTCACAGAAACATGAGGGGGAGATGGCCCGGCTACGCAGCGACTTCGAGCTGCAGACCAAAGGTCAGGACGTGAGGCAGATCCTAGAGGAGCATGACAGAGAGCTACTTCTGGTTCCCAAGCAGCACCTTGAGCATGAGGGAGCAGGTTCTCCCCAGTTCTGGCCATTTTTCCCTTCCCAGTTTTGGTCACCTTCACATCCCAGTTCTGGCTCATCTCCCCCACCCGAGGTTCTGGCCAGTTTTCCCCCAAGTTCCAGCTGTTTTTTCTCCCTGGATCTGTCTAATTTGCCCTCTAGTTCTGTCTGTTTTCCCCTCCCAATTCCAGCTGGTCCCAATCCACACAGTTTTGGCGAGTATTCCCTCAGTTATAGCTGTGTTTTTTTCCCTTCCCCATTCCAGTCACTCTTCCTCCCCAGTTTCAGCCAGTTTTTCCCCAGCCCTGACAATTTTCCCCCAGAGATGGAGGCCAAGTACACCAGGAAGATGCAGGCACTGCGGGATGAGATGGACCTGCGGAGGAAGACAGAGATCCATGAGCTGGAGGAGAGGAAGAACACTCAGATCAGCGAGCTGATGGGGAACCATGAGGAGGCTTTTGGTGCTATCAAGAACTACTACAACGATATCACTGCCAAAAACCTGGCACTCATCAACCTCCTGAAGGTATTGCCTGTCCCTGTGTCACCCCTTCACCCAGGGACTGCTGCTGCCAGGGTGTCAGCTGGATCTGGCAGTTTTGGTGTCAGTGTGGGTGCTTCTGGTGGCCTGTACACTGCCACATGAGTGGGGAGAGTGTCCTGCGGGGGACTGAGGGGCTTGGGCAGCTCCCAGGAGCCAGCACTTGTGTTCCCAAGAACAGGAGCAGGTGGAAGACCTGAAGAAGAAGGAGGCTGTCTTGGAAAAGGAGAAGGCAGAAGTGCTGCTCCAGAACAAGGGGCTGACAGAGCCTCTGCAGGAGGCCCAGGACCTGGTGGCTGAGCTGCAAAAGAAGTTGGCTCACTATAACAGGGACAAGGAGGCCCTGATGGTGAGTGGCCAGCCCTGTCCTTTCATGGTCTCCTTCCTGGAGGGAAAACACTCACCTCTGCCACTTGGTGTACTGTGATTGATGGGCAAAGCAAGTCCTGTTCTGCTTACTCTGTATTTGTGATCTCGATGGGGATCCAAAGAGAGACTGGAAGGGAGATCAACCCCACTGCAGGGGGGGTGTTGCCTGTTTTTTCTCTCTGCTGCTCACTCTCCTCCCTTCCCAGAACACATCTACACCACTTTCTAGACAATCTTGTGCTTTTTAACCCTCCCTGCCTGTTCACAGAGCTCGAAAGCCCATCTGAAAATCACTCAGAAGGAGCTGAAGGACCTTCAGTGGGAACACGAGGTTCTGGAGCAGCGGTTCAGTAAGGTGAGATCTGCAAGCAGGGCTGGGCATCCCATTCCCTCTCCAAACCTTCTCTAAACCCTCAGCAGGGAATAGGGCGTGGGGCTTAGCAGAGCCTGTACTTAGCCCTGGGCTTTCCAAAGCTAATCCAGAGCCGGGTGATAACCGCTGTTCCCAGCAAAGCTGCTCCCAGCTCCGGCCTCTCCCACGGTCAGCAGACAGGCCTGGCTTTGTCCTTTGCTAAGCAATCATGCACGCTCCAGCAGGGCCCCAGGCTGCCAGGGCTGCATGGGGCAGAGCTGGGAGAGGGGGGATTGCCACGGGCCCCTCCTTCTGCCAGTGTTCCAGGGTCACTTCCTCTCGTTGTTCTGGGGTGCTGGGGATGAGCCCTGCAGAACGAGTGCTCCCCCCCACTAACCCAGATAAATCTTAAGAGGTAGGAGAGAGCTCATTTGCAATTCGTAGAAATCCCCAGGAATATGAACATTGATCCGAGGCCTCATTAACAATCCATCATTAAGACAGCACCAGATTCGGAGCGTTCAGAAATAGGCTTTGGAGGAGAGACTGTGTCCTAATTAGGACACTTATTAACTAGCTGTGAGCCAGGGACTGCTGCCAGCTGTGGGGATGAGAGGAGAGACCCCCGTGTGCCGGGGGCCCTCGCTGGGGTCTGAATTAGTGCTGCAGGGAGCCCATTGGGGCATTCCAGGCCTGGAGGGGAGGAGGAGGGAGAAGCGCAGGTGCTGCGCCATGTAGGGAGGGAGACAGGGAGGGAAGAAGGGAGGGGGGAAGCTGTGCTGCAGCACCTGCCTTCCCTGTGGGCTGCAGGTGCCGTGGGGAACAGCCAGGCTGAGCTGCTGGACCAGTTTTCTGCCCCCTTTGTGTTCCACACCATTAACAGATCCCAGTCAGCCTCGTGCAGGCCCCTGTGCCCCCTGGGGCCCTGAGGGTGCTGGGACACTCTGCTGTCTCCCGGAGCAGGTCCAGGAAGAGCGAGATGAGCTTTATCAGAAGTTCACCAGAGCCATTAACGAGGTACAGCAAAAAACGGGGTTCAAGAACCTGCTCCTGGAGCGGAAGTTGAAGGGACTCCTCGACCTCCTGGAGAAGAAGGAGGTGGAGCTCAGTGAGGTCCTTGCAGCCTCCAACCTCGATCCCAGTGCTCTCTCCTTGGTCACGAACAAGCTGGAGGTACTGGGGCCCAGCTAGGGCTGGATTTGGGGGGCAGAGGCCACGGTGGGATGCCTGCTGCCTCTGGAAAGCACCAGTCCCCATCCTACATGGCTGTAGGTGGCACATCACTCCTTCCCAGCACTCCCAGGGCCACGTGTGGTGCCGTGGGGCACTCAGCTCTGCCTCGAGAGTGGAGCGTGTGGGTGGCAGAGTCTGGCACTGATCTGTAGCTCAGGTGGGGCCTGTTTTGAAGAGCATGGCCGCAGGCCCCATGGCACTGCCAGAACCCTGTGCTGCCACACAGCTGGGTGCCAGCGGGTCTGGTGGCACGCAGGGGCTCTGTGTGTTGAGGGGGGTGTCACACCTGGTGAGCCTCACCTGGCCATGGGGACAGTGCAGACAGGATCCTGGGGCTCTGCGGTGTCTGCTGTGCTAAAAATACCTCTGCAGAGAGCCTGGAGACCCACATTCCTGCAGCCTGCCGCAGCTGGAGCCAGGGAGCAGTGCTTGCTGCGGGTTGGTACAGACACAGGGAAGGAGAGCTCCACCACCTGGTGCCCTCCCGCTTGTCCCTGCCCAGGTCCCTGCCGCAGGGGGAGTCAGGGAGGCCTATGGGACAGGCAGCGGATGTGTCACCTCCCAGCAGGTGGAAGGAAAACACATTCCTGGGATGGCATCACTGGCGTCGGGCTCTCCTGCAGCTGCTGGGATCCTTGAATTCCTGCTCTCAGCTGCCTCAGGGAGCCTGGCTCTCTGTAATTCCCGTGGTGCCGTGGCAGCAGGGTGGTGCTGCTGGAGCAGGTGCCGCCACCACTCCCTGCACAGTGGGGCAGACTGGGATGGCTGTGGGAGCTCCCTGTCCTTGCCTGGGGCTGGCTGTCCCTGGCAGTGCCACTCAGAGGGGGCAGGGTGGTGGCCACCTGCCAGGCCATGCTGCTGGCTGCTCTGCTCACACTGCAGCTCCTCTGTGTGCTCTGCCACGCCACACCCGCCCATAGCATGGCCATCATGTCCCCAGGGCTGGGCAGCACAGCCTCATCCCAATCTCCTCTTGCAGGATGTGCTCCAATCCAAGAATGCCACCATCCAGGACCTGCAGTTCCAGCTGGCCCGAGTCTGCAAGGTAAGGGTGGGGAGGGATCCTGGAGAGGTTTGAGCTGTGTGCATGTGGCACTTGGGGACCTGGGCACTGCTAGGAAAACAGTTGGACTCGGTGATCTTAGAAGCATTTCCAACCCAAACGATTCTGTGATTCCATAGCTTTGGATTGGGGCTTAGAAATGAAACTAGGGGGTGCAGGGAGCTCCCCTCTGCCGACACAGAGGCTGACAGGGACCCTTTCCTCACAGGCACACAATGACATGCTGAAGACCTTCGAGGCAAAGCTGACAGCCTTTGGCATCCCCCTGGATAACCTGGGTTTCCAGCCACTGTCCTTCCCCTTCCCAGGGCAGGAACTGGGGCAAGGCCCTGCTGGACTCGTTTCAGTGCCCACTTGATGCCAGCAGCACTAAGGGTCACACTGGCACACTGATAGTAGGGCTGTCCCCTTTTCCTGCTCCATGCCTTCCAACAGACCCCAGTGAGCATCTTTAGGAGATTCTCCTCCCAAGGGGGACCACAGCTGGAGGGCTCCAGGCATCCCGTCCACCCCACCAGGCTGCCCTTGGGGCTCCTTCTGTCCCCCTAAAAGTGGAAGGTGATTTTTTGAGAAAAACAGTGCTGTTTGGAGTTTTTAATGGCATCGGTGGCATCATTCCTGCATCCCCAGGGGAAGGCTGTGCCCCTCTAACTGCCCCGGTATGTTGTATAGGAGTAGGGACTGATCAGCAGCGGGACATGGAGCTTCTGTGCTGGGTCACTGACGATGAAGACGACCTGAGGAAGCGTGAGGAGACAGCAGTGGGAATCCCCCTCCTGGAGCGAGGCCCTGGGGAGTGCAGCCCCTTGAGCCTGGCCCCAGCCCCCAGACTTTGCATGTCACCTGTCCCAGTCCCCCCCCACTCCATACCTCCACGAAGGGGTAGAAGCTGGTGTGCCCCAGTCCCTGCCAGTACTCAGCCGTCTCAAAATGCAGCTTGTAGGTGCCAGACTTGGCCTGTCCCGGTGCCAGGAGGGGCTGGCAGCGCCCATCTGCATCCGTATGTCTGAAACCAGACCAAGCCAGTCCGGCTGTATCCCAAAATGCAGCCCTGCCCCACCCCGAAACACCAGCCCTGCCACCAGCATATAAACCCCAGATGAAGGCTGGGCAGCAGTTGTGCCAGGAGCCTTTGGCCAAGCTCACAGAGCACTGGCAGCAGTGTCCCTGCCCCATTCCAGTGCCACCAGCTCTCCTACCTCTGTGCCAGCTCCATCCACTGCGGTCCCGGCTCCTGCAGCTGGGCCAGGCGGACAACAAGGCCGGCTGCCGGCAGCCCCGTGGCCGTGTTCAGCACGTGAGTGGTCAGGGTGCCATTTCCCACCGCAGACATGTCGTCAGCCTGTGGCAGAGGGGGAAGCAGCGCTGGGACCTGTCCTGGCAGCTCCATCTACCTTCTCCTCGACTGTGCTGCAGCCAAGTCCCTGCACCTTGCTCTTCCCCAGAGCTGGGGTATGGAAATTCACGTCCTGATCATGCCACGGTGCTCAGCCCGAGGCACTGCAGCCGCTGTGCGTGGGTGCCAGCTGGTTCCCACCAGGATGCAGGTACTCTGGTGAGCAGCACCACGCTCCCCGCTCACCTGCCTGTCCTGATGAGCCTGAGCACAGCACAGCAGCCAGCCTGGACCCGGTGAGGAAGCAGCCCCGTCCCAGCAGCCTCATCCCTGCCCATGGAGTCACGTGCAGGCGGACATTGACCCTGCCCAGCTCTCTGGAGCTGTCTGGCGTCAAGGTCAGCCCTGCTGAGGGCAGCCATGCCCCTTTTTCTCCGGAGCTCCCAGGCTGGGGTGGGAGCACGATCTGAGGCTGTGTCCCAGCAGCTAGCAGGACCGGGCAGCCTCCCTGGAGCTGGACCAGTTCCCACTGCCAGCCTGATATCAGCACCGGCTGAAGTGGGGGTGCCACAGAGACACCCCGGCGAGCTTACCTGGCTGTCCTTTGTCCCACTCAGACAGGGACCTGTGGCCGGTGACCCCGCACAAAACGCCATCCTTGGCCCTGGCTTCCCTTCCTGGCGCCACGGCCTCTCCCCGTGGAGCTGGTGTGGCTGGATGCCGCTATCCTGGCACGGGGCTCCCGCAGAACCGGGTGCTCCTCCCCAACTGGGCCGAGCCGGCACGGGCGGCTTCCCGCCCAGCCCCGCTGGCACCCCCTCTCCGGCAGCACCGTGGCCCTGAGGCTGGTGACCCAGAGCCCGGTGGGAAGTTGGGGCACCGGGCCAGGAGGAGCCACAGCACAGCTTCCATCCCTGCCTCGCCTCCCACCTTGGAAAGCACCTGGAGCGCATCGGAGCTGCGGCAGCCGGGCACGTGGGAGCAGCACCGGCTTCAGCACAGCCTCTCCCTGCCCTTCTGCACTGCTGGGGCAGGGGGGGGCTCAATGTCTCACCTGCACCGCGATGCGGGCAGTGGCGGTGGCTCGCAGCCCGTATCCCCCCAAGTCGGCAGCCTGGATCTCCAGTGTGTATTCAGGGACCTCCTAGGGCGAGAGGCTGTGTCAGCCACAAGTGGGGGATGAGCTCGGTGGGAGCTGAGTCCGGGGCTCACCTGTGCCACCAGCCCCAGCATGGCCACAGAGACCAGCCCAGAGCTGCTGTCGATGGTGAACATCCCAGGCTGGGGCTTTTCCGGCACCTGGCTCAGGATGGAATAGCTCACAACTCCATTGTCGGAGTTCACGGCGTCATCTGCATCGGTGGCCAGCACCCGCAGCACCGATGTGCCTGGAACAGGCGGTTATTGGTGAGCTGTCACACATCTCTCCAGTGCTGCCTGCCAGGTGGTGGCAGTGGTCCCACCTGGCTCAGCTCCCTCCAGCACAGAACCGTGGAAAACTGCTTGGGTGAAGACGGGCCGGTTGTCATTCTGGTCAGTGACGGTGATGATGATCTCCATGGGGTCTTCCACGGGCTGCCCGTTGGCTGACACGGCGTGGGAGTAGAGCTGGAAGGGTACAGTCAGTGTGTGTGCAGTCCCCAGGACCGTCCCCGTCCTGCCACAGATGCCCCCTAACTCACCACGTATTTATCCTTCTCCTCCCGGTCCAGGGGTTCTGTCACCTCCAGCCACCCCGTCTCCCGCTCGATGATGAAGACACCCACAGGGGGAATATCCACTCCCTGCCCCGTGATGCTGTAGAAAACCTTGGTCTCTTTGTCCTTGTTGGATTTGATCTGGCAGCATGGCAGGAAGAAGCAGGTGGAGACGTGTCCCAGCACTCTGGGGACCCCCCTGACCCTGCCTGGTCGCTGTGGGGACACATACCTGCACCAGCTTCTTGGGGAAGGGTCCTCGCTCATTCTCAGGGCAGATGATGGGGGGGATGACCCAGTCCCTTTTCTGCCGCTGGAGGCCGTGTCCATGCTCTGGGAAGATCAGCGTGTCCTGTGGGATGGAGAGCGGGGCTGCAGGGCCATGGAAAGACACGGCTCTTCCTGGAACCTCCGGGGGGGTGGCCATGCAACATCCCCGGCCCCATTGCGATGGTCCCACCAGCAGTAGGAGGAGGAAGGTGCAGGGGCAGGGTGCCATGGCTGCAGCTGCACTGGCTCTTCCCACCCAGGTACCAGCTGAGAACCTTCCCTGTTGCGTCAGTGACCTTGGCCAGGAAAGCAGAACCGCCTTTCCAGAGCTGCTAGCCCGGGGGGGGCCTGGGGGCGCTGTATGGGGGGACCCAGCACACGAGAAGCTGCTCCAGGCTGGGGGGCATGAGCCCCCTGGGGCTGTCCCTCGGTGGCCATGGGAACCCCCACTACAGTGGGGCTGGGGGGCACACACAGATTTCCCCCCCCCGGCAGTTCCAGTGCACCCATAGATGGCAGAGGGGGGAGGAGGCAGCCGGCGGTGGCACGGAGGAATGGGGAGGGGAGGGTGCTCCTGCGGTGGGGATGGTGGGAGGTGCCAGGGTTGATGGGAACACGGGGAGGAAAGAATGGCGGCACCACGAAGGTGCCTGGAGATACCGGGATGCCCGAGAGTGTCCACGGGGCTGCGCTGAGGGGCCCGGGACACCGGGGAGCGGCACTAAGAGGCGGGGGGTGCCCGGCGGGGAGTGGGCGGTGTCCGACGATTGCCGGGCCCTGCCGGGGAGTGCCAGGGGTTCCAAGGCGATACCGATGGGTACAGACTGGGGAGGTGCCCCACGAGTAACTGGGGGTGACCAGGGGTTAACGGGGAGTATCGCAGATTGCCGAGGGTTGCCAGGGCGTTCCAAGAGGTTACCAAGAAGTGCCCCAGGGTTTCCGGGAGGTATTATGGATTCACAGGAGGATTTCAGAGGGGTGCCGGGTGTTCCCGGAGGGTATTGAAGGTTCCAGTATTGGGCGGTGCCCGAGGGGTACCAGGCTCTGCCTGGATTTGACGGGTGGGTGCCTGGGAGATAACATGGGGTACTGGGGATTGCCGCGAAGTTCCAGGGGAATACTGGAGTTGCCCGGGTGGTATCGGGGTGTTGTATCGGGGGCTGTCGGAGGTTTCCAGAGGGGTACCACGGTGTAACGGGGATTGCCGGGGGTGTTGTAGGGGCTGAACCCCTGGTGGGAGCGTCGGGGGATAATGGAAGCGTTCAGGGCCTTACTGGGGGATGCCTGGGGCGTGCCGGGGGCGCTCTCCGGGGCAGGGCGGTACCTGCGCGGCCGCCGCCTCACCTGGGGCGTTGCGGGGCGGGACGGGAAGGACGGGGCGGGGCGCGGCAGGCGGCGACCGGAGCGGCGGCGGCGGCGGCAGCAGCAACGGACGGGCCATGCGGGGGGAGCGCTCCGGGCTCTGCCCGCGCTCCATCTTCATCCTCCTCCTCTCCCCGCTCCTGCCGGCGGCCGCCCTGTCCCCAGACCCGCCGTGCGTCCTCCCGGGGCTGCGCCGCGGGCCGCTCCCCGCACCAGGTAACTCGCACTGTCGGGGCGAGGCGGCACAGAAACCCCCGGAGCACCTCGAGGACGGGCTGGGGCCGCGATCGGGACCGAGATAGGGACTCCGAGCACTGGGGGTTGGCAGGGCCTCCCTCACTGCCGGCATCAGGATCTCTTTGCCCCCGGGGCTGGGGCCGCTGCTTTTCGGGAGGACTTCGCGGTGCCCGCCCCGGCTGTGGGGCTGCGCCTGGGGATGCCTGCGCTCCTGTGGTCTAGGTCTGTGCTTCACCCCCGGCTGTGGGACTTTGCCATAGGGCTGGCTGTGCCCCACGGAGCTGGCGGTGTCCGTCTGATCTCACGGGGCTGGTGGCCGTGTGACTGTGATGCCAGTGCCTTTGGCCCAGCCGTGGGGCGCCCGCAGCGAGCAGGGCTGGGTCCCCGCAGGGTGGGTTGCCGGAGCCGGGCTGGCATTGGAGCTGGTTCTCCGGCCGTGGGGTGCGGGCTTTGGCTGGCCCGAGGCTGGGCAGGGTCTTGCTGCTGCCAGCTCTTGGCCCGCTGCCGGCCCGGGCCCGTTGCCCTCTTCGCTCGGCGGGTCCCGGGAGACTGGGGCTGCCCGGGAACGCGGCCGGAGCCAGCACTCGTCTAATGGCCGCGGGAGCACTAAAAGCTCTCCTTGGCGGTAAATGCCAGGGAGAGGCCTCGACCTCCGCCTGCTGTGGACACCACATCCCGTTTCCATCAGCTAAGCCTGCCAGGACTGGAGGTGGGTGCTGCCAGGCCCTTTCTGTGGGCTCACGCTGGGGTCTGGCCGTGTCCCTGCGGCGCCCCTCCGTGGGAAGCACATGGCCCCAGCACCGCCCGTGCGGCTCCACCTTGGCACCCAGCGGGCATGGTGCCCTGCCTCCATGGAGGGACCCCCGAGGACATAGTGGGGTACTCTCTGTGCCGCCTGGCCCTGCGGTGGGAACAGCAACCCGTGCCACAGCTGGGGAGCGGGACTGGGGGATTCCTCGGGCTCCTTGTGCCCCGCTTGCCAAGGTGATTGATGCCCCTCCAGCCCCAGTGAAGTCTCTTATCGCGGCCATCGCGACTGGAAGGGGCCCCGGTACTGCCCTCAGGGCACGGTTGCTGCTCCCCACATGGCCCCACCGTCGCCACTGGGCTCGCTCCCTCCGGTGTGGAGCAGCCATGGGGCACAGCTCTCCCTGGCCCATTCCACGCCTTCCGCAGCCCCCCAGCCCCGCTCTGGGCCGCTCGGCCGCCCGGAGCTGGCTCAGCTCCGCTAATCCCCTAATCCTTCCCCCGGGGGGTGCGGAGCCCGGGCTGTGTCCAGCACGAGGGATGCAGCGTGGGAGGCGGGGGGAGGGAGATTCAGTGCCCAATAATCTGGCCACGGGGGGTTGGGAGCCCCGAGGGGGTGACACACCGGGAGGGGGCTGGGGCAGGGCTCTGGCCGCCGAGGAATTTCCCATCATCTGTGAAACAAAGCCGAAACTTCCACCGAAACTTCCACCGCGCTCCCGTACGGCGCCCGGTGTTCCCTGCCCCGCTCCTGGTGTCCTCTTCCCCCTCTTCTACCGTCCCCTGCCTCACTTCCCCTCGCGACTCTGGGGCGTTGCAGGGTCCTGGAGCTGATGGTTGTGGCTGGGGGGTGCCGGGGGAGAGGTCCCCACATCCCGTGACCCCTCATCCTCGCAGGAAACTCCCGAGGCTGCGCGGGGCCACACAGGACGGAGAAGCCCGATGTAGGGCTGCGGGAGGACGGGGGCCCCGTGCGGCTACCGCGGGTGGGCAGGGCACTCGCCGTACCCCCCCGAGATGCTGGTGCCCCATGGTATGCAGCTGGCCAGCCAGATCCTGCCTCAGTTCCCGCAGAGAGCAGGCGCTACCCGCAGGTAATGCTGCACCCCATATCCCCCACCCTCTGCTCCCCCAGCTGGCTGTACCCTCACTCACTTCCGTGCCACAGGAGCTGCCCAGGGCTCACACTGGTCTCAGGAGGCAGAAGAGGGACTGGGTGATTCCCCCCATCAAGGTTCCTGAAAATGAGAGGGGTCCCTTTCCCAAGAAACTGGTTCAGGTATGAGGCTGATCTTTCTGGGCATGGAGGTGGTTGCTGGGGGTGCATCCCCACTGCATCGGGGCAGGGTACGCTGGGGGGATGCTGACCCCATCCCCTTGGTCTGTGTCTCCTCCCAGATCAAATCCAACCGGGACAGAGACACCAAGATCTTCTACAGCATCACAGGGCAGGGAGCAGATGCCCCCCCCGAGGGTATCTTCACCATTGAGAAGGAGTCAGGTTGGATGAAAGTGACGAAGCCGTTAGACCGTGAGCACATCGACAAGTACCACGTAGGTCCTTGCCTGGGGGACACCGGGGGATGGTGGGGTGCTCTGCCACTCACTCTCCCCCCACTCACACCCCACCCCGCAGCTCTTCTCCCATGCCGTGTCTGAAAATGGGAAGCCAGTGGAGGAACCGATGGAGATCATCGTGACAGTGACAGACCAGAATGACAACAAGCCCCAGTTCACACAGGAGGTGTTCAGGGGCTCGGTGCTAGAGGGAGCTCTGCCAGGTAGGACCCTGGGCCTTGGGGAAGCTCTGCATCCCAACATCCATGTTCCTTGGGCACAGCCCTGGCACTGACCATCCCAGCATCCTACTTAACTGCACATTAACATCCTCAGGCACCTCCATCATGCAGGTGACAGCCACGGATGCAGATGATGCTGTGGAGAGCTACAATGGTGTCATCGCCTACTCCATCCTCAGCCAGGAGCCACGGGAGCCCCATCCCCAAATGTTCACTATCAACCGGGCCACTGGCACCCTCGGTGTGATTGCCAGTGGCCTCGACCGGGAGGTGGGCTCTTCAGCACCGTGGGGCAGGGGTCCCAGCCCCAAGCAGGGGCTGACAGAGTGTCTCTATGTCTGTCTGTCCTCAACAGCGTGTACGGGAGTACACACTGACAGTGCAGGCAGCCGACCTGGATGGTGAAGGACTGACTACTACAGCGCTGGCCGTGATCGAGATTGCTGATGTCAATGACAATGCCCCTGAGTTTGACCCCAAAATGGTAATGTGGGGGCCCGTAGGGGGTGTGACCCTCCTTGGTGCCGGCTGTCCTGTGGTGCTGATGGTGCCCCTGACCCACAGTATGAGGCGGCCGTGCCAGAGAACGTGGCTGGGCGGGAGGTTGCCCGGCTGGCTGTCACTGACCTGGACGAGCCTGGCACGCCGGCCTGGCGAGCCGTGTACACCATCCTGCGCGGCAATGACGACGGTGCCTTTGCCATCACCACTGACCCTGCCAGCAACGAGGGCATCCTCCGCACTGCCAAGGTCTGTGTCACCCCATGTGCCATTCTACCTCTGACCCATGTACGCCATCGGTGCCCACAGTAGGGTCCTGCGTGTCCCACTCTCACTGCCTGTGTCTCCCCCATCCCAGGGTCTGGACTACGAGGCCAAGCAGCAGTTTGTGCTCCACGTGGCAGTGGCCAACGAGGTCCCCTTTGTCGTGAAGCTGCCGATGGCCACGGCTACAGTGACAGTCACTGTGGAAGATGTCAATGAGGCCCCAGTGTTTGTGCCTCCAGTGCAGCTGGCCACGGTGTCAGAGGATGTGCCCCCAGGGCAGACCCTCACCGCCTGCACAGCCAAGGACCCTGACAAGGCACAGGGCCAGAGGATCAAGTGAGCAGGGACAGGATTGCAGTGCAGGTCTGGGGGGGGTCTGTGCTGTCCCTGGCTGCAGCACCAGCTCCCCTATGGCCCCCAGGTACCTAGTGGGGCACGACCCTGCAGGCTGGCTGGCTGTGCACCCCGAGAACGGACTGGTGACCGCAAGAGACCACCTGGACCGAGAGTCCCCCTTCGTCAAGAACAGCACCTACATGGCCATGCTGTTGGCAGTGGATGATGGTGAGGGACATGAAAGGGCCCTTGTTCCCCCTCCCTCGTGAGGGCCACGTGCTGCCATCACCAGGAAAAACATCCCAGCTGCAGCATGGAGCAGTGCGGAGGCTGCCTGGCCCCACCCCTGCCCGGGGCACCCCAGCCCCGTGAGGATCCTGGGTTTGGGACTACCCCCTCTAGCATCAATCCTTGCTGTTCCCACAAGAGAGTCTCGGTCACTGGGAAAGTCTCGGTTTTTAGGCGCCCCCAGTCTCCAAGCCTGCTCAGTCACCCATATCCCCATGAGAGTCCTGGGTTTGGGGTCCTCCCTCCAGCATTGTCCCCACCAGGCTCACCACCGGCAACGGGCACGGGCACGCTACTCCTCACTCTGCTCGATGTGAACGACAACGGCCCCGAGGCTGAGCCACGGGACATCACTGTGTGCCAGCGCAGCCCCCAGCCCCAGCTCCTCACCATCACCGACAGGGACCTGCCCCCCAACACGGGCCCCTTCCGTGCCGAGCTCACCCATGGCTCAGGGGACAGCTGGACTGTCGAAGTGGGGGACACAGGTATTACAGTGGGGCTCAACATAATGTGAGGGGGATCCTCAGCCACGGCTGCATTCCTGGTGCATCATCTGTGAACCCCCAATCTCACACAGGTGACACAGTGACACTGCAGCTGGCAGCACCGCTGGAGCCAGACACCTACAGCGTGTACCTGCGGCTCCTGGACCAGCCAGGCAGAGCCCAAGTGACCATTGTCACTGCACAGGTCTGCGCGTGCGAGGGGATGGCACAGGGTTGTCCCCAGAGACCCCAGCCTGTCACGGCCCTGCCCTATGTCCTCGCCATCCTGGGCGCGCTACTGGCCCTGCTGCGTGAGTGGGGATTCTGGGGCTGTGGGGATACCTCTGCCGTGGGCACATGCTGGGGGACGCATGTATCTGCTGATGGCACTCTTTCCCCCCAGTCATCCTGCTGCTGCTGCTGCTCTTCATGAGGAGGAGGAAGACGACGAAGGAACCACTGCTGCTGCCCGAAGATGACACAAGGGACAACATCTTCTACTACGGAGAGGAGGGTGGTGGCGAGGAGGACCAGGTGGGTGAGGGGATCAGGGGGCTGGTGACAAAGTGGGCAACCTGACTCTACTCCTTGCCATGTGTGTGTCCCCCCAGAATTATGACCTGCGGCAGCTGCACAGGGGGCTGGATGCCCGGCCTGAGGTGATTCGAAATGACGTGGCCCCCACCCTCCTGCCAGCCCCCCAGTACCTGCCCCGCCCCGCCAACCCCGACGACATTGGCACCTTCATCGACGAGGTGAGTCTTGACCTGGAGAGCCCAGGGGGTGACAGCACAGAGGATTCAGGTACTGACCCCTCTGCCCCCCCAGAACCTGAAGGCGGCCGACACGGACCCCACAGCCCCTCCGTACGACTCGCTGCTGGTGTTCGACTACGAGGGCAGTGGCTCCGAGGCCACCTCGCTCAGCTCCCTCAACTCCTCTGCCTCCGACGGCGACCAGGACTACGACTACCTCAACGAATGGGGCGGCCGCTTCCGCAAGCTGGCCGAGCTCTATGGCGGCGGCGATGAGGACGATTAGGGACCCCCAGCCTGCTGCTGCCCCTGCCTTACTGCTGCTTTTGTGCCTTGGGGGTTCCGCATGCTGTGCCCCGCACCCCAGTGCAACCCCCACCACCACTTTGCCTGCGTTTTTCTCGTTATTATCTATTTTTTGAGGTATGGAATGATGGAGTGTAATGCTGCAGACAAGGGGATGGGAGCTGGGTCAGTTTTAATAAAGGATTTGGTTTTTTTAGATGTTCCAGGCTCTGTATAATTTCGTACTCTAAATATTGGCACTGCCCCCAGCCCTTTTCAATCTTCCCTGCTGCAGTATAGAACTCAGAGCATATCTGCACTGTCACACATGCAGGGGAGGTGCCCATGCCCAGTCCTCGGGATGTCCTGGTCCCCAATACAGACTGACAGTCATAAGCAAGGCACTGACGGACAATGGATCCTTCATGGGAGTAACATTTATGGCACTGGGAAATCCCAGTGCTAAATCCCTACTGCCCTCGACAACTAGAGTCCAGCTACTCTCAGAGTGCCAACCCGGCCATGAAGGTGCCCATCACACTCTTAGGATCAATCTGTGCCCTGGAAAGGCCAGGGATGCCATTTGCCCAGAGGGTCTCACGTGCCACCTCTTGGCCTTGAAGCCGCTGCTCCTCCTGGTGTCTCTTGCCTCGCCGCTTGCACTCTTGATCTCGAAGCAGCTGCTCCTCTTGCTGGCTCTTGTCTCGCTGTCCCTCACCAGGTCTCTTCTTTCTCCCCTGATGGCTTCTGCCACGGAAGGAGGACAGGAGGACACAGTTACACCACAGAGGCTCCACATGCAGCAACTCAAGGCAGGTGACACCCAAGAGCCTCACTGGCAGGTCTGCAAACCCCACGCCCCCCCCCACCAAACTCTCCAAACTCAGGCTGTCTCACCTTGGCTTCGAATGTCGAAGGCCCAAACACGGTGGGAGCAAGGCCCTCTGGGCAAATGAAGCTGGGCATGGCAAGCAGTGGCCAAAGAGGCTGCAGCTGCTGCCTACTCTGAGTGCAGGACAGGCAGCCCCGCAGCACGGGCACACACCCAGGCCCTGGCTACAGGCGGGTCCCTGTGCCCACGCTGCCACTAAGCGGCTTTGCTCTGTCCTCAGGAGCAAGGGGCCGGCCAGGGCCCTGTCTCTGCCTGCGCTGTGGCAGAGCCCCCCTGGCTGAGTCACAGAGCGCTCCTCATTCTCTCCTGGCAGCTCTAACCTACTCTGCTCTCTTCCTAAGGGACACACTAAGGGACACACACACACACACTGCCTCACTTACATGGCCATGACAAGGGAACACACAAGGGCAAGGTGCCAGGAGAGAGAGCAAGCCTCTGTCCACACAGCCTGTGGGGGCTCTGCCTCCGCTGGGCAGGAGACCAGAGCTTCAGGCCTGCCCCAGGGGGGCTGCAGGAACGGCCTTCAGGGCTGGCCAAGGCACAAAAGGCTGTGACTTGCCCTGAGTACAGGGTGTCACGCTGGCCAGGGTCACAAAGCCATGGGCCACGGGCAAAAGGCCCTGCCCTGCTTACAGGGTGGCCTGGGGGAGCCCCTTAGGCTGCACAGCCTGGGGCTCTCACCCTCCTTTTACAGGGTCGCCCCGCTCTCCAGCCACCTAAACATGCACCAATGACAAAAGGCCAACGGCAGCAAAGCAAAGACCCAGCCCTGCTTACAGGGCGGTCGCCCAGCTCAAGTGGACTCAGGGCACCCTGAAGGTGCCCATCACACTCTTAGGATCAATCTGTGCCCTGGAAAGGCCAGGGATGCCATTTGCCCAGAGGGTCTCACGTGCCACCTCTTGGCCTTGAAGCCGCTGCTCCTCCTGGTGTCTCTTGCCTCGCCGCTTGCACTCTTGATCTCGAAGCAGCTGCTCCTCTCGCTGGCTCTTGTCTCGCTGTCCCTCACCAGGTCTCTTCTTTCTCCCCTGATGGCTTCTGCCACGGAAGGAGGACAGGAGGACACAGTTACACCACAGAGGCTCCACATGCAGCAACTCAAGGCAGGTGACACCCAAGAGCCTCACTGGCAGATCTGCAAACCCCACGCCCCCCCCCACCAAACTCTCCAAACTCAGGCTGTCTCACCTTGGCTTCGAATGTCGAAGGCCCAAACACGGTGGGAGCAAGGCCCTCTGGGCAAATGAAGCTGGGCATGGCAAGCAGTGGCCAAAGAGGCTGCAGCTGCTGCCTACTCTGAGTGCAGGACAGGCAGCCCCGCAGCACGGGCACACACCCAGGCCCTGGCTACAGGCGGGTCCCTGTGCCCACGCTGCCACTAAGCGGCTTTGCTCTGTCCTCAGGAGCAAGGGGCCGGCCAGGGCCCTGTCTCTGCCTGCGCTGTGGCAGGGCACCCCTGGCTGAGTCACAGAGCGCTCCTCATTCTCTCCTGGCAGCTCTAACCTACTCTGCTCTCTTCCTAAGGGACACACTAAGGGACACACACACACACACTGCCTCACTTACATGGCCATGACAAGGGAACACACAAGGGCAAGGTGCCAGGAGAGAGAGCAAGCCTCTGTCCACACAGCCTGTGGGGGCTCTGCCTCCGCTGGGCAGGAGACCAGAGCTTCAGGCCTGCCCCAGGGGGGCTGCAGGAACGGCCTTCAGGGCTGGCCAAGGCACAAAAGGCTGTGACTTGCCCTGAGTACAGGGTGTCACGCTGGCCAGGGTCACAAAGCCATGGGCCACGGGCAAAAGGCCCTGCCCTGCTTACAGGGTGGCCTGGGGGAGCCCCTTAGGCTGCACAGCCTGGGGCTCTCACCCTCCTTTTACAGGGTCGCCCCGCTCTCCAGCCACCTAAACATGCACCAATGACAAAAGGCCAACGGCAGCAAAGCAAAGACCCAGCCCTGCTTACAGGGCGGTCGCCCAGCTCAAGTGGACTCAGGGCACCCTGAAGGTGCCCATCACACTCTTAGGATCAATCTGTGCCCTGGAAAGGCCAGGGATGCCATTTGCCCAGAGGGTCTCACGTGCCACCTCTTGGCCTTGAAGCCGCTGCTCCTCCTGGTGTCTCTTGCCTCGCCGCTTGCACTCTTGATCTCGAAGCAGCTGCTCCTCTCGCTGGCTCTTGTCTCGCTGTCCCTCACCAGGTCTCTTCTTTCTCCCCTGATGGCTTCTGCCACGGAAGGAGGACAGGAGGACACAGTTACACCACAGAGGCTCCACATGCAGCAACTCAAGGCAGGTGACACCCAAGAGCCTCACTGGCAGATCTGCAAACCCCACGCCCCCCCCCACCAAACTCTCCAAACTCAGGCTGTCTCACCTTGGCTTCGAATGTCGAAGGCCCAAACACGGTGGGAGCAAGGCCCTCTGGGCAAATGAAGCTGGGCATGGCAAGCAGTGGCCAAAGAGGCTGCAGCTGCTGCCTACTCTGAGTGCAGGACAGGCAGCCCCGCAGCACGGGCACACACCCAGGCCCTGGCTACAGGCGGGTCCCTGTGCCCACGCTGCCACTAAGCGGCTTTGCTCTGTCCTCAGGAGCAAGGGGCCGGCCAGGGCCCTGTCTCTGCCTGCGCTGTGGCAGGGCACCCCTGGCTGAGTCACAGAGCGCTCCTCATTCTCTCCTGGCAGCTCTAACCTACTCTGCTCTCTTCCTAAGGGACACACTAAGGGACACACACACACACACTGCCTCACTTACATGGCCATGACAAGGGAACACACAAGGGCAAGGTGCCAGGAGAGAGAGCAAGCCTCTGTCCACACAGCCTGTGGGGGCTCTGCCTCCGCTGGGCAGGAGACCAGAGCTTCAGGCCTGCCCCAGGGGGGCTGCAGGAACGGCCTTCAGGGCTGGCCAAGGCACAAAAGGCTGTGACTTGCCCTGAGTACAGGGTGTCACGCTGGCCAGGGTCACAAAGCCATGGGCCACGGGCAAAAGGCCCTGCCCTGCTTACAGGGTGGCCTGGGGGAGCCCCTTAGGCTGCACAGCCTGGGGCTCTCACCCTCCTTTTACAGGGTCGCCCCGCTCTCCAGCCACCTAAACATGCACCAATGACAAAAGGCCAACGGCAGCAAAGCAAAGACCCAGCCCTGCTTACAGGGCGGTCGCCCAGCTCAAGTGGACTCAGGGCACCCTGAAGGTGCCCATCACACTCTTAGGATCAATCTGTGCCCTGGAAAGGCCAGGGATGCCATTTGCCCAGAGGGTCTCACGTGCCACCTCTTGGCCTTGAAGCCGCTGCTCCTCCTGGTGTCTCTTGCCTCGCCGCTTGCACTCTTGATCTCGAAGCAGCTGCTCCTCTCGCTGGCTCTTGTCTCGCTGTCCCTCACCAGGTCTCTTCTTTCTCCCCTGATGGCTTCTGCCACGGAAGGAGGACAGGAGGACACAGTTACACCACAGAGGCTCCACATGCAGCAACTCAAGGCAGGTGACACCCAAGAGCCTCACTGGCAGATCTGCAAACCCCACGCCCCCCCCCACCAAACTCTCCAAACTCAGGCTGTCTCACCTTGGCTTCGAATGTCGAAGGCCCAAACACGGTGGGAGCAAGGCCCTCTGGGCAAATGAAGCTGGGCATGGCAAGCAGTGGCCAAAGAGGCTGCAGCTGCTGCCTACTCTGAGTGCAGGACAGGCAGCCCCGCAGCACGGGCACACACCCAGGCCCTGGCTACAGGCGGGTCCCTGTGCCCACGCTGCCACTAAGCGGCTTTGCTCTGTCCTCAGGAGCAAGGGGCCGGCCAGGGCCCTGTCTCTGCCTGCGCTGTGGCAGGGCACCCCTGGCTGAGTCACAGAGCGCTCCTCATTCTCTCCTGGCAGCTCTAACCTACTCTGCTCTCTTCCTAAGGGACACACTAAGGGACACACACACACACACTGCCTCACTTACATGGCCATGACAAGGGAACACACAAGGGCAAGGTGCCAGGAGAGAGAGCAAGCCTCTGTCCACACAGCCTGTGGGGGCTCTGCCTCCGCTGGGCAGGAGACCAGAGCTTCAGGCCTGCCCCAGGGGGGCTGCAGGAACGGCCTTCAGGGCTGGCCAAGGCACAAAAGGCTGTGACTTGCCCTGAGTACAGGGTGTCACGCTGGCCAGGGTCACAAAGCCATGGGCCACGGGCAAAAGGCCCTGCCCTGCTTACAGGGTGGCCTGGGGGAGCCCCTTAGGCTGCACAGCCTGGGGCTCTCACCCTCCTTTTACAGGGTCGCCCCGCTCTCCAGCCACCTAAACATGCACCAATGACAAAAGGCCAACGGCAGCAAAGCAAAGACCCAGCCCTGCTTACAGGGCGGTCGCCCAGCTCAAGTGGACTCAGGGCACCCTGAAGGTGCCCATCACACTCTTAGGATCAATCTGTGCCCTGGAAAGGCCAGGGATGCCATTTGCCCAGAGGGTCTCACGTGCCACCTCTTGGCCTTGAAGCCGCTGCTCCTCCTGGTGTCTCTTGCCTCGCCGCTTGCACTCTTGATCTCGAAGCAGCTGCTCCTCTCGCTGGCTCTTGTCTCGCTGTCCCTCACCAGGTCTCTTCTTTCTCCCCTGATGGCTTCTGCCACGGAAGGAGGACAGGAGGACACAGTTACACCACAGAGGCTCCACATGCAGCAACTCAAGGCAGGTGACACCCAAGAGCCTCACAGGCAGGTCTGCAAACCCCACGCCCCCCTCCACCAAACTCTCCAAACTCAGGCTGTCTCACCTTGGCTTCGAATGTCGAAGGCCCAAACACGGTGGGAGCAAGGCCCTCTGGGCAAATGAAGCTGGGCATGGCAAGCAGTGGCCAAAGAGGCTGCAGCTGCTGCCTACTCTGAGTGCAGGACAGGCAGCCCCGCAGCACGGGCACACACCCAGGCCCTGGCTACAGGCGGGTCCCTGTGCCCACGCTGCCACTAAGCGGCTTTGCTCTGTCCTCAGGAGCAAGGGGCCGGCCAGGGCCCTGTCTCTGCCTGCGCTGTGGCAGAGCCCCCCTGGCTGAGTCACAGAGCGCTCCTCATTCTCTCCTGGCAGCTCTAACCTACTCTGCTCTCTTCCTAAGGGACACACTAAGGGACACACACACACACACACACTGCCTCACTTACATGGCCATGACAAGGGAACACACAAGGGCAAGGTGTCAGGAGAGAGAGCAAGCCTCTGTCCACACAGCCTGTGGGGGCTCTGCCTCCGCTGGGCAGGAGACCAGAGCTTCAGGCCTGCCCCAGGGGGGCTGCAGGGACGGCCTTCAGGGCTGGCCAAGGCACAAAAGGCTGTGACTTGCCCTGAGTACAGGGTGTCACGCTGGCCAGGGTCACAAAGCCATGGGCCACGGGCAAAAGGCCCTGCCCTGCTTACAGGGTGGCCTGGGGGAGCCCCTTAGGCTGCACAGCCTGGGGCTCTCACCCTCCTTTTACAGGGTCGCCCCGCTCTCCAGCCACCTAAACATGCACCAATGACAAAAGGCCAACGGCAGCAAAGCAAAGACCCAGCCCTGCTTACAGGGCGGTCGCCCAGCTCAAGTGGACTCAGGGCACCCTGAAGGTGCCCATCACATTCTTAGGATCAATCTGTGCCCTGGAAAGGCCAGGGATGCCATTTGCCCAGAGGGTCTCACGTGCCACCTCTTGGCCTTGAAGCCGCTGCTCCTCCTGGTGTCTCTTGCCTCGCCGCTTGCACTCTTGATCTCGAAGCAGCTGCTCCTCTTGCTGGCTCTTGTCTCGCTGTCCCTCACCAGGTCTCTTCTTTCTCCCCTGATGGCTTCTGCCACGGAAGGAGGACAGGAGGACACAGTTACACCACAGAGGCTCCACATACAGCAACTCAAGGCAGGTGACACCCAAGAGCCTCACAGGCAGGTCTGCAAACCCCACGCCCCCCCCCACCAAACTCTCCAAACTCAGGCTGTCTCACCTTGGCTTCGAATGTCGAAGGCCCAAACACGGTGGGAGCAAGGCCCTCTGGGCAAATGAAGCTGGGCATGGCAAGCAGTGGCCAAAGAGGCTGCAGCTGCTGCCTACTCTGAGTGCAGGACAGGCAGCCCCGCAGCACGGGCACACACCCAGGCCCTGGCTACAGGCGGGTCCCTGTGCCCACGCTGCCACTAAGCGGCTTTGCTCTGTCCTCAGGAGCAAGGGGCCGGCCAGGGCCCTGTCTCTGCCTGCGCTGTGGCAGGGCACCCCTGGCTGAGTCACAGAGCGCTCCTCATTCTCTCCTGGCAGCTCTAACCTACTCTGCTCTCTTCCTAAGGGACACACTAAGGGACACACACACACACACTGCCTCACTTACATGGCCATGACAAGGGAACACACAAGGGCAAGGTGCCAGGAGAGAGAGCAAGCCTCTGTGCACACAGCCTGTGGGGGCTCTGCCTCCGCTGGGCAGGAGACCAGAGCTTCAGGCCTGCCCCAGGGGGGCTGCAGGGACGGCCTTCAGGGCTGGCCAAGGCACAAAAGGCTGTGACTTGCCCTGAGTACAGGGTGTCACGCTGGCCAGGGTCACAAAGCCATGGGCCACGGGCAAAAGGCCCTGCCCTGCTTACAGGGTGGCCTGGGGGAGCCCCTTAGGCTGCACAGCCTGGGGCTCTCACCCTCCTTTTACAGGGTCGCCCCGCTCTCCAGCCACCTAAACATGCACCAATGACAAAAGGCCAACGGCAGCAAAGCAAAGACCCAGCCCTGCTTACAGGGCGGTCGCCCAGCTCAAGTGGACTCAGGGCACCCTGAAGGTGCCCATCACATTCTTAGGATCAATCTGTGCCCTGGAAAGGCCAGGGATGCCATTTGCCCAGAGGGTCTCACGTGCCACCTCTTGGCCTTGAAGCCGCTGCTCCTCCTGGTGTCTCTTGCCTCGCCGCTTGCACTCTTGATCTCGAAGCAGCTGCTCCTCTTGCTGGCTCTTGTCTCGCTGTCCCTCACCAGGTCTCTTCTTTCTCCCCTGATGGCTTCTGCCACGGAAGGAGGACAGGAGGACACAGTTACACCACAGAGGCTCCACATACAGCAACTCAAGGCAGGTGACACCCAAGAGCCTCACAGGCAGGTCTGCAAACCCCACGCCCCCCCCCACCAAACTCTCCAAACTCAGGCTGTCTCACCTTGGCTTCGAATGTCGAAGGCCCAAACACGGTGGGAGCAAGGCCCTCTGGGCAAATGAAGCTGGGCATGGCAAGCAGTGGCCAAAGAGGCTGCAGCTGCTGCCTACTCTGAGTGCAGGACAGGCAGCCCCGCAGCACGGGCACACACCCAGGCCCTGGCTACAGGCGGGTCCCTGTGCCCACGCTGCCACTAAGCGGCTTTGCTCTGTCCTCAGGAGCAAGGGGCCGGCCAGGGCCCTGTCTCTGCCTGCGCTGTGGCAGGGCACCCCTGGCTGAGTCACAGAGCGCTCCTCATTCTCTCCTGGCAGCTCTAACCTACTCTGCTCTCTTCCTAAGGGACACACTAAGGGACACACACACACACACACTGCCTCACTTACATGGCCATGACAAGGGAACACACAAGGGCAAGGTGCCAGGAGAGAGAGCAAGCCTCTGTCCACACAGCCTGTGGGGGCTCTGCCTCCGCTGGGCAGGAGACCAGAGCTTCAGGCCTGCCCCAGGGGGGCTGCAGGGACGGCCTTCAGGGCTGGCCAAGGCACAAAAGGCTGTGACTTGCCCTGAGTACAGGGTGTCACGCTGGCCAGGGTCACAAAGCCATGGGCCACGGGCAAAAGGCCCTGCCCTGCTTACAGGGTGGCCTGGGGGAGCCCCTTAGGCTGCACAGCCTGGGGCTCTCACCCTCCTTTTACAGGGTCGCCCCGCTCTCCAGCCACCTAAACATGCACCAATGACAAAAGGCCAACGGCAGCAAAGCAAAGACCCAGCCCTGCTTACAGGGCGGTCGCCCAGCTCAAGTGGACTCAGGGCACCCTGAAGGTGCCCATCACACTCTTAGGATCAATCTGTGCCCTGGAAAGGCCAGGGATGCCATTTGCCCAGAGGGTCTCACGTGCCACCTCTTGGCCTTGAAGCCGCTGCTCCTCCTGGTGTCTCTTGCCTCGCCGCTTGCACTCTTGATCTCGAAGCAGCTGCTCCTCTTGCTGGCTCTTGTCTCGCTGTCCCTCACCAGGTCTCTTCTTTCTCCCCTGATGGCTTCTGCCACGGAAGGAGGACAGGAGGACACAGTTACACCACAGAGGCTCCACATGCAGCAACTCAAGGCAGGTGACACCCAAGAGCCTCACTGGCAGATCTGCAAACCCCACGCCCCCCCCCACCAAACTCTCCAAACTCAGGCTGTCTCACCTTGGCTTCGAATGTCGAAGGCCCAAACACGGTGGGAGCAAGGCCCTCTGGGCAAATGAAGCTGGGCATGGCAAGCAGTGGCCAAAGAGGCTGCAGCTGCTGCCTACTCTGAGTGCAGGACAGGCAGCCCCGCAGCACGGGCACACACCCAGGCCCTGGCTACAGGCGGGTCCCTGTGCCCACGCTGCCACTAAGCGGCTTTGCTCTGTCCTCAGGAGCAAGGGGCCGGCCAGGGCCCTGTCTCTGCCTGCGCTGTGGCAGAGCCCCCCTGGCTGAGTCACAGAGCGCTCCTCATTCTCTCCTGGCAGCTCTAACCTACTCTGCTCTCTTCCTAAGGGACACACTAAGGGACACACACACACACACACTGCCTCACTTACATGGCCATGACAAGGGAACACACAAGGGCAAGGTGCCAGGAGAGAGAGCAAGCCTCTGTCCACACAGCCTGTGGGGGCTCTGCCTCCGCTGGGCAGGAGACCAGAGCTTCAGGCCTGCCCCAGGGGGGCTGCAGGGACGGCCTTCAGGGCTGGCCAAGGCACAAAAGGCTGTGACTTGCCCTGAGTACAGGGTGTCACGCTGGCCAGGGTCACAAAGCCATGGGCCACGGGCAAAAGGCCCTGCCCTGCTTACAGGGTGGCCTGGGGGAGCCCCTTAGGCTGCACAGCCTGGGGCTCTCACCCTCCTTTTACAGGGTCGCCCCGCTCTCCAGCCACCTAAACATGCACCAATGACAAAAGGCCAACGGCAGCAAAGCAAAGACCCAGCCCTGCTTACAGGGCGGTCGCCCAGCTCAAGTGGACTCAGGGCACCCTGAAGGTGCCCATCACATTCTTAGGATCAATCTGTGCCCTGGAAAGGCCAGGGATGCCATTTGCCCAGAGGGTCTCACGTGCCACCTCTTGGCCTTGAAGCCGCTGCTCCTCCTGGTGTCTCTTGCCTCGCCGCTTGCACTCTTGATCTCGAAGCAGCTGCTCCTCTTGCTGGCTCTTGTCTCGCTGTCCCTCACCAGGTCTCTTCTTTCTCCCCTGATGGCTTCTGCCACGGAAGGAGGACAGGAGGACACAGTTACACCACAGAGGCTCCACATACAGCAACTCAAGGCAGGTGACACCCAAGAGCCTCACAGGCAGGTCTGCAAACCCCACGCCCCCCCCACCAAACTCTCCAAACTCAGGCTGTCTCACCTTGGCTTCGAATGTCGAAGGCCCAAACACGGTGGGAGCAAGGCCCTCTGGGCAAATGAAGCTGGGCATGGCAAGCAGTGGCCAAAGAGGCTGCAGCTGCTGCCTACTCTGAGTGCAGGACAGGCAGCCCCGCAGCACGGGCACACACCCAGGCCCTGGCTACAGGCGGGTCCCTGTGCCCACGCTGCCACTAAGCGGCTTTGCTCTGTCCTCAGGAGCAAGGGGCCGGCCAGGGCCCTGTCTCTGCCTGCGCTGTGGCAGAGCCCCCCTGGCTGAGTCACAGAGCGCTCCTCATTCTCTCCTGGCAGCTCTAACCTACTCTGCTCTCTTCCTAAGGGACACACTAAGGGACACACACACACACACTGCCTCACTTACATGGCCATGACAAGGGAACACACAAGGGCAAGGTGCCAGGAGAGAGAGCAAGCCTCTGTCCACACAGCCTGTGGGGGCTCTGCCTCCGCTGGGCAGGAGACCAGAGCTTCAGGCCTGCCCCAGGGGGGCTGCAGGAACGGCCTTCAGGGCTGGCCAAGGCACAAAAGGCTGTGACTTGCCCTGAGTACAGGGTGTCACGCTGGCCAGGGTCACAAAGCCATGGGCCACGGGCAAAAGGCCCTGCCCTGCTTACAGGGTGGCCTGGGGGAGCCCCTTAGGCTGCACAGCCTGGGGCTCTCACCCTCCTTTTACAGGGTCGCCCCGCTCTCCAGCCACCTAAACATGCACCAATGACAAAAGGCCAACGGCAGCAAAGCAAAGACCCAGCCCTGCTTACAGGGCGGTCGCCCAGCTCAAGTGGACTCAGGGCACCCTGAAGGTGCCCATCACACTCTTAGGATCAATCTGTGCCCTGGAAAGGCCAGGGATGCCATTTGCCCAGAGGGTCTCACGTGCCACCTCTTGGCCTTGAAGCCGCTGCTCCTCCTGGTGTCTCTTGCCTCGCCGCTTGCACTCTTGATCTCGAAGCAGCTGCTCCTCTCGCTGGCTCTTGTCTCGCTGTCCCTCACCAGGTCTCTTCTTTCTCCCCTGATGGCTTCTGCCACGGAAGGAGGACAGGAGGACACAGTTACACCACAGAGGCTCCACATGCAGCAACTCAAGGCAGGTGACACCCAAGAGCCTCACTGGCAGATCTGCAAACCCCACGCCCCCCCCCACCAAACTCTCCAAACTCAGGCTGTCTCACCTTGGCTTCGAATGTCGAAGGCCCAAACACGGTGGGAGCAAGGCCCTCTGGGCAAATGAAGCTGGGCATGGCAAGCAGTGGCCAAAGAGGCTGCAGCTGCTGCCTACTCTGAGTGCAGGACAGGCAGCCCCGCAGCACGGGCACACACCCAGGCCCTGGCTACAGGCGGGTCCCTGTGCCCACGCTGCCACTAAGCGGCTTTGCTCTGTCCTCAGGAGCAAGGGGCCGGCCAGGGCCCTGTCTCTGCCTGCGCTGTGGCAGGGCACCCCTGGCTGAGTCACAGAGCGCTCCTCATTCTCTCCTGGCAGCTCTAACCTACTCTGCTCTCTTCCTAAGGGACACACTAAGGGACACACACACACACACTGCCTCACTTACATGGCCATGACAAGGGAACACACAAGGGCAAGGTGCCAGGAGAGAGAGCAAGCCTCTGTCCACACAGCCTGTGGGGGCTCTGCCTCCGCTGGGCAGGAGACCAGAGCTTCAGGCCTGCCCCAGGGGGGCTGCAGGAACGGCCTTCAGGGCTGGCCAAGGCACAAAAGGCTGTGACTTGCCCTGAGTACAGGGTGTCACGCTGGCCAGGGTCACAAAGCCATGGGCCACGGGCAAAAGGCCCTGCCCTGCTTACAGGGTGGCCTGGGGGAGCCCCTTAGGCTGCACAGCCTGGGGCTCTCACCCTCCTTTTACAGGGTCGCCCCGCTCTCCAGCCACCTAAACATGCACCAATGACAAAAGGCCAACGGCAGCAAAGCAAAGACCCAGCCCTGCTTACAGGGCGGTCGCCCAGCTCAAGTGGACTCAGGGCACCCTGAAGGTGCCCATCACATTCTTAGGATCAATCTGTGCCCTGGAAAGGCCAGGGATGCCATTTGCCCAGAGGGTCTCACGTGCCACCTCTTGGCCTTGAAGCCGCTGCTCCTCCTGGTGTCTCTTGCCTCGCCGCTTGCACTCTTGATCTCGAAGCAGCTGCTCCTCTTGCTGGCTCTTGTCTCGCTGTCCCTCACCAGGTCTCTTCTTTCTCCCCTGATGGCTTCTGCCACGGAAGGAGGACAGGAGGACACAGTTACACCACAGAGGCTCCACATACAGCAACTCAAGGCAGGTGACACCCAAGAGCCTCACAGGCAGGTCTGCAAACCCCACGCCCCCCCCCACCAAACTCTCCAAACTCAGGCTGTCTCACCTTGGCTTCGAATGTCGAAGGCCCAAACACGGTGGGAGCAAGGCCCTCTGGGCAAATGAAGCTGGGCATGGCAAGCAGTGGCCAAAGAGGCTGCAGCTGCTGCCTACTCTGAGTGCAGGACAGGCAGCCCCGCAGCACGGGCACACACCCAGGCCCTGGCTACAGGCGGGTCCCTGTGCCCACGCTGCCACTAAGCGGCTTTGCTCTGTCCTCAGGAGCAAGGGGCCGGCCAGGGCCCTGTCTCTGCCTGCGCTGTGGCAGGGCACCCCTGGCTGAGTCACAGAGCGCTCCTCATTCTCTCCTGGCAGCTCTAACCTACTCTGCTCTCTTCCTAAGGGACACACTAAGGGACACACACACACACACACTGCCTCACTTACATGGCCATGACAAGGGAACACACAAGGGCAAGGTGCCAGGAGAGAGAGCAAGCCTCTGTCCACACAGCCTGTGGGGGCTCTGCCTCCGCTGGGCAGGAGACCAGAGCTTCAGGCCTGCCCCAGGGGGGCTGCAGGGACGGCCTTCAGGGCTGGCCAAGGCACAAAAGGCTGTGACTTGCCCTGAGTACAGGGTGTCACGCTGGCCAGGGTCACAAAGCCATGGGCCACGGGCAAAAGGCCCTGCCCTGCTTACAGGGTGGCCTGGGGGAGCCCCTTAGGCTGCACAGCCTGGGGCTCTCACCCTCCTTTTACAGGGTCGCCCCGCTCTCCAGCCACCTAAACATGCACCAATGACAAAAGGCCAACGGCAGCAAAGCAAAGACCCAGCCCTGCTTACAGGGCGGTCGCCCAGCTCAAGTGGACTCAGGGCACCCTGAAGGTGCCCATCACACTCTTAGGATCAATCTGTGCCCTGGAAAGGCCAGGGATGCCATTTGCCCAGAGGGTCTCACGTGCCACCTCTTGGCCTTGAAGCCGCTGCTCCTCCTGGTGTCTCTTGCCTCGCCGCTTGCACTCTTGATCTCGAAGCAGCTGCTCCTCTTGCTGGCTCTTGTCTCGCTGTCCCTCACCAGGTCTCTTCTTTCTCCCCTGATGGCTTCTGCCACGGAAGGAGGACAGGAGGACACAGTTACACCACAGAGGCTCCACATGCAGCAACTCAAGGCAGGTGACACCCAAGAGCCTCACAGGCAGGTCTGCAAACCCCACGCCCCCCTCCACCAAACTCTCCAAACTCAGGCTGTCTCACCTTGGCTTCGAATGTCGAAGGCCCAAACACGGTGGGAGCAAGGCCCTCTGGGCAAATGAAGCTGGGCATGGCAAGCAGTGGCCAAAGAGGCTGCAGCTGCTGCCTACTCTGAGTGCAGGACAGGCAGCCCCGCAGCACGGGCACACACCCAGGCCCTGGCTACAGGCGGGTCCCTGTGCCCACGCTGCCACTAAGCGGCTTTGCTCTGTCCTCAGGAGCAAGGGGCCGGCCAGGGCCCTGTCTCTGCCTGCGCTGTGGCAGAGCCCCCCTGGCTGAGTCACAGAGCGCTCCTCATTCTCTCCTGGCAGCTCTAACCTACTCTGCTCTCTTCCTAAGGGACACACTAAGGGACACACACACACACACTGCCTCACTTACATGGCCATGACAAGGGAACACACAAGGGCAAGGTGCCAGGAGAGAGAGCAAGCCTCTGTCCACACAGCCTGTGGGGGCTCTGCCTCCGCTGGGCAGGAGACCAGAGCTTCAGGCCTGCCCCAGGGGGGCTGCAGGGACGGCCTTCAGGGCTGGCCAAGGCACAAAAGGCTGTGACTTGCCCTGAGTACAGGGTGTCACGCTGGCCAGGGTCACAAAGCCATGGGCCACGGGCAAAAGGCCCTGCCCTGCTTACAGGGTGGCCTGGGGGAGCCCCTTAGGCTGCACAGCCTGGGGCTCTCACCCTCCTTTTACAGGGTCGCCCCGCTCTCCAGCCACCTAAACATGCACCAATGACAAAAGGCCAACGGCAGCAAAGCAAAGACCCAGCCCTGCTTACAGGGCGGTCGCCCAGCTCAAGTGGACTCAGGGCACCCTGAAGGTGCCCATCACACTCTTAGGATCAATCTGTGCCCTGGAAAGGCCAGGGATGCCATTTGCCCAGAGGGTCTCACGTGCCACCTCTTGGCCTTGAAGCCGCTGCTCCTCCTGGTGTCTCTTGCCTCGCCGCTTGCACTCTTGATCTCGAAGCAGCTGCTCCTCTCGCTGGCTCTTGTCTCGCTGTCCCTCACCAGGTCTCTTCTTTCTCCCCTGATGGCTTCTGCCACGGAAGGAGGACAGGAGGACACAGTTACACCACAGAGGCTCCACATGCAGCAACTCAAGGCAGGTGACACCCAAGAGCCTCACTGGCAGATCTGCAAACCCCACGCCCCCCCCCACCAAACTCTCCAAACTCAGGCTGTCTCACCTTGGCTTCGAATGTCGAAGGCCCAAACACGGTGGGAGCAAGGCCCTCTGGGCAAATGAAGCTGGGCATGGCAAGCAGTGGCCAAAGAGGCTGCAGCTGCTGCCTACTCTGAGTGCAGGACAGGCAGCCCCGCAGCACGGGCACACACCCAGGCCCTGGCTACAGGCGGGTCCCTGTGCCCACGCTGCCACTAAGCGGCTTTGCTCTGTCCTCAGGAGCAAGGGGCCGGCCAGGGCCCTGTCTCTGCCTGCGCTGTGGCAGGGCACCCCTGGCTGAGTCACAGAGCGCTCCTCATTCTCTCCTGGCAGCTCTAACCTACTCTGCTCTCTTCCTAAGGGACACACTAAGGGACACACACACACACACTGCCTCACTTACATGGCCATGACAAGGGAACACACAAGGGCAAGGTGCCAGGAGAGAGAGCAAGCCTCTGTCCACACAGCCTGTGGGGGCTCTGCCTCCGCTGGGCAGGAGACCAGAGCTTCAGGCCTGCCCCAGGGGGGCTGCAGGAACGGCCTTCAGGGCTGGCCAAGGCACAAAAGGCTGTGACTTGCCCTGAGTACAGGGTGTCACGCTGGCCAGGGTCACAAAGCCATGGGCCACGGGCAAAAGGCCCTGCCCTGCTTACAGGGTGGCCTGGGGGAGCCCCTTAGGCTGCACAGCCTGGGGCTCTCACCCTCCTTTTACAGGGTCGCCCCGCTCTCCAGCCACCTAAACATGCACCAATGACAAAAGGCCAACGGCAGCAAAGCAAAGACCCAGCCCTGCTTACAGGGCGGTCGCCCAGCTCAAGTGGACTCAGGGCACCCTGAAGGTGCCCATCACACTCTTAGGATCAATCTGTGCCCTGGAAAGGCCAGGGATGCCATTTGCCCAGAGGGTCTCACGTGCCACCTCTTGGCCTTGAAGCCGCTGCTCCTCCTGGTGTCTCTTGCCTCGCCGCTTGCACTCTTGATCTCGAAGCAGCTGCTCCTCTCGCTGGCTCTTGTCTCGCTGTCCCTCACCAGGTCTCTTCTTTCTCCCCTGATGGCTTCTGCCACGGAAGGAGGACAGGAGGACACAGTTACACCACAGAGGCTCCACATGCAGCAACTCAAGGCAGGTGACACCCAAGAGCCTCACTGGCAGATCTGCAAACCCCACGCCCCCCCCCACCAAACTCTCCAAACTCAGGCTGTCTCACCTTGGCTTCGAATGTCGAAGGCCCAAACACGGTGGGAGCAAGGCCCTCTGGGCAAATGAAGCTGGGCATGGCAAGCAGTGGCCAAAGAGGCTGCAGCTGCTGCCTACTCTGAGTGCAGGACAGGCAGCCCCGCAGCACGGGCACACACCCAGGCCCTGGCTACAGGCGGGTCCCTGTGCCCACGCTGCCACTAAGCGGCTTTGCTCTGTCCTCAGGAGCAAGGGGCCGGCCAGGGCCCTGTCTCTGCCTGCGCTGTGGCAGGGCACCCCTGGCTGAGTCACAGAGCGCTCCTCATTCTCTCCTGGCAGCTCTAACCTACTCTGCTCTCTTCCTAAGGGACACACTAAGGGACACACACACACACACTGCCTCACTTACATGGCCATGACAAGGGAACACACAAGGGCAAGGTGCCAGGAGAGAGAGCAAGCCTCTGTCCACACAGCCTGTGGGGGCTCTGCCTCCGCTGGGCAGGAGACCAGAGCTTCAGGCCTGCCCCAGGGGGGCTGCAGGAACGGCCTTCAGGGCTGGCCAAGGCACAAAAGGCTGTGACTTGCCCTGAGTACAGGGTGTCACGCTGGCCAGGGTCACAAAGCCATGGGCCACGGGCAAAAGGCCCTGCCCTGCTTACAGGGTGGCCTGGGGGAGCCCCTTAGGCTGCACAGCCTGGGGCTCTCACCCTCCTTTTACAGGGTCGCCCCGCTCTCCAGCCACCTAAACATGCACCAATGACAAAAGGCCAACGGCAGCAAAGCAAAGACCCAGCCCTGCTTACAGGGCGGTCGCCCAGCTCAAGTGGACTCAGGGCACCCTGAAGGTGCCCATCACATTCTTAGGATCAATCTGTGCCCTGGAAAGGCCAGGGATGCCATTTGCCCAGAGGGTCTCACGTGCCACCTCTTGGCCTTGAAGCCGCTGCTCCTCCTGGTGTCTCTTGCCTCGCCGCTTGCACTCTTGATCTCGAAGCAGCTGCTCCTCTCGCTGGCTCTTGTCTCGCTGTCCCTCACCAGGTCTCTTCTTTCTCCCCTGATGGCTTCTGCCACGGAAGGAGGACAGGAGGACACAGTTACACCACAGAGGCTCCACATACAGCAACTCAAGGCAGGTGACACCCAAGAGCCTCACAGGCAGGTCTGCAAACCCCACGCCCCCCCCCACCAAACTCTCCAAACTCAGGCTGTCTCACCTTGGCTTCGAATGTCGAAGGCCCAAACACGGTGGGAGCAAGGCCCTCTGGGCAAATGAAGCTGGGCATGGCAAGCAGTGGCCAAAGAGGCTGCAGCTGCTGCCTACTCTGAGTGCAGGACAGGCAGCCCCGCAGCACGGGCACACACCCAGGCCCTGGCTACAGGCGGGTCCCTGTGCCCACGCTGCCACTAAGCGGCTTTGCTCTGTCCTCAGGAGCAAGGGGCCGGCCAGGGCCCTGTCTCTGCCTGCGCTGTGGCAGGGCACCCCTGGCTGAGTCACAGAGCGCTCCTCATTCTCTCCTGGCAGCTCTAACCTACTCTGCTCTCTTCCTAAGGGACACACTAAGGGACACACACACACACACACTGCCTCACTTACATGGCCATGACAAGGGAACACACAAGGGCAAGGTGCCAGGAGAGAGAGCAAGCCTCTGTCCACACAGCCTGTGGGGGCTCTGCCTCCGCTGGGCAGGAGACCAGAGCTTCAGGCCTGCCCCAGGGGGGCTGCAGGGACGGCCTTCAGGGCTGGCCAAGGCACAAAAGGCTGTGACTTGCCCTGAGTACAGGGTGTCACGCTGGCCAGGGTCACAAAGCCATGGGCCACGGGCAAAAGGCCCTGCCCTGCTTACAGGGTGGCCTGGGGGAGCCCCTTAGGCTGCACAGCCTGGGGCTCTCACCCTCCTTTTACAGGGTCGCCCCGCTCTCCAGCCACCTAAACATGCACCAATGACAAAAGGCCAACGGCAGCAAAGCAAAGACCCAGCCCTGCTTACAGGGCGGTCGCCCAGCTCAAGTGGACTCAGGGCACCCTGAAGGTGCCCATCACACTCTTAGGATCAATCTGTGCCCTGGAAAGGCCAGGGATGCCATTTGCCCAGAGGGTCTCACGTGCCACCTCTTGGCCTTGAAGCCGCTGCTCCTCCTGGTGTCTCTTGCCTCGCCGCTTGCACTCTTGATCTCGAAGCAGCTGCTCCTCTTGCTGGCTCTTGTCTCGCTGTCCCTCACCAGGTCTCTTCTTTCTCCCCTGATGGCTTCTGCCACGGAAGGAGGACAGGAGGACACAGTTACACCACAGAGGCTCCACATGCAGCAACTCAAGGCAGGTGACACCCTAGAGCCCCAGAGGCAGCTCTGTAAACCTCCACCACGGATCCCAGTCAACCTCGCCACAACCCAACTTTCCAAACTCAGCTTTTCCCTCAGCAACCCACTCTACTGCCTTCTGATGCCGCTGCCCAACACTCCTTCTCTCCTAATTTGTCCCACGTCCCCTACAACACCTTTTGTGCAGCCGCTCGGAGCACCTCTCGCTGCGCTCCCCTCACGGGGATCGACGCCGACGGCTCTGAGGGCGCTGAGGGGAGCGGAGTGGGCGGGGCGACCCCTTGCGGAGCGGGAAAATTCGCGCCGCAGGGGCAAAGCCCCGCCCTGTCTCGTCTCCCTCAGGGCACCCCCATGGCCTCTCCCTCAGCCACTTTGCCCCTCCGTGATCAGCAGGACACCCGAACCACACTCGCGGCACCTGCGTCTGCCTTCGTGTCCCTCCCGGCCCTCACCAAACTTCACAGCACCTGCTTCTCCTTCAGTGAAACACAGGATACCTCATCTCGAATCCCACAAAAGTCCCCTGCGACCACTTCAGTCTGGCCCTCACAGTTCACCTCAGATTTCGCCCTAAAACGTCCTATCTTGCCCATGTAGACTATCACTGATTTACACCGAAAATATTCTTCACAAAAAAATTCAGTTTTTCCCCGTGAGAACTTCATTCTGTCCCTCAGAATTCTCCTCAGATTTCACTCTAAACCCTACGTTCTGAACGCTAACCACTATCTCTGAAAACATCCTTCACCAAATAATTCAGCTTATTCCTGCGACCACTTCATTCTATCCCTCAGAATTCTCCTCAGATTTCGCCCTAAAACGTCCCTTCTGAACACTATCGACTATCCCTGATTTAGCCCCAAAACACTCTTCACGAAATAATTCACCTTTTCTCTGAGACAATTTCATTCTGTCCCTCAGAATTTACCTCAGATTTTACCTCAAACATCCCCTCAGCTTTCCCCTACAGAAGCTGCTCTGTCTCGCCTGAACTACCTCCGCTTTTCCCTCAGCAACCCACGCTGCTGCCTTCTGATGCCGCTGCCCAACACTCCTTGTCTCCTAATTTGCCCCACGTCCCCTGCAACACCTTTTCTGCAGCCGCTCGGAGCACCTCTCGCTGCGCTCCCCTCACGGAGATCGACGCCGACGGCTCTGAGGGCGCTGAGGGGAGCGGAGTGGGCGGGGCGACCCCTTGCGGAGCGGGAAAATTCGCGCCGCAGGGGCAAAGCCCCGCCCTGTCTCGTCTCCCTCAGGGCACCCCCATGGCCTCTCCGCGTCCCTCAAGCACCTGCCTCTCCCTCAGACACTTTGCCCCTCCGTGATCAGCAGGACACCCGAACCGCACTCGCGGCTCCTGCGTCTGCCTTCGTGTCCCTCCCGGCCCTCACCAAACTTCATAGCACCTGCTTCTCCTTCAGTGAAACACAGGATACCTCATCTTGAATCCCACAAAAATCCCCTGCACTGTAACTCAGCTTTCCCCTGCGACCACTTTAGTCTGTCCCTCAGAATTCACCTCAGATTTCGCCCTAAAACGTCCTACCTTGCCCATATAGACTATCACTGATTTACCTCGAAAACACTCTTCACAATAAAATTCGGCTCTTCCCTGCGAGAACATCATTCTATCCCTCAGATTTCGCCCTAAAAGGTCCCTTCTAAACACTATCGCCTATCCCTGATTTACTCAGAAAACACTCTTCACGAAAAAATTCACCTTTTCTCTGCGACCACTTCATTCTGTCCCTCAGAATTCTCCTCAGATTTCGCCCTAAAACGTCCCTTCTGAACACTATCGACTATCCCTGATTTAGCCCAAAAACACTCTTCACGAAATAATTCACCTTTTCTCTGAGACAATTTCATTCTGTCCCTCAGAATTTACCTCAGATTTTACCTCAAACATCCCCTCAGCTTTCCCCTACAGAAGCTGCTCTGTCTCGCCTGAACTACCTCCGCTTTTCCCTCAGCAACCCACGCTGCTGCCTTCTGATGCCGCTGCCCAACACTCCTTGTCTCCTAATTTGCCCCACGTCCCCTGCAACACCTTTTCTGCAGCCGCTCGGAGCACCTCTCGCTGCGCTCCCCTCACGGGGATCGACGCCGACGGCTCTGAGGGCGCTGAGGGGAGCGGAGTGGGCGGGGCGACCCCTTGCGGAGCGGGAAAATTCGCGCCGCAGGGGCAAAGCCCCGCCCTGTCTCGTCTCCCTCAGGGCACCCCCATGGCCTCTCCGCGTCCCTCAAGCACCTGCCTCTCCCTCAGCCACTTTGCCCCTCCGTGATCAGCAGGACACTCGAACCGCACTCGCGGCTCCTGCGTCTGCCTTCGTGTCCCTCCCGGCCCTCACCAAACTTCACAGCACCTGCTTCTCCTTCAGTGAAACACAAGATACCTCATCTTGAATCCCACAAAAATCCCCTGCACTGTAACTCAGCTTTCCCCTGCGACCACTTTAGTCTGTCCCTCAGAATTCACCTCAGATTTCGCCCTAAAACGTCCTACCTTGCCCATATAGACTATCACTGATTTACCTCGAAAACACTCTTCACAATATAATTCGGCTCTTCCCTGCGAGAACATCATTCTATCCCTCAGATTTCGCCCTAAAAGGTCCCTTCTAAACACTATCGACTATCCCTGATTTACCCCAAAAACACTCTTCACGAAATAATTCACCTTTTCTCTGAGACAATTTCATTCTGTCCCTCAGAATTCTCCTCAGATTTCGCCCTAAACCCTACGTCGATAGGGTTCAGAATCAGCGTTTTAGGGTGGTGAATTTTGAAGGACGGAATAAAGTGGTAGCAGGGAAATGCTGAATTATTTGGTGAAGGATATTTTTAGAGATAGTCGATAGTGTTCAGAACGTAGGGTTTAGGGCGAAATCTGAGGTGAATTCTGAGGGATAGAATGAAGTTCTCCCAGGGGAATCCTGAGATACACTGCAGATTTTTGTGGGATTTAAGATGAGGTATCCTGTGTTTCACTTCGGTAGAAGCAGGTGTTGTGAAGTTTGGTGAGGGCCTAGAGTGTCAATGAGCCATATGAAGTCAGGGCAGGCAGCATCTGCATCCCCCTGTAGGCAGGGTTGCAGCCTCTTTGGCCACTGCTTGCCATGGCCAGCTTCATTTGCCGAGATGACCATGGGTCCTAGCAAAAGTGGGCACAGCAGGTTTTGAGCTTGGCAAGGACCCTGAAGTCTGGGAGTCTGACTTTGGCTACAGGATCAGCTTCTGACATGGCATGGGTGCAGCTGATGGTACTGGGGATCCTTAGGTGTCCTCCTTCATAGGGTCATCCCCAGATGTGCTGTGCTTTAGGACAGAGGGGTATGGAGGAAGCTGCACCATCCTGAGGAGCCCTTCTTGCCTAGGATCTCCCTGGGTATGTTTGCCCCTTGCTACAGAGTGGGATCTGTGGGGCCGCAGCGTGGGGATCCCCTGGGGTACTCCTGGTTTCTGTCACCCACCAATACCACTTGTTCCCACTGCCCTGGACAGGAGAAGCATGGAAAGCACGAGGGCTGCGGGGTTGCGAATATCAGGGGCTCGGGGAGCTGGGGGTACCCGGGCCGGGCAGAGCACCAGGGGTGTTGAGGGTACTGGGGGCTGGTGGGACACTGGGACTAGCAGGGGCTGAAGGCGTAATGGGGGTCCCATGGCACCGGGGACCGTGGGAGAAATACGACACCAGTATCGTGGGGGTTACCGGGAATACCGGTGTTCTGGGCGTGGGCGGGGCGGGACTGCCTCCTGTCGGGGCGGGATGGGGCGGTTCTCGGCAGGGTCGACACCTGCAGGGAGGGATTAGGAGGGGACCGGACGCACCTGCGACTCCGCGGGGGCAGCGCCCGATCCATTTGGCACCGGCCATGGGGCGGCGAGTGGGTTGCTTGGTCCCGCTCTGCCTTTTCTTGCTCCTGCTCCAGGTGAGCCACGGAATCGGGCGGCAGGACCCTGCTTGGGATCCCGCCGAACCCTGCCCGGGGCAGCGGGACCTTGCTTGGGACCCTGCCCTGTGGCTAACGTCTCTCTCCGTGCAGAGCGGGCAGCGGCTGTGCCAGCGGGCAGCGTCGTGCCAGCCCGGCTTCACTGCCGAGACCTTTTCTCTGACGGTGCCGCGGGACAGCGTGGCGGCGGGACGGGCACTGGGACGAGGTGAGGACAGGGTGGCTGCAAGGACGGGAACGGGATTGTGGGTACAGGGGGGTGTGTGGGACAGGGGTGGGCAATGGGGGACATAAAGCTGTGTCTGAGTGGTGCTGGCGTGGCCATGGGGTTGGGGCCCTGGGGACAGTGCTTTGGCAGTGGGGATGGTGCCATGGGGATGGCGTTGTGGCTGTGGGGACAGTGCCGCGACGGTGGGTACAGGCTCGCTGTGATGGTAGGTGGCATGAGGGACAGAGCCTGGTGTGTCCACACGCAGCGGTGGGGCCACACTGAGGCACTGGTGGTCCCGGCACCTGGTACAGTGTCATGGCGCGGGGGCAGTGGAAGCCGCTCCCCGGGGTGCGTCGGCGCGGGCGGCGCTGACTCAGGCACCGCAGACCTGTCGGGGCCGGCAGGTTGGGGTGTGGGGCGCGCAGGCGCCTGCCCTGCCCCATGCCTCACCTGGCACTCTGGGTTCACCAGGGTGAGCCTCCCTTTGGATCCATAATATAGGCCCCCAGGGTAGCTTTTGGCATGGAGATGGGCCCCAGGATGGGCTTCTGGGGACGTTGGTATCCCCCTATGTTGGCACTAAAGCCCTGTTCTGGTGTAGCAAAGGGGCATTGGGGACCCATGTGCTGGGAACTTGCTGCTACTCTGGGGTCTCCAAAAGGGACTCTGGGCTCTGAGGCTGTGTGCAATGGCTGTCACCATCAGCACTAGTTCATGGCTGAGGGTGATGCTGGCACCGCTGTCTGTGTGCCAGAGTGGCTGGGTGGGCACAGAACCGAGGGGTACTGAGCATCCAGTGCTGCACCTCAGCTCCTTAACGGCTTCGCCTGGAGAGCCAGGAATTGGACCCTGCCCCATACTGCAGGAATTGTGTTTGTTTGCCTTGTGGTTGATTATTAACGCAGAAGTCGATGTCCATCAGGGCTGGGCCTGATACCAGGGTGACGGCCAGCCCTGTAACTTCCCTGCAGCACTGAGACCTGCTGGAAATTCTCTGTTGTGCCACCAGCACTTTCAGTTTTGGGTTCCGGTCATAGTCAGGGCGTAGGAGGAAGGAAGGGACCATCTGCCCTTGAGGCCTGTGTGGCACCCAGTGATTCATAGCTGTGCCACCACAATGCTAGCCATGGGGGGGCTGAGCCTGGTGGATGTCAGGCCATGCTGGGCTACAGAGCACCCCAAAACTTGTTGCCAGGCTGACAAGCCAGCCTTTAATTAGCTTGATGAGTTGAGCGCGGTGTTTTCCATCCAACAGGCCCAGACAGGCCCCACATGGCGCCGCGGCGGCAAACAACGCCTGTATGGGGGCTGCTGCATCAACAGGGCGCTGCTCCGTGGGTCTGGGGGCTCTGGGGGGGTGGGGATGTGGTGGGACCTGGGACAGTTCCCGTCAGCCCTGGGTGGAGAAACCTCGAGAGTCTGAAGTCACAGTGAAACTGGGGTGACGTCAGTGGCATGTGTCACCCGCAGCACCTTCACCAGATGAAGGTGATCCCCCTGTCCTGGCCCAGCTGCATGTGCACAACACACGGGGTGGTGGCACTGCAGGGGTGGTCACTCCCTGCTCTACCTCTGCCCAGCCCCATTGAATTTTCACAGGACATGGGGCGGCTTTAGGGCGCTGCCCTGATCCCCTATGTAGGGTCTCAGCCCCTCACCCTGTTTGGCAGTCTGGTTGTCCCAGTGCCCTGTAGGTGGTTGTGGGGGACTGAAGTGCGGGGGGGGGATCCCTCTCTAGGACTCCCTGAACTCTCCTTTTCTCCCACCCCCATCATTCCCAGGAGAGGGCCCCCCCCCTTCACTCCCTCAGCTCCCGGCCCCGGGGAGAGGAGGGCTGGGGCCGGCCCTCCTTCAGCCAAGCTGGAAAAACAGGTTGTGCATGGCCAGGTGGGAAGCGGGGGAGTTGGAACGGGGGAGAGCAGGAAAGGGGGAGCCGGTTCTGAGCACCCTCTTTGAACTCAGTGCGGCCTGAGCACTGAACATCCATTGCACCCAGCGTGAGGCTGGGGGCTTCGTGCCACCTCTGGCTGCACCCATCAGGCCCCGTGCCAGGGTAAGGGCCAAGTAATGCGGCTGCGCCCGCGGCTGCCTCTCCTTCCCCGCCTGCTCCGGCACGTTCCTGCCCAGCCGGCCCCACCGGCTCCCCCAGCCCTGGCCGAGGGTCCCGCCGTGGGGCTGAGCGGGACTGGCATCGCGCCGGTGGATCCTCCTGGGCTGGTTCGGGAGCACCGTGGTGGGCAAGGGGGACAGCGATTGCTCCCCCCTCCCTCCATCCCACAGCCACCCCGCATTCCTGGGCTGCTCGTGGGCTGACGTAGCCCCACCGGCTCCGTTCCATTCGGCGCTGCCTCCCGCCCACCCTGGCACGTCCCCTTGCCGAGGCACGGGTCACACCGGGGCGATGGTGGCAGTGCTGGCTGTGGATCCTGGGTGCTGCTGTCTCCAACAACTCTCCCAGACAAAGGGTGTTTGTTCGGGAGCGCGGCTCGGCTCATGTGATGCTGGCTGACCACTGCCTCATCGCGGCCCAGCTCTTACTGTGCCAAGCTAGTGACATCGGGACCCCGTCTGCCCCCTGTCCCTGGGGTTGGGGTCCCGAAGGTACCGGACAGGTTGACGGGCCTGGCTGCCAGGACACTGGGTGCCAGTGCAGGTGAGTGACTGCTGCACTTTTTTTTATTGGAAAAGCAGCTGGACCGGCATGGTGGTGGTGACATGTCAGACTTGAGGACATGCTGTTCCACAGGCGTACACCCATATGGCGATGTGCTGCCTCTGGTGCCATGGCACACATGGTGCTGGAGACAGGGATATAGTGTGCCAGGTGCCACTTGCTCCCTTGTCACACTCTAGCAGGGATCCTGTGGCACAGTCGGTCCTGCCGTGTCCCAGAGCTAGGGCAGGGATGTACTGTGTGCTGTGCCCAGGATGGAATTCTGGCAGGCCGTGTGTCACTGTGTGTGGAGCATCCCCACCACCCCAGGCTGCTGGGGCGTGGCTGTGCTCTGTGTGCCCATGTCCCCAGAGCCCTCTGACACTCAGTCCCCTGTCTCCAGTGAACTTTGTGGACTGTGGCGAGTCACGCCGTGCTGCCTTCCTCCCGGATGACACACGCTTCAAGGTGAGCAGGGATGGCATCGTCTCTGCCACCCGGCCCCTGCAGCTCCAGCAGCGGGAGATCACCTTTGCTGTGCACACCTGGGATGCCACGGGCAAGAAGCATTCATCCAAGGTGACTCTGCGCCGGCGGTGGCACCAGCACCGCCACCACGAGCGGATGCAGCAGGTAAAGTACAGACCCACTCCCTGGGGTCACAGCAGCTCCTGTCCCTGGTGCAGAGGGCTCAGCAAGGTCCTGGCACTGAGCAGAGCCACTGTCCCAACAGGTCACAGTACCTGATGTGCTGATCTTCCCGGAGCATGGACACAGCCTCCGGCGGCAGAAGAGGGACTGGGTCATCCCCCCCATCAACTGCCCTGAGAATGAGCGAGGACCCTTCCCCAAGAAGCTGGTGCAGGTATGTGTCCCCACAGCGACCAGGCAGGGTCAGGGGGGTCCCCAGAGTGCTGGGACACGTCTCCACCTGCTTCTTCCTGCCATGCTGCCAGATCAAATCCAACAAGGACAAAGAGACCAAGGTTTTCTACAGCATCACGGGGCAGGGAGCAGATACCATCCCCGTGGGTGTCTTCATCATCGAGCGGGAGACGGGGTGGCTGGAGGTGACAGAACCCCTGGACCGGGAGAAGAAGGATAAATACGTGGTGAGTGAGGGGGCATCTGTGGCAGGACGGGGACGGTCCTGGGCACTGCACACACACTGACTGTACCCTTCCAGCTCTACTCCCACGCCGTGTCAGCCAACGGGCAGCCCGTGGAAGACCCCATGGAGATCATCATCACCGTCACTGACCAGAATGACAACCGGCCCGTCTTCACCCAGCAAGTCTTTGTCGGCTACATTGAGGAGAACGCCAAGCCAGGTATGGGGGGTACTCTGAACTGGGACTGTGCAGAATTCTGAGCAGGAGCAGTGCCAGGGTGTCTGGTGGATCCTGACCTATCATTTAAATCTCCCTGGCTTGTCCCCATGTCCAGGCACATCTGTGATGACCGTGAATGCTACGGATGCAGATGATGCGATCAATGTGAACAATGGCATCATTGGCTACTCCATCCTCAGCGAGGAGCCCAAGGGTGCACAGCCGATGTTCACCATCAATGCCGAGAAGGGCATCATCAGTGTCATTGGCACAGGACTGGACCGAGAGGTGGGCACCTTGCCATGGACCAGGGCAACCTGCCGCTCCTCCACAGTGGGATGTGCCATGGGGAGAAAGGGATACTCAAGTCCTTAGGTCCATCTGGTTTTGAGTTGTGCCATCCCTGGGTCACTGTCTCTGGCTGTAGGGGTGTCTGCAGCCTTGAGTCCCCCAGGAGCTGTGCTGGGGACACTCTAGGGACCCCCAGACTTGCTGAGTGTGGAGTGGGTGCAGTGCCAGCCCCTCAGATACACAGCTGGAACATTGGCTGCCCGTGTGCCGGGAGGGAACAGTGCGGCTGGAGAAGAGTGGAGGAGCAGGCAGGTGATGCCTGGAGGAGGGGAATAACCCAGTCCCCACCCTAATCCTAACTGGGGTGATTTTGCCCTGCAGACCACTCCGAACTACACGCTGATCATCCAGGCTGCAGACCAGGAGGGCAATGGCCTGACCAACACCGCCACTGCCATCATCAAAGTCACTGATGCCAACGACAACCCTCCTGTCTTCGACCCCACCATGGTATCACCCAGCCCCAGCCGCTTCCCTCCAGGGGTATTGTGGCACGAGCCCCCACCTGGGGTGCCTGGGGCCACACAGGTGACTGTCCCTGTCCCATCTTGCAGTATGAGGATTCAGTGGATGAGAACGAGGTGGGGGTGCTGGTGACCCGGCTGTACGTGACAGACCAGGACCTGCCAGGCTCCCCAGCCTGGAACGCTGTCTACCGCATCCAGAGCGGGGACCCGCAGGGCAACTTTGAGATCACCACTGACCCCAAAACTAACGATGGGCTCCTGAAAACTGCCAAGGTGAGTCCTGCTGCTGCATGGCTGGCTCAGCACCAGTTGACTCCCTGCTGGCACTACCCGGCTTCTCTCCCACCCCCAGGGCCTCGATTATGAGACCCAGAACCGGTACAAGCTCGTGGTGTCAGTGCAAAACGAGGTCCCCTTCACCGTGAACATGACTCCTGCCACAGCCAATGTCCTGGTGGTGGTCAGGGATGTGAATGAAGCCCCCATCTTCATACCCCCGGTCAAGCGGGTGGAGGTGATGGAGGATGTGCCAGTGGGATACCATGTCACGTCCTACACAGCCCAGGACCCCGACAAGGAGCAGAGCCAGAAAATCACGTGAGTGGAGGGTGACAGTGGCCGGTGCTTTGCTGGGGTGTCTCATGGGCTGCGCTGCACTGTGCGCCCCTCCTCTCCCCCTGCTGACCCCTGGCTGCCCCCAGGTATCGCATGGGCAGTGACCCTGCAGGGTGGCTGGCCATTGACCCTGAGAATGGCATCGTCACGGCAGCCCACCCACTGGACCGGGAGTCGGCGCATGCCATCAACAGCACCTACAAGGCCATCGTCCTGGCTGTGGACAACGGTGAGGGTAGCCAAGTGCTGTCCCTGTGCCCACCTCCATGTCCCCCCATGGGGTCCAGGCCCCTCCCTGGGTGCCTTGCTGAATCTCAGTCCCACAGGGTCACCACAAGCTGCCACTGGCACGGGGACACTGCTCCTCCTGCTTCAGGATGTGAACGACAATGGGCCTGTGCCAGAGCCCCGGAGCTTTGACATCTGCAACCGGCAACCTGAGGAGCAGACCCTGACCATCATTGACAAGGACTTGCCCCCCAACACGTACCCTTTCAAGGCAGAGCTGATGCATGGCTCCAGCAGCAACTGGACTGTCAAGGTGATGTCAACAGGTAGGTGCCATCTGCTCTAGTGCTGGGCCCTGCAGTGAGTACTAGGTTGGGGACCTGCCACTGGCCCAAGTCCTGTGCCAGTGGCAAGGGTGTTCCCAAACCAGAGCTGGGAAAGGGGCTGGAGCACCAGGAGTGGCTGAGCGAGCTGGGGAGGTTCAGGAGGGACCATCTCACTCTCCACAACTCCCTGGCAGGAGGGTGCAGCCAGGTGAGAGTCAGGATCTGTCCTAAGGAATGGGACAATGGGAAACAACTTCGAGTTGTGCCAGAAGAGATTTAAGTTGGATATTGGGGAAAAATAATTTATGGAAAGGGTGGTCAGGCATTGGAACAGGCTGCCCAGGGCAGTGGTGGAGTCCCCATCCCTGGCGGGATTTAAGAGCTGTGTGAATGTGGCACTTGGGGAAATGGGTCAGTGGTGGCCTTGGCAGTGCTGATGGATGGCTGGACTCAATCTTGGAGACCTTTTCCAACGCAAATGATTCTGTGGTTCACCAAGACCAAGTGAAGCTGAAGATGAAGAAGGAGCTGGAGCCAGGCGAGTACAACATCTTCCTTAAGCTGCTGGATGGTCAGGGCAAGGAGCAGATCACGCCCGTGCGAGCCCAGGTCTGCAGCTGCGAGGGGCCAGCCAAGAACTGCGAGCGACGAGCATACATCTCTGGTGGCATGGGCGTGCCCGCCATCCTGGGCATCCTGGGGGGCATCCTGGCGCTGCTCAGTGAGTACCCGGGGACGAGGATGGGAGGGACAGAGTGCTGGTCACCCTCTCCCTGCTGCCCTGATACCCTATCCCTGTGCCTGCAGTTCTCCTGCTGCTGCTGCTGCTCTTTGTGAAGAGGAGGAAGGTGGTGAAGGAGCCGCTGCTCCCACCTGAGGATGACATGAGGGACAATGTGTACCACTATGACGAGGAGGGCGGTGGCGAGGAGGACCAGGTGGGATGGCTGTGTCTGCTGGACTTGGCTCACTAAGTGGTGGTGGTGGTGCCCATGGCTGTCCCTCGAGCCTTGCCTCCTCCTGTCCCTCCAGGACTATGACCTGAGCCAGCTGCACCGGGGGCTCGATGCCCGGCCCGAGGTGATCCGCAATGACGTGGCCCCTCCGCTCATGGCAGCCCCTCAGTACCGGCCTCGCCCTGCCAACCCCGACGAGATCGGGAACTTCATTGACGAGGTGAGTCCTAGCCCAGGGGGTGACACATCCCTGCCACACCAGCGCAGGAGACACAGGTACTGACCCCTCTGCTCCCCCAGAACCTGAAGGCGGCCGACACGGACCCCACAGCCCCTCCGTACGACTCGCTGCTGGTGTTCGACTACGAGGGCAGTGGCTCGGAGGCCACCTCGCTCAGCTCCCTCAACTCCTCTGCCTCCGACGGCGACCAGGACTACGACTACCTCAACGAATGGGGCGGCCGCTTCCGCAAGCTGGCCGAGCTCTATGGCGGCGGCGAGGAGGACGATTAGGGACCCCCAGCCTGCTGCTGCCACCTCATTTCACCCCTCTGGACTCACGTCGGTTTATGTCCGGGGTGGCCAAACTCCCTCCAACATCGCCTGAATCCTGTGCCCCCATCTCCCTCACTGAGAAAAGCTCAGGATCGCTGGGGATGGGGGGTTTTGGGGTAGTCTGGGTGTATCCTGGTCCCCTTGGCTCCAGGGCATGGAACAGTTTAGTCCATTCCCCATCCTGGAACTGAGGTGCTCCTAGCTGTGGGGGGCAGGATCAGGTCCTTCTTCCCTTTTCCATGGGGGAAAAAGGGTTTCTCTGGCGCTCTCCAAAATACCTCGTGCTCCCAGCCCCACATAGGCTCAGATCGTGAACCCAGTGATGGAGAAATGTGATGAGGCACTCGATCAACATACACCAAAGATGCATCATCACATGGAATTGTATTTACTACAGTATGTACAGCCAGATTTCTATTTTTCTGTATCCCCGATTATGGTTTGATTTCCTCCCGTGTTGTGTCAGCTGTAATTAGCGTGCGCTCATTTAAAGGTGCTTTCGAAAATCAAAGGGCTATCCCAAAATCCTGACCTCTGTGTTTAGCTGTCATCACGGTTTGTATTTTTTATCATGGGAAAAGGGTCTCACGCCAGCTGGGAAACCAGCAGTGGCTAAGTGTTGATTGCATGGTTTTTATATAAAATTGCAAAAATAAATTGTTTTAAGAAAACCAAACCACTTTTCTGTGTGTGAGGCAATCCCTTCCTCCAAGGCTTTACCTGCTGTGCCGGTGTGCCCATAGCCCTCCTCCACAGGACAACCGGGCAATCAGAATCATGGATTGGTTTGAGTTGGAAGAGACTTGAAGGATCATCCAACTCCCCTGGGACACCTTCCACTGTTCTAGGCTGCTTCAAGCCCCAGTGTCCAACCTGGTCTTGGACACTCCCAGGGAGCGGGCAGCCACAGGTTCTCTGGGCAAGTGCCAGGGCCTCATCACTCTTAAGTAAGCAGGATTCCTTCCCAATAACGCATCTGACGCTTCCCTGTGGCAGCGGCAAGCCTTTTCCCCGGTCCTGTCCTGTTCCTCCACCCCTCGTCCCCAGTCCCGCCCCGGCTCTCCGGCCGGTTTCTCCTCCCATTCCCGACCTCCCCAAGATGGCGCCCAGCAGCGCGGCCCCGCCCCTCACGCGCCCTCCCCACCATGGCGGCCGCCGCCGCCCCGCCCTTTCCCCTGACCTGCCCATGATGGCGGCGCTCGGTCACAGCAGTCCCGACATGGCGGGCGGCGCGCAGGCGGGCCCGGAGCCTGCCCGTGTAGTGGAGGCGCTGGAGCTGCTGCTCGGGCCGCCCAGTAATGGCGACAACGCTGCCGAGCCCGGCCCGGAGACCGCTCTGTGCCCGGAGACGCTGCGCAGGAACGCGGCGGCGCTGGAGGAGCGGCTGTCAGGGGCAGCGGGCTGGGCCGCGCTTCGCGAGCTTAGGGCGGCCGTGCTGTCCCGGGCGCCCGCGCTGGCGGCCGGGGTGGCGAGCACGGAGCCGGGCTGGGCGGCGGCCTGCGGGCTGCTGGCGCTGCTTCTGTGCCTCAAGGAGCGCCTGGCCGCGCTCGCCGCTTCCCCCTCCGCCACCCCCGCCGCTCCCGGGGCGCCGCCGCCGCCCGGCGCCGATACGCTAAGCGTGGGGCAGGAGCGGGCGGTGCGGCGGGCGGTGCGGGCCGCCGTGGGGCTGGGGCTGCTGCCGCACCTGCCTTCGGAGCTGGGGCCGGGGCCGGGGCCGGGGCTGGGGCCGCCGCCCAGCACTCGTGGGGTCCGGCTGTTCGCCGTTGTGGCCGCGCTGGTCGAGCTGGCCCGGCTGCCGGCCCTGGGCGCCCCGCTGCTCGCCCGGCACCTCCGTCTGCTTCTGTTCGGGCTCTGCGGGCTGGGACACGGCCCCGCCGCCCTGTGCCAGGTCCGTTCGACACTCGCCGCCCGTGTTCCCGCTCCCCGGTGGTGCTGCGGGTTGAGCCGAGCCCCAGCCCTCTCCTCAGGCGGTCCCTCGCGCGTCCTGCCCGCCGTGCTCCATGTGACAGAATGAACGGGAGGCACGGAGGGGCTGCCGGGCACCGGCGCACCGCCGGCACCGGGGCTTTAGTGCCCAGCCAAGTGTTCTCAACAGCCCTGGTATGTTTTGTTCCAGGGTATTTCGGAAGCAGAGCGAGCGCAGTGCCGGGAAGCCCTGAGGGATATCCTGGACCGTGTTTACCAGCCGCTGGCGGTGCAGGAGCTGTTCGTCCTGCAGGGACAGCCTAAGCAGGTACCCGGAGCCATCCGCGGCACGGGGCTATCAGGGTTCCGTACCCCCGTGATTCCCACACTCCCAAGATGCTGCTCTTCTGGAAATCTCCTTGCACCTTAAAAACCAGTCCCGAGCGCTGGTGAGGCTGCCGGGTGTGCGCTGTTCAAGCCCTGCTGTGCAGGAGAGGAGTGTGGGTGTGTCAGGGACTGTCATCGCCGCACGTGCCACCTTGGCTTGGCACCGACATCTGCCGTGCCCGGCCAAGCACAGCCTCTGCTCCTCCAAACCTCACCCTTCTCACTCGAGGGATGACAAAGGGCACCTGCTGCTCTTTAGCGCTGTTCCAAAGCCTCCTGGGGAGGAGGAGATGGGGAATCTCTTAAGCATTATTTTAGAAAAGTCCCCATGGGATAATGCCCCTAATACAATAATAGAATTTCAGAAGGGAACCCAAAGTTCATGTCATAACCACCCCCTACCATGGGCAGGGACACTTTGCACTATCCCAGGTTGCTCCAAACCCCATCCATCCTGGCCTTGGACCCTTCCAGAGATGGAATAGCATGCTAAGCACCTGAGGGCTGACCTCTCTCATTGATTCCTGATTTGCTTTATGCCACTGTATGAAGCAGCAATTGGCAGCCTGTGTCCTGTGCTGTCTGTCAGAGGATGGGCTGTTTGCCCAGAGGTGTGGTTGGCACAGGTGTGTGCAAGTACACTCTTTACCTTGCTCCTTTGCTCCCTTCCAGAGGTCTCTGGGTGCCAGGGCAGCTCCAGCCTGGCTGCGGCGGCTCTGTGGGCACCTGCTCTCCGAGAGGCTGCTGAGGCCTGGCGGGGTGCAGGCCGTGGTTCGGGGTATCTTGGAGGGCACAGACGGTGAGTGCGGGGCTCTGGGTGCAAGCATCACAGATTCAGAGGTGTCTTGGGACACTTCATCCCATGAGAGGCCCAGAAGAGCAGAGACACAAGAGCTAGACTTAAAAACTGGCTTATGCTAGGCTGAGGTGACATGGTGACACACAGACTTAGCCTCTGACTGCACTGAGCTCTCAAACTGCTCTAATTTGGGATACACATGTGTTTGAGGGCCACACTGACAGGGGTCACGCCTCGTGTGTGTCCAGAATGGGATCAGTCCTGGGCAATGCAGTGTCCCAGTGCCAGTGTGGTGGGAGCTGTGCTGAGCACTGGGCTGTGAGAACTGTAGGGTCAGTGACACCCATCCCATCTCCTGCTCTCCATGCCCTACCAGGGAGGGAAGCTGTTCTTCCCACAGTTTTTAGTGCCAAAATCTCGTCCAGCCAACTCCAATCATCCAAGCAGAACCTCTCCCCACCTATTGGCTCACCCACCTGGCTGTAGGAGTTTTTTCCATTATCAGAGTTCTTGCACAGCAATTTTCCCCTTTCTATTCTTAAGTTCAGGTGTCTCCTGAACAATTGTTGGTTTAACAAGAACTCAAAGGCCAATTTTTGGCTAGGAACACCTGGCTTCAGCCAGAGCTGGCCATATTTTGAAGCCGACCTGGGATTTCTGCTGCTGTTATAGGTGGTGCTAGTGCTGAAGCAGCAGCTTTGGACTGGAGAAAGTGTGATGCAGTTGGGAAGATCCTGGCTGCCTGCCCACAGCAGTGCCTGTCCCTCGAGGACTACTACAGACAGGTGTGCCCCCAGGTAAGTCCCTGCTCCCCTCTGCTGGGGAATGCAGAGCCAGCTCCTGTCTTGGAGAGTGCTGGGGCTGCTCCTTTTACTTCAGTGTAGCCTGGCTCAAGCCAGCACAACGTGGACATGTTTTTCTGGCAGTAGGACCTTTCCACTCTTGAATTTTCCATGTTTTATTGAAATGCTGGATGATGTTGTCTGATCACACGAGCACTGTGCTACACAGAGCTCTGTGTGTAGCTCTTGCTTCCAGCCTTTGGCTCTGGGAGTGGTGCAGGCTCCTGTTTTGAGCCCAGAAAGGTGTCCTGTGTGAGTGGGAAGGACACTGGCTCATCCACACGTGGAATGCCACGTCAGCTGCCCAGCAAAGCAGCACATGGGCAGCTCCTTGGTTGCTGCGAGGCGCCAGGCCCCCTATGATGGAGTGCTGATCCTTGTTTCTTTTTCCTTGCAGATTCTGGACTTGCTGCACATCCAGGACAAAGTGGCAGCACGGCAGTTCCAGCGTGTGGCCACCACCACGCTGCTCACCATGGCCAGGGAGCAGCCACAGCTGGCAGAGAAGCACCTGCTCCAGCCCCTGCTGGCACCGCTCCATCGCTGCTCCGAGGCTGCAGGTACCTGGGGAGGGGTCTGGTTTTGCTCCTCACTGGTTTTTGTCATTCCATCTGAATTTTCTCAGGTTGGCAGCCAGGCTGTGGAGTGTGGGAGCTCAGCTTTCTGTGCTGACCCTGTCAGTTTGTCTGGGTACACTGTATTTACCCCTACTTGAGTCCAGTTACTGCAGTGTGGGAGCTGAACAGTTTGGTTCTGCCCAGTGCTCCTTGGGAACCTCTCCCAGTCTGATATCCTTGTTCTGGACTTCCAGAGGGAAGCCGTTGGTTCCCCACACTGACCAGCAGCTCTCTGGGGAGTCATCCATCTTGGAGTTGTGGTCTGTGTTGATTTCCATGTGTCCTTGGGGGTTTACAACACTGCAGCACAATTAGTACAGCTAATGAGGGCTGGTCTGTTCCCATGGGGAGGGAAGGGAGCTGTGGAAGTGCTTTTGGGTGCAGAGAATGATGAGGTAGTTCTGCTGCTGGGGGCTCTGGCCTGTTTTGAGGGGCTCATGTCTCTGCCTTTTGCTTTCAGAGCTGGCACTGGAGGATCTGACAGCAGGGGCTGTGCTGGTGCCAGAGGCAGAGCTGGGCAGCTGTGTGGAAGATGTGCTCAAGGTACCATGTCTGCTTTGGGTAGGAAAAAGAGCTGGTTTGAGACCTGGTGAGCAGTTGACTGTGTCCTCTTGCAGTTGGAAGTTACTGCTCCTTGTCCTGTCACTCCAGGTCCTTGTTCAAAGTCCCTCGCCAGCCCTCTGGGAGCCCCCTTAGATGCTGTAAGGAGCTCTAAGCTTTCCCTGGAGCACAGATCTTGTTTCTGGCATTTGGGAGATTGGTGAGGTCCATCCTTGTGCTTCCTGTGAAGGATAAGGGCTTTTTATGGAGGTCTCTCCTGTGACACCTTCTCTCATAACTCCATTTCCTACCATTCCCACCAGTAACCCCAGTGCCACGCTGCAGGCTCCAGCAGCTTCCTGCTGCGTGTTCCAACCCAGAAGGACATCTCCAGTCCAGGAATTCAAATTTCAGAAGCTGGTGACTTGCTTCCTGGCATGCCCCGAGGCAGGCTAAGCTCTTAAATGCTGGGATTGTTGTCAATTTTCCCAGTAATGATCTGTTGTAACTGGCTGGCAGGCAGAGACGGGTCTGGAGGGCTGCTCCCTCCCAGAGCAGTGCTGGGGGGGTTGGGGTGGGTCCCTCCTTAATGGCAGAGCGCTGGGGGCCTGACAGCAGCCAGATTAGTGAGGGGATCCCAGGTTTGGGGGGGATTCTTGCCTAGCAAGTGTCATTTGATCCTTAGTGAGAAAACATCTTTGGGGCTTCATCGGGAGGCTTTGTGTACACAAGGGTCTGGGGAGGAGGAATGGCTCCGTCGGGATTAGCACAGGGAATCAGGTCTGTGTGCATCAGTGGAGCAGGGCAGGGCCCCTGGGGACCACTTCTCAGCCTCTTGGGAGGGTACTAGATGAGGTGGAGGATAGGAGCAGGGCTCTGCAATCACCCCTGAGCCCCTCCAACCCCCCCAAGAGCCTCTACAGCATCCCCAGAGCCCTTGCAATATCCCCGGAACACCAACAGCATTCCCAAAGCCTCTGAATTCCCCCCCAGAGCAGCCTCAACTCAGCACTCCCTAGCCCAGCTTCCCTGCTAGTGACTGATCTCTGTGTTTGAGATTTACATTAATTCAACGAAGATTTGCTCATTCCAGAGAGCCTGTTACATCCCTGGGTAAGGCAGGACCTTACTCCTAAGCAGCAGACTTCCCAAATAGCTGGCTGCAACCTTCCTGTAGCTTGGAGCCCTGCTGTGGTTAAGCAAATTGTTGGAGAAAGAAGGTGCTGAAGGCAGGTTTTAATAGGGAATGTGGCATAATCAGGGAAGACAGCCTCCAGACTGAAGGAAGAGGCTGAGAACCTTCCACCATCATCCCTGATAGCTGCCCTGTGCACGGACGTGTTCCTGAATCCCCTCTGCCCCACGCAGGTGTTTGACTCCCCTCCCTGTGCTCCTCTCCGTAGGTGTATGTGGTTGGGAATGACAGCTCGAGCCTGCTGCTGGGATCCTTACAGTCAGTCCTGGGAGTGGTTTTTTCCCTCTATTCCTTCGCCAAGCAGAATGTGTCATACTTACGGTAAGGGAGGATTTGTACTCAGCTTCTGCTGGGGTTTCATGTGCTGGGCTCTGCCCACCTCCAACAGCCACGCTCAGGGCACAGGCAGGAGCAGAGATTCATCTTCTCATCCCAGAGCACTCTCATTCCAAGCAGGCAGTAACCACAGGCAGGGCACACGACCTCATTGGCAGCCCTTGCCTGAGGAAGCCATTCTCATGTTAGTTTTTGTCTTCCCTGAAGCCAGAATGTTCTGTGTAGAGTGAGCATGCCCTTGGGAGCACAGGGTGGCTCTGCCTAGAGTAGGGATTGTGGTTGTCCATGGATGGAGGTAGTGATGCTGGAAACTGGATGGAGTAATCTACAAATAGCATAAAAACTGGACAAACAGTTTAAGCACTGCCTCTTGAAAGTATAGGATCATTCTGCAATCTGGGATCATTCTCTTCTGGTACAATCAGGACCTGCCTCCTGGCAGATGATCCCCCATACCGTGCCCAGCTCCCCATGACTGGTGTACAGTGGTAAGCACCGCATGTGCCAGTTCTGGCAGGGACAGAGGTGACCAGGTGCTGGCTGTCCTCTCCTTGCTCCCCCAGGCTTTCCCTGGAGTTTTTTAGCCTGGTGAAAACATTCCTGGTGGGGTTACACAGTGCTCTGGTGATCCTGGCGTGTGGAGGCTTTCCCTAAAAGGTGTGTGTAGACACGGCCTCTGCTGTTACTAAAGGCCTCGTTAATCACTTCAAAGAGCAGTGAGTGCCGTGACAAGTTGGTGGAACGTGCCAAGTTCACGCTGCTGCTGGGCCAGCAGTCCCTGCTTCCTTTGCTAAAGAACTTGGCAGGGATGACTGAACCCATGGCTGCCTGGGAGTGTTCAGGTTTCCAGACCCCTGGCACAGCCCAGCGCAGCTGCTTCACCTCATTAACCTGCTTCTTTCCTTGGCAGGGCTCCCCGTGCCACCTCAGTGCTCCCATCTCCTTCCTCCTCTCCCTTGGCACTGCTACCAGCCCTTGTCACCTCGGCATGAGGCACAGGCAGGGCGTGCCAGGGGTGTTCACAGTGCTTCCTTGCCAGCCTGAAGTGTGGAGGAACCCAAATCCTTCCATCTGGGAACGCCAGAAGGGCAGGATGTGCTGCTGATCCCTTTAGAAACAGGCGCAAATGCTTTCAGCTGCCAGAGCCAGGAACTGGAGCATCCCAAGAAGAGCCTGTGGCTGCTCCAGAGCACTCCAGTCATGTCCCTCATCCCAAAGTGTGTGCAGGGAAGGTGCAGTGGGCAGAGCAGTGTCACCACCGGCTCCTTTCTCCTTGACAGCTCCCCGTGCCAGGACATCCTGCTGTGGTTCCTGGAGAAGGCAGAACGGGAGCAGTCCCTGGCTGTGCTGAAAGGCCTGGCCAGGCTGAGCAGCCACGTGCCCACCCTTCACCCTCAGTGCCAGCTCCGTGTGGGCAGCGAGGGCGGTGCTGCCATTGTCCTGGAGGAAGCCACCAGGTGAGTGCTGTGGGACAGTACCCTGGGTCATTCAGCAGCCAGGGTTTTCCATGGAAGACTGCAGAGAGCCTGGGCGAGCAGGGAGCTGCCAGTGCCATCCCACAGGGTCTCATCCCCTCGAGCTCAGGCTGGTGATGCTTCCACACAGCCCACAGAGCCAACACAGCCCCCATGGTGCAAAAGCTCTGACTTCCAGCCCTGAAAAGTATCACACTCCACCTGAGCATTGGTGTGCACTCCCTGCCTGCTTTTCCTGACTCCTGAGCCCTGCCAGCCCAGTGTCTGGGAATGGGATGTGCATTCTCAATCTCAGCACCCCCCAAATTCGGCTTCCAATCTCCAGCCCGAGCCTGTCCGGTGTCACAGTGAGCAGAGTCCCTCGGGCACAGGTGGCACAGCCACAGCACAGACTGTGGCAGTGCCAGCGTCGCGGAGCAGCCACGGAGCTCCTCTGGTGTGGGCAGATGGTCTCTAAGTAGAGGCAGAGCTGACCATGCTGGGAATTAACTGCAGCTTTTAGTCTCCAGCCATGCAGGTCAGGATGTCCCGCTGGGATATCCAGGAGACATCCATCCATTTAAACCCTGGAGGCTGGATTTAAAGAAAGGGGATGTGAGCTGGTACACGGGCCCAGGGCAGCACTGTGGGGCAGGCAGAGGCACAGCTGTGCCCAGGGGTGTGCTGGGAGCACCTGCAGCAAAATCCCCACAAGTACATTTGGTTTGGCTTCTTTTCAAGCTATTCCTGACCTGAGTTAGAACTACAGGCTGGTTTGGGTTGGAAAAGATCTTAAAGCTCATCTTGCTCCACCCCCTGCCATAGGCAGGGACACCTTCCATTGTCCCAGGTTGCTCCAAGTCCCATACAACCTGATCTTGAACACTTCCAAGGATATGGCAGCCACAGCTTCTCTAGGCACCCTGTGCCAGGGCCTCACCACCCTCACAGGGAAGAATTCCTTCCCATTATCCCATCTAACCCACCTTTGGTCAGGGGGAAGCCATTCTCCCTTGTCCTGTCACTCCATGCTTGTTCACAGTCCCTCTCCAGCTTTCTTACAAACTCTGTTCAGGTACTGGAAGGCCAGAAATAGCAGCAGATCTGCCTTGCTTAAACTGGGACTACTTTAAACTTGTTCCATACTGGCCCTGGCTCTGCCCATGCCCCTGCTGCCACGGCTCTGACCATTGCCTAACTTAGCTAGCTCTAATCCTGTTATTTATGGGCTGGATTAAATGTATGTTTTGGGCTCATGGTTTCTCTTAATGAGTGCAGGTTAGTTAATAAGCAGAGCCCAAATGACCTGGGCAATGTTTGGCTCAGCTGCCTCCAGGCTCTGCTGGGAAGTGCTGGGAAGGAAGACTTCCAGGGAAATGCAGACTGGGATTTCACCATGCCCTGGAGTCTGGGGGTCAGGCGGTACTGGGTGTGTTGGTGATACAGTGACTTGTTCCAGCGATGAAGATGAAGCCCTGTACCAGAAGATCTCCTTGGAGCAGTGCCATGTAGAGAGCTTGGTGGAGCTCCTGTCCCACTGCCAGAAGAGTGGTCTGGCTGGAGACTTCTTCATCCACTGCCTGAAGGTGAGGGCAGCCAGTCCCAACCAGGGACATACCTGTGGGAAGGGGTTCCCTGGACAAGCAGAAGCCAAAAGAGGGATCGTCCCCCTGTGTGTTCTGGGGTATGGCACGTGCTGGAGCAGCCTTGTGTGCTGGGTGGGAAGCCAAGGAGTGGGAGCAGCCCTGTCCCTGAAGGAGTTAACCCTCATCCTCCCCCTGGGCTGTTTTAACAACAGAAGCATGTCTGAAGTGTGTTGGAGGCTGGGAATAATCCCTGTTGCTTCCTTGGCTGTAGAAGAGGGGCCCCATACCTGCTCCCTTTGATCTCACTTGGAGCCCCCCACGGTTCCCTCCAGGCTTGGGTTGGACTGGGATTTTGTGCCCAGCCCCAGGAGAGGATAGGGATGGGACACCCAGGAGCTGTGGACAGCTCTCAGAAACCTTCATCTAGCAGCTGGAAGGTGGTGGTGGTGTGAGGAGTCATCTGGCATTCCTGGCACTGGTTCCCGGTGTTTAACCGCTGCCTCTCCGTGCCCTGCGCTCCCTTCCCGGCAGGAGCTGACTCAGGTGGCTGCGGAGGATGAGGCAGCTCCAAACCCAGCTGTGCAGCCTGCAGGGAGTTTGTTGGAGCTGGAGCAGTCCCAGGCCAGGCAGGGGAGGAAGCTGCTGGTCCTGCAGCTCGTGGCTGCGCTGTGTGAGGGCGTCTCCGACACCGTGTTCACTGACATTGTGCAGGTTGGTCGTGGCAAAGCCCGGGGGGATCAGCTGAATGCTTCCAGGAGCAAAGGCTGAAGGAGCTGGGATTGCTCAGCCTGGGGAAGAGAAGGGTCCCGAGTGACCTCTAGAGAGATTTCCAGTGCCTAAAGGTGCTCCAAGAGAGCAGGAGAATTACTTTGTACTAGGGCTTGGAGTGACAGGACAGGGAATGGTTTCCCCCTGATAGAGGGCAGAGTTAAAAGGGATACAGTGAAGAAATTCCTCCCTGTGAGGATGGTGAGGCCGGTGAGGCCCTGGCACAGGTTGCCCAGAGAAGCTGTGGCTGTGCCATCCCTGGAAGTGCCCAAGGCCATGTTGCATGGGAGCAACTTGGTTGGCATAACTGTGCTCCTACATTCATGCATGGGCAGTGCCAAGTTTATTAAATATTGTAATTTCAAAGGCCACTGGTCCCCTTGACCCTGGTCCCAAATAGGATTGTTAAAATTTTTCCCCCTGAGCCCACCCTGGAGGGGGTTGGCTGTGTTGGTTGGGAAGGCAGCTGGACACTGAGGGCAGCATGCCATTCCCTTCTGGATCCCCTGCAGATGCGGTGGCTTTTGACTTCCTCATCCTGTTTTTTATTGCTGTTTTTTCCCCCAGTGCCCCAGCCATGCCAGCTCCCCGTGCTGCCATGCTCAGGCAGGTTTCCTCACATTTCCTTTGGGACAAAAGAGCCTTTGTGTGCTCAGCAGCAGAGGGGACACAGCCAGCGGCGCTTTGTCCCCACCTGCCTCCCCATCACACCCACCCACCGAGGCCGGAGAGCCTGGCTGGGGAATGGGGAAGAGTTTTGCCAGGTTTCACGGTCCAGCCAGGAGTCTGGGATAAAAACCCACCACCAAAGAAATCCAGACAAAAAATCCATTATCCTCCTGCCTGGGGTTGTGTTTCAGGGAGGCCCCGGGCTGGGACAGGGACAGGCTTTGAGCAGGTTCTGCACTGTGGGGTTCCCTGGGGCGTTTGGGGGGCCCTAATGGGGTGGGAACAAGTGGGATCCATCCTTCCAAAGCTGGAGCCCAGGAGCAGCAGCCGCTGTGCCCCCCCCAACTGCACATTTATTTTATTTACATATTTTCCTCCATCACCAAGGTCAACTTGATTTCCTCACTGCACCAAGGATTCTCTCCTCCTCCTGCCTGAGACACAACTGTGCCCCAGTGTTTTATTTTTCAGTTTTTTCCCTCCCACTTTAAAATGTTTTCTTTTCTAGATTTTTTTTTTAAGTTTTAAATTTTCTCAGTTGTAATCTACTGTTATTCATTCACAATTTTCCTTTTTTTAATATTAAATATAACTTTAACCCCTCCAGATTATGTGTCATTGTGTTGTGAGGGTAAATATTCCAATTTTTTTTTACTTACTTGCTATTTGATGGAATTTCTTCTCTGGAATAATTATCCCAGAAGGTACCTGAGCCTTTTATGCAGCCTTTTCCAAAGCCTTTTTGCACAGCCTCCCTCCCTGCTTAAGGGATGTCCTTAAGGAATCTGGCAGCTGAGGAGGAAATGCTGCGTGCACCCAATGCCCTGGGGGTGGAAGTTTGGAATTTGGTGCAATAGGACCTTGTTGCCCTCTTACTTTGTTTTCTGAAATAGGAAAACAATAGTTCCTCCTCTTTTGCAACACACCTGTTAGGTAGCAATGACCCTGATCCAAACCCATCCCAGGCTTGTCTGGGAGCAGATAAGGCATGGCGAACATCAACTCCCTAATTTGAAGATCTGTTAGGAAGGCAGAAAGCCTGTGGGATCAAAGGTGTTGGTGCCAAGTGTGGAGAAGGCCAATGCCAGCCAGGCAGAATCGTTACATGTGGAATAAAAATATTGTGGGAAACATCACAAAGTAAGTGAGAACACAGGAAATGTCCCAAGTGGAGTATCAGCTGTGCAGGATAAGGGGGAGGCTCGTGTGGAGAATTGTGGACAGGGGCTGGACCTTCTTGGCTCTGGAATTTCTAAGCCTTTACCTCGGGCTATTCCATACAGACCCACCTTGAGCTTCCCTTTGGGACTATCCCAAAGCTTCCATCCCATGGTGGATCCAGGCAGGAGGCGGGGATGGAGCTGGGATCCCTCTGTTCCTCCAGCTCCACGGGGGCTTCTGCTGCTGAGACCCCACCAGTTTAACCATCACCTCGTCCCAGTTGTGGACGTGACTTGGCTGAGCCCACGCTGGGGTTGGGGTGGCAGCAACAGGAGGAAAATGGGAAGGGTTTCACAGAATTAAAAGGGAGTCACTGGGATCATTGAGTCCTGCACAGACACCCCAACAATCCCACCCTGTGCTTCCCTGAGAGCGTTGTTGAAGCAATCCTTGAATTTGGAGAACTGTGTGGGTTGGGGATACCCAGCTGGGAGCAGAGGCAGCAGGAGCTGCCGGGGAGGTGTTTTGGGGTGTCCCTGCTCCTGATGGCTGTTCCCTCGGCAGGTGCAGGAGTTCCTGGCAGCCGTGCTGCACCGAGCCTGTGCCCACCCTGCGCAGGGCCCCGGCGAAGCGGCCGAGGCTCAGACCCTCGCCATGGCCATGGGGCTCGTGGCCGCCGTGCTCGGCGGGGCCGTCCAGGTGAGGGGTGAACCTGGGGCCTTGGTGGGTGTGGGGTGAAGGGCTGGGCACTGCCATGCCCAGCTGAGGTGCTGCAGCACAGCTGGATGCCCTGGCTCAGAGTCCCTACTCAGTCACAGCCTCTAAATAAATATTTAGAGATATATATAAGTTTTTTCCTTGAGGCATTGCCAGGGTGATGACCAAGGATTTAATCTGAGCAGGGCACCCCTGAGAGCCCAATTAACTAATTTATAATCTCTCCTAAAAGGGCACTGACAGAGCAGTGCAGTCACATACAGCACCTTTAAATACCAGCACTGCACCCTCTGCATCCCCACATGGTCACAAACTCTGGCTGCAGAGCATTGTGAACTTCTTACGTGGGCTGTACCCTTGAAAATCCCCTTATATTTTTATATTTACATTTTATACATATTTATATTGTTATTTATATCTCTCAGGTACTTGTAATACCTATATATATATATGAGCTCTGTGTCACTCAGTGGAACTGCCATGGGGAACAGTGGCACATCCATTAACGTGCTGCCATCACTGAGCTGCTGGGGTTGCTTCATCCCTGGATTTGCCCTCAGGAAAATGTAGCTGTTAACAGAAAAAGATCATTTATTGTCTCTTATTGCTTAATTTCAAACACTGGGAAAAGAACAGTAGTTGAAGAGAAGTTAAAGCCAGAGTCTTGTGGCTGTGATGGACCCCTCCTCCTCCCACTTTGGTGTTAATGGGAGTGACATAAATTGGAAAACGGAATGTGAAAGGTTTTGGAAGCAGCTGCAGAACTGCTTGGGTTTCAGCAGGCGAAGGGTTTTATGCAATCATCCAAAATCTCTGCTAAAGCACCCTTTTTCAGGCCTCACATCCCACATGTTAGCAGTTAAATCCAGGTTAGGGCAGGAGCTTCTCAAGCTCAGGACAGGTCATGACTGCTGTGCTGGACTTCCAGGCAAGACTGATGGCAAGTCTGGCACAGTGCTGGTGGGAGGGATGTCCCTGGCTTTGTCCCCATACCCGGACACTGTTGTTCTTCAGGTTCATGTGCTTCCCACCTTCTCCTGTGGCTGCTGCCAGGGCTGGGATTGACGCTGGGCTGAGAGGAGCTCATGGTGCCTGGAGCCCAACTCAAGAGCTGGGGATCGGGCTCTGGGGCTCCTCCCCACCATGCCCACCCTCCTGGGAGCATCCCAGGGAGTGAACCCTCATTCCGCTGGTGCCAGCGCTGCTCTTCTCCCTCCACAGCTCAAATCCAGCGATTTTGCGGTGCTGAAGCGGCTGGTGCCGCTGCTGGAGGAGCTGTCCCGCACCTACCCCGACCCCCTGACCCAGGAGCTGGCCTCGGACCTGCGCATCGCCATCTGCACCCACGGCGCCTGCTCCCCTGGCACGGTGGGCTCTGCTGCCGACAGCGTGCTGGGCAGGAAGCCTGGCATGGCAGCACAGAGCCCTGCTGGCCCTCCTGGCACAGCCCCCAGCCCCTCGGCTCCCAGGGAGAGGAGCAAAGGGCAGAGCAGGTGCCGTGAGCCCAGTGCCTCCAGTGCCTCTCCAGCTCCATGTGCTGACAGCCTGGACCCAGCTGGACTCCAGGAGCTGCTGGTGTCAGCCTACGACCCCCAGCCCCCCAGCCGGGCAGCTGCCCTGCGCCACCTCGCCAGCCTCGTCACCCAGCGGGATCCAGAGGCACTTCGGCTTCAGGAGAAGCTACTGCAGGTACCAGGCTCCTGCTGTGGTCCCTGTCCCTTGCCTTGGTCCCTGTCCCCTGCTGTGTCCCACACCAGCAGAGCTGGTGCTGAATGCGCCATTGGACTGGAGATGGGCACAATTTTGGAGCCCTCTGGCCTGCCTGGCCCAGCTCAGGGTCACTGCTGATGGCACTTTCCTTCCTTCCAGGTGTTTCTGGAGAATGTGCAGCACGAGGATGCCTTTGTCTACCTCTCAGCTATCCAAGGTGAGCAGTGCCTGTCAGGGCGAGTGCCAGCACTTTGTCGGGGAAGCTTTTGTGCTGTGGGAGCTCTGGGCACTGGGAATGAAGAGCAGGAGAGCCATGGCCAGGTTGAGGGTTTGGCATCTCCTGCCCTCCCAGATTGTGGCTTTGTGCTGTTCCATCAGGCCTAGGGCCACATTTGGGCTGCATACTGACTTCCTGGAGCTGGAGACTTCATCTCCTAATTATTCTTACTCCCTGGAGCTGGTCACCATCCCTGTGCAAGGTCTGGGGCTGCAGTTCCAGTACAGCATGGGCACAGCCCCAGCACCCCAGCCTGGCACCCACGAAGGGCTCTGTTCAGCTGAGGTTAGCAGAGGAGCAGAACCAGGGGGACCCACTGGTGCTCCCTCAGGGCTCTGCTAAGGTGGCAACTCCTGAGTACTCACACCCCTTCCCAGGAAACCCTCAGGTCAGTGCTTGCTCCAGCACGCTCAGCACAGCCCCACAGCACCGGGCTGCCCATGGCATCTGCAGGAAGGTGCTTCCCCCCGGGTGACGTGCGTGCCCCGTGTGACAATGTCCCAATGTGTCACAGTCCCCTGGGTTCCCTGGAAGGGACGTGCCATTCATTCCCTTGGCCCACAGCGATGCTGGCACTGCTGCTGTTGGGTTGGTAACCTTTGGCAGCAGCTGGGAAAGGAGCTGATGCTGTGCTTCCCGCTGCCTGTACGGTCTTGAGAGGGACGGGTCTGTCCTTGCCCGCGGCTGGAGCACAAAGGCTGTACCCGTCCCGGTGATTAATGCGCCGCTGCAGCTGCTGCACGTTTGGCAGAGATTAACCCTGCTGCGGTTCCTCGCTGCACTAACTCACCCGGCTCGTGGCAGGGCACCTGTGCCATGTTGAGCTGTGCCGTGCCAAGCACAGGGCTGGGGGCCATGCCAGATGGGTCCCCATATCCCACTTGCTCCCTGTCACAGCAGCAGGGCTGGGGCTGAGCTGTTGTGGCACTGTTGGATTTCATGGAGCCAGACTCCAGTGATGTATTCCTGATGGACAGGACATCACACCTGGAATCCTGGGGTCAGGTTTGGGCCCCTCGTGACAAGACAGTCATTGAGGGGCTGCAGTGTGTTCAAGGGAGGGCACTGGAGCTAGAGAAGGGTCTGATCCCTGCGTCTGGGATCTGATCTTTCATCAGGGAGATGCAGCAGGCATGCAGCACGTACTGGCTCCTGCTCCCAGTCTGGGCCAGGCAAATCTGGCAGGGATACAGACATGCTGGCACAATGTTCTGATTGCCAAGAGCTGGGAGCAGTGACCAGACTCTGTGCCCAAGCATTGGCTGCAGTGCTCAGCTGCCCTCAGTGCAGCAAGTCCCCACTGGGTCAAAGGGCATCACCCAGCAGCAGCGAACTTAACTGCCAACTGCTAAATTACTGATTTTCCAGTTTTTCTCCCCTCCAGGCATTGCCCTGCTCTCCAGTGAGTATCCAGAGCGGATTCTGCCCGTCCTGCTGGCACAGTACGAGCGCCCAGCACAGGGCACGGAGGATGCCATGGCTGCTGTCACCAGGATGAAGCTGGGCGAGGTGCTGATGCGTGTCACCCGGGTGCTGGGTGAGTCCATGGCCGTGGGCATGGCACTGCCCACTGCCAGCAGCCACAGCACTGCTCGGCCTCACCATTACCGGGGGAGAGCCCACAGGGGACTTCTGTTGTCAGAAGGTGGGAAGGGTCCAAAAGCCGAAGAGAAGCTGGCTGGGGTTTGCCAGCAGCAGGAGCAGGATGACAGGTCCTGCCAGGAGCCCACCATCCCCTCGGTCAGCAGCACTGGGCTTGGCGACTGCCGGGAAGCGCCCGGACACGCTGGGCTGAGAGGTAGAAGCTGGATGAGCCTTTCCGGCATCTGCTGTTGGGACATGTCCTAAAATACCTTGTCTGACTCTGTGAAGGAGGCCTGGCCAGCGGGAGCACACAGCCGGAGCTGTGCATTGCCAGGGAGGTGGCAGCCGGTGTCCTCAGTGCTGGGGCAGCCAGGCAGAGTTCCCTGGTCACCGGGTGGGTGCTGTGTGCCTTGCCTGGGGATGCCCCTGAAGAGCCAGGACCCCCTGAACCCCAGGACTGTGACTCTCCTGTGCCACATTTCCTGGCACCAGTGGCATCCCTGGGCTCTGCCAGCTGTGCCATCCCATCAGTGCCATGCTGTGCCATCATCCATCCTCTCTGCTGGAATGGGGACAGGACGCCCCACTGTGTCCTGTGTGGCTCCAGCGATCAGCTCAGAGCCCCTCGGTCCCGGACCTCCCCGGGCAATGTCCGTGTGTCTGGCCCAGTGCAGTTTGCCCTGGCAGCTGCCCTGGGGATGGTGGCAGCAGGTTTCCCAGCTGCCCTGGGGATGGTGGCACGTTCTCCACCGTGCTCTCCCCGCTCGTTGTGGTGCCGCTGCCGCGGGCAGCTGCTCCGGCGCGTCCCGGCTCGCCAGCGTATTTATAGAACAAATTGCACCAAGTTGTTTCTGTTGCAAAGCTTCAGCATCTGAGAACAAGCATTTACCCAGCGCTTCCAGGATGGCTCCACAGCCCTCTGTGATTCTGAGCTCTCCTGCTCTGCCAAGAGATTATCATGCCTCCTTCCTGCTCTGTGCCTATCCCTGTTTTCTGTCCCACTGGAGCAGCTTTCCCTACCTAGGAGGGGAAAGGAATGTTGCACACTCCTGTAGCCATCTGGCACAGGGGCTGGTGCACTGCTGCAGGGGATCCTACTCGGATCACCCTGCACTGCTCATACTGCTGGAATTCCAAGTCCTGGGATGCAGGCACAGAGCAGGATACGTTCCCAGCAAGTACTTGGCATCATAGGGATGATCCAACCCTTCACATGGGAGTTGCAGGGCTCATTCCCTGTGCTCCCCCACCCTGTGCCAGCCCCCAGCCCTGAGCCCCCACATGCAGGATGCTGGGAACCTTCCACTGCCCACAAGGATCATTCCTGTCTCCACACCCTGGGGCATCCGAAGGCATCCATCTCACTGCCTCCTTCTGCTGCAAGACACCATTGTCTGAGGAGCTTTCAGAGCTTGAGAGAGCTGGAAAAACAGAACTCACAGGCCAGCTGGCCTTCTGGAGCTTTCTTTCCACCCCTCAAGGCCCTGCCTGGTAGGAGGTGTGTCCACACCGTGGGGCACACAACTGCACAGCTGCTGTGAGATGACCACACTCCTGGGATGCTTGTGGATGCTGAGCACGGGCCTGAGCTCTCATTAGCAGCTCACACGTCCACAGCACCTCTGTGTGCTAATTGGGGCAGGGGATTGGGTCTGGATGATGTGGGAACTTGAGATTCACACTTGGTGTGTTTGCAGGACCATGAGTGACCCCATGGGAGGACAGGAATGTGCCAAAGAGCCCCAAGGTCTGTGCTACGGGGTGTGTGCTGAGGGACACAAGCCACACTCCAGATGTTACATCCAGCTGTTCAGTGGTGTTGCAAGGCAGATGCCCAACCCATCTGTTCCCAAAGGAGCCAGGGCTTTGGCAGGAAGGGTGGGGCCTTTCCATGCTGGTGACACAGGGCTCTGCTCTCCCTTGCAGGGGACATGGTGTTCCAGCACCGGGAGCCGCTGATTCGGGCCTTCCTGCGAGGTGCCCGGGATCCCGACAGTGCCCTGAGGGCCAGCAGCCTCTCCAACCTGGGCGAGCTCTGCCAGCACCTCGGCTTCCAGCTGGGATCCATCATCCAGGAGGTACCAGCTCCATCCTTCCCTGACACTGCCTGGGGAGCGTGGCCTCTCCTTAACGAGCGCATTTGTTAGCACATGGTTGGGCAGCTGAGGACATGGAAATGAGACATTTCTATATGGAAACGGGGCATTTCCATAAAGGACACGAGTGATAATTGGTGATACTGTGGAGTGTAAAAGTCGTGGGGCCTGAAGCAAACACTAGGGAGGTTCTAGCCCTGATTTTTAGGTGCCTTCTCCACCCATGGCAGCCACTGCCAGAGGAGACCTGGGGGCACAAGTGGTGCCTGCCAGAGGCACCTCCCGCTTAATGATACCTTGTTACCCTCCCGTTATCTTAATTATCATTATCAGTATCATCAGTATCACGGCGCTGGCCCTCACCCGCCCCGGCTGCAGGCTGTGGGTGAGATACAGCTCGGTAGCTGCTGGGAGATCCCAGTGGGGTGAGCCCAACTCCCAGCGGCCCTGGAGCCGATGGGTCTGTGCCCCGGGGAGCCAGAGCTTCACCCCCTCGTGCTCCTGGAGTGAGACATCCTGGATTTGGCACTCGGGCTGCTCCCCTCGGCTCTCACTCAGCACTGTGGATCCCAGCAGTTGATGTGATGCCAGTGAGCCACACGCTGCTATTTTGGGAAGGTGCGAGCTCTGCTAATTCTCCCGGCTGTCACTGCCGGGATTTAATTAAATTCCTTTGGCTCTGCCTGATTTTCATACAGACTGTTATACAGCTTCCTGAGGCATCCATGTGGCCTGGCCCTGGTGGGAGCTGCTCGGAGCCCACACTCCACAGGGCATGGGAGTACCATCTTCATTCTTGGGACATTGCCAGCACCTCAGTGGCTGCTCCAATGGGATCCCCTGCATCTCTCAGTCCTTGATGATACCCCCCTGCCCTGTCCCCACAGCTCACCTGCTGTGTGACGGCCATAGCTCGGACAGACCCTGAGGCTGAAGTGCGAAGAGCCGCTGTGCACGTGGTGGTGCTGCTGCTACGAGGGCTGAGTGAGAAGGTCACTGAGGTGGGTCACCCCCTGCTTGTCCCCGAGGCAGGAACAGCCCCCAAGGGGCTCCTGGGCATCTCCTGGGGAGAGCCTCTGCTCTATAGGGCTTGCAGGGCTCATTCCCAAGCAGCTTCCAGGGAAGGTCCCAAGGGACTGAGATGCCCAGTTTGGCCATCTCCCACTAAAGGGTTCTCTCAACAGATCCTGGGGAAAGGGAGGTTTGTGAGAGTGTCCTCTGAGCTGCTGGGCTGTCCCACGGGCAGTGCTACACCATGCTGGGGGCAGTGCCAGCTGTTGGGAGCCGTGGGAGTTGTTCATTGCTGATTTGACTTGGAAATGCCCAGTCTTTCCACCACTGTGGCCTCCCTCCGCAGTTCCCAGTAACAAGCGTGTTGGGACTCAGCTCCCGTGGAGGAAACAGCCAGTTCCCCACGGGAATCCCCGCAGCCAGGATCCCAGCATGCCCTGCTGCCCCTGTGCTGAAGGATCACCACAATGTACTGCTGGCTGTGGGGAAACTGAGTCACTGAGAGGGTCCGAGGCTGCGGCCGGCAGTGGCCATGGTTGGTGCTGGGCCGGGGGAAGGGAAGGGGCAGCCCCGCGCCTGCCGGGACTCACGGGGGGCAAGGGCGGTGCGGGCGAGGCTCGGCGGTGCTGACGCTGCCCCTGCCCCTGCCCGCCGTGCCCAGGTGCTGCAGGACGTGCTGCGGGACCTGTACCGCCTGCTGAAGCACGTGGTGACGGCCGAGCGCGACGCCGCGACGGTGCTGCACGCACAGCTGGCCCTGGAGGAGCTGGACACCGCCGTGAGGAGGGTCCTGTTCCCCCCACAGACGCTGGAGAAGAAGATCGTGGTGCTGCCATAGTGGGGCTGAGCCCGTGGAAATGAACTGTTCCTGCTCAGGGCTGGTGGCTCCCCGAGGGAAGGGCTCGCTGTGCCCTCCAGGATGCTGCTGGCGGTGTCGGATGGTGGGGGGGAAACCTCGCTGGAACGAGGTGTGGGATTAAACAGAGACATCTCAGCCCTGTGTCTGTGATGTCTGTGAGGCCACGTGAAGCTCACAGGTGCCGTCATGGTCTTGTCCCAAACCCCGAGTCCTGTGGAAGGGTGGGCATCACCCCCAGGGTGAGCCCTGAGTTGGGAAAGCAGCTGGCAGGGCCACTGCTTCAGGCTTCTTGTGGCTAGGCAGCACCGAATGTGTGTCTGTCCCCGAGGGGAGTCAGGAGGGAGAGGGGCTCTGCTGTTTGCACCCACAGAGTGAAATTCCATGGCCCCTCCTTGGCACTGTACTCACACCACAAGGATGGTGAAGGAAGGGTCCAGGGGCTCGTTCACCACAGGGTCTGAGGATGGGCCCCTCTGGTGTGAGACCAAGAGCCCCTCCATGCTGAGGAGAGGCTGAGAAACCCTACAGAGTACCTGTCTGGAACCACCATTCACCACCATGTGCTCAGGGATACTCCAACATCAGAATCATCTCCTCCCTCCAGACGGGACAGTCTCCATGAGTGCTGCAGCACCATGGGCCCCATTCCTGCACCGGGAGCTGCTGCATACCCACAGTGTGGGGGGAGCAGAGTCCTCAGAGACCCAGCTTGGTGGCCCCCTCGTTCCCCTGGCACCAGGCAGCCCAGCCCCAGCATGCACAGCCCACGGGCACATTTCCTAGCTGTCCTGTGTCCTGCCAAATGGGGCGGGGGTCCTGCACCCTCCTTCCCTGCAAGGTTGGGAGTCCTGGCCATGTCCCCACCCTGCCATATCTTGCTGTGTGTGCACAAGCAGCAGGAGCTCATTCTCCTCACTCCAAGAGTGATGGCCAAGCACTCATCACTCCTGGCACTGGTGTTGGATCACAGGCACACCTGTACCAGTTGTGCCTGTCCAGGGCCTTCTGTGAATGGCAGAGGAGGAATTTGGAATGAAAAATCTATTGATTTGATGAACTGGCTGGGCACCGTCCAGCCATCCTGCCTCCAGGAGCAAGAATGTATGCAGCCGTCCTGCCTCTGGGAGCAAGGCAGCAGCTGTGCCAGAGGTAAAGAGAGTTTGGTTTCCACCTGGAGCAGCCACAGGCACAGCAAAAAGCTGTGAAGGCACAGGGAGGGCTGCAGACACGCTGCCCCTGTCCCCTGTCCCAGCACTGTAGTGATGGCACAGGCACAGCTGTGCCAGTCTGGCCTCGCTTTGCTGGGTTTCAGCCCCACCGTGGCTCTGTGGGAGCCCTGCTGGCGGTGCTGAGGGTCCTGGCATGTCCCTGTCGCTTCCGTGGGCTCACCGGTTCCTCACCACTTACTCCAGGCTCTGGGAGAGCTCCCAGATAACATTACCACAGTGCCGAGGGTGGCAGCGAGGGGGATCCGCCTGCACAGGGTGCTCCTGCTGCAGGGATCCCCTTTCCCAGCTCCTGGTGCTTGGAGTCTCCCGGCCCAATCCCGGCATTTCCTCGCACCCAACTCCCAGCACAGCAGGACACGATTGTGGTGAGAAACCCAAAAGTGCTGAATTTGAGCCCCGAGTCGAGGCTGTGCCTCCTGCAAACTCAGAATGGCCCTCCAGGAGCTGTTTGTCCCTTGCTATCCGGCCGGCACAGAGACAAAGCGCTGCTGTTCCCGGGATGACCCTGGTCCTGTCCCGGCGCCCACCGGCCACGGGGACACGGGTGGTTTATGCCGTGGGGGGACACGGTGACACAGGAAGGTGACACGTGGGTGTCATGAGAGGGGCCCCAAGAGCGGGGCGGGGGAAATGGAGTGGCCGGTCCCTGCCCCGTGGCTCTGGCGGTGCCCGCGGCGTCTGATGCCGGTGCCGGGTGCTGGTGATGCCGGTTCCGGTGCAGCACCGGAGCCGCTGCCAGTGCTGCCGGTATAGCGGCTGTGCCGTCACGCCTGTGATGGTGCCAGTGCCGGTGCAGCACTGGTGTCGCTGATGCCGCCGGTGCTGCCGGTGCCGGTCATCACTCCCGCAGTGCGGGGCTGGGGCCGGTGCCAGGTACTGCCGGTGCGGGGCGGGTTCCCGGGCTTTGCGGGCGGAGCTGGAGCCGGTGCCGGTGCTGGTGCCGGGGGCGGTGCCGGCAGTGCCGGTGCCGGTGCCGGTGCCGGGCGGGGCCCCCGCGGGCTGCGGGCGGTGCCGGCCCCGCCGCGGTATAAAGGGGCCGCACGGGCCGGGCCGGGCGCACAGCGGCGGCGGCGGGTGGGGATCGGCGGTACCACCACCGGCACCTCCACGGTGAGTCCCGGTCCTTCTTTCTCCCTCCCGGGTCCGCTGGTGCCGGCTCGGGGTGCCCCCGCGGTGCTGCGAGACCGGCAGCACAGGAGGCGGCGGGGCCGGGGGTAACGGGCAGTCGGGAGCGCCGGGGGCTGCGGGACCGGGAGGAGCCAGGAGCGCCGGAGGCTGCGGGACCGGGGGGAAGCCGGAGGGGGCTGCCCGGGAGGTGCCGCCGGGGGTCCCTGGGGCTGGCTCTGCGCCCTGCCCGCACCCCCGCACGTGCTCGTGCAGCCCCGACCTGCCCGCAGCCCCTGCCCGCGTCCCGGTGCAGCTCCGCAGTCCCGTCCTGCCTGCGCTGCTCGTCCCATCCCGCAGCGGGGTGGGGGTCTGGCCGCTGCCATCCCCGCAGCCGGGGGTCCCACCGCCACCGCACGCGCTTGGGGTGGAGGAGGGCTCTGGGCGGCCGTGATTTCCCCGGGGACACCCTGGTCCCTGACATCTCCGTGCCCTTCCCTGTCCTCCAGCCCAGCCATCGCCCGCGAGCAGCCGTGCTCCTGCTCGGGTGGATGAGGGGTGCTGGCACTGTGCGCAGTGGGGTACTTGGCACCCCTACACCTCACCTGGCACCACACACAGTGGGGTGTAGGGGACCCCCGCACCTCCTCTGGCCCCATGGAGGCACTGGGAAGGTGTCACCTCCCAAACCAGCGACCGGTGAGCGACAGGGTGGCCGTGGGACGGCAGAAGAGCAGAGCCACCCCGCTTTTGCCTTCTGGGTGACCTGACGGAGTGGATGTCCCCCTGCCCTGATGGTGCCCCGTGTCTCCCCAGATGCCAGGGAGCCTCTCCACGGCCCTGCGTGTCGTGGGGACCAGCCTCTTCGCCGTGGCGGTGCTGGGGGGAATCCTGGCCGCCTACGTCACAGGGTACCAGTTCATCCACACGGAGAAGCACTACCTCTCCTTCGGGCTCTACGGGGCCATCCTGGGGCTGCACCTCTTCATCCAGAGCCTCTTCGCTTTCCTGGAGCACCGGCGCATGCGGGGCGAGGGGCAGCCGGTGCGGCCGGGGCGCTCGGTGGCTCTCTGCATCGCCGCCTTCCAGGAGGATCCCGACTACCTGACGAAGTGCCTGCGCTCCGTCAAGCGCATCGCCTTCCCCGACCTCAAAGTGGTGATGGTAGTGGACGGGAATGGCCCCGACGACACCTACATGCTGGACATCTTCCACGACGTGATGGGCTCAGAGCGCTCTGGCAGCTACGTCTGGAGGAGCAACTTCCACGCGCAGGGCGAGGGGGAGACGGAGGCCGGGCTGCGGGAAGGGCTGGCCCGTGTTCAGGAACTGGTCCGCAGCAACACTTACTCCTGCATCCTCCAGAAGTGGGGCGGGAAGCGGGAGGTGATGTACACGGCCTTCCGGGCGCTTGGAGACTCCGTGGACTATATCCAGGTGCATGCATGTACTGGGGGGATGTGGGCAGTGAGTGTCCTGCCTGCGTGGCCGGGCAGGGGGCTCTGGGCGGAACGGGAGCAGCCCCGGGAATCCTCAGTAGCGCCTGGGTGCCTGGCACTGATCTGGCCCGGTGCACTGGCCATGAGCTACCAGGGCTGGGGGCGACTGGCACTGGGGTGGCTGAGGTGTTGAGCTCTGCCCACACTGCTGCCCATGGGTGTCCCATCACCTCCTCAGCACATGGTGTCATCCCGTGGCACAGTGTGGCACAGGGTGCCACGTACCCATTCGTGGTGACTGGGACAGGTCCTACCTCAGTGCCAGCAGCCAGAGCTGGGTATCCTGGGCAGCGGTGCCCCGGTACCACCGGGTGCTCCGCTCCCTGCCATCGCCTGCCGGTCTCCGGGGCTCTGCCTGGTCTCGCCGTCCGTGGCTCAGGCTTGCCTGGCTGTGGGCTGGGCTGTCTGCCGGGCGCGCGTGGGCGGCGGGAGCGGGGCTCGACATTCCCTCTGCCCCCAGGTGTGTGACTCAGACACGGTGCTGGACCCCGCCTGCACCGCCGAGATGCTCCGCATCCTGGAGGCCGACCCCCATGTCGGTGGCGTCGGCGGCGATGTCCAGGTACCCTGGCATGAGGGAGGGTGCCCCGGGGCGGCGAGGCGAGGGCAGGGCTGGGGGTCCTGGGGGGCTGCAGCACTGCCGGGGCTCACATCCATCCCATCCCCTCCCCAGATCCTGAACAAGTACGACTCGTGGCTCTCCTTCCTGAGCAGCGTGCGGTACTGGATGGCCTTCAACGTGGAGCGCGCGTGCCAGTCGTACTTCGGGTGCGTGCAGTGCATCAGCGGCCCCCTGGGCATGTACCGCAACGCGCTGCTGCAGCAGTTCCTCGAGGACTGGTACCACCAGACCTTCCTGGGCAGCAAGTGCAGCTTCGGGGACGACCGGCACCTCACCAACCGCGTGCTCAGCCTGGGCTACCGGACCAAGTACACGGCTCGCTCCAAGTGCCTGACGGAGACGCCCACGAGGTACCTGCGCTGGCTCAACCAGCAGACCCGCTGGAGCAAGTCCTACTTCCGCGAGTGGCTCTACAACGCACTCTGGTTCCACAAGCATCACCTCTGGATGACCTACGAGTCGGTGGTCACGGGCTTCTTCCCCTTCTTCCTCATTGCCACCGTCATCCAGCTCTTCTACCGCGGCCGCGTCTGGAACATCCTCCTGTTCCTGCTGACGGTGCAGCTGGTGGGTGTCATCAAGGCCACCTACGCCTGCTTCCTGCGTGGCAATGCTGAGATGATCTTCATGTCCCTCTATGCCCTCCTCTACATGTCCAGCCTGCTGCCCGCCAAAATCTTCGCCATTGCCACCATCAACAAGTCGGGCTGGGGCACTTCGGGGCGCCGCACCATCGTGGTGAACTTTGTGGGGCTGCTGCCGGTGTCGGTGTGGGTGGCGGTGCTGCTGGGCGGGCTGGCCTACACCGCCTACAGCCAGGACCTCTTCAGCGAGACCGAGGTGGCCTTCCTCGTCTCAGGTGCCATCCTCTATGCCTGCTACTGGGTGGCCCTGCTCACCCTCTACCTGGCCATCGTCGCCCGCCGCTGCGGCAAGAGGCAGGAGCAGTGTGGGCTGGTCTTCACTGAGGTGTGACCGTGGGGTGGTCCCGTGACAGGGTCATCCCATGTGCCATGGCAATCCAATGCGTCAGGGGAACCACCCCCCACCCCCTCTTCCCCATGCCAGAACCACCAGGTGCTGGGGTGATCCCACATGCTGGATTGAACACCCCCAGTCCCCTTTTTCCCAATCCCGGAGATGCTGGGCAGCGCTGAGCGCTCCCAACCCTTGGCATTTCTAATCAGATCTTGAAATCTTGCTTTTTTCCTTTATTAAGATGTACATTTTACCTATATTTTCATTTTTCCATCCCAAGCTGGCCACAGAGAAGCCGAGCGAGGGCTGCTCGTCACCCAGCCAGGTGCTGCCAGCTACATCCCAGCTGTGCCCTATGGAGCATCCTGGTGTGGAGCGCTGCTGGCCGCGCTCCCCACACCCCACTCCAGAATTTTCCACCCTCCGGTGCTTTTTACAGGGATTTCAGTCCCACCTCCATGGTGCTACAGCACTTCCCACCCCCAGGACACACAGTCTCCGTCCAGCACGGTGCCAGCACTGCTGGCTGGTGCTGCCTCTGCCCCACGGCTGCGTGCGGGCACGTACCCACGGGGAGCCCCCCAGGCCTTTTGGGGGGTCTGGCTGCTCCAGGAGGGCAGCAGGGTCCTTCAGCTTTGCCAAAGAGCCAAGGGGGCGATCCTGGCATGGAGAAACTGGGAAAACTGAGGGGCTGTGTTGCTGGAGATCCTTTGGGGCCATGTCACGGCTCTGGCCAACCCACAGCCCCATCACTCCCAGCTCACTGTCTTCCCAACAGGGGGAAGATGGGGATTTTAGGAAAGGTGCTTCCCAACTTTCCCCTCCCCAAGGAATTCACCTGTGGGTCCTTTTTTCGGGACTTGGAAAAAAACCCCTTTCTATGACGGAGCTTTTAGCTGGTTTTTGTTTAATTTAATACAAGGTTTTTTAGAAGACTTTTGTAGCTCTTTGGTATTGTCGCAGATGGTTTGTAAATCTATTTATTTTTGAACCTGCCAGGGGGATTTTTTTCCATATTTCGGGCGGAAAAAGCTGGTTTTTATATCCTGATGGAGTTGTGGAAATAAAGACTTGAAGTGAGGATACATGGTGTGTTTTGGGGATGGTCCCTGGTCCCCCTGCCCGATTTGAAGGAGGTTGGTCTTGAATCCCTGCGTGGCACTCGTGTCCCTACAGCTGCAGAGAGAGTATAGGAGACATCACCACACTCCATGGATCCCTGGGATCTGCTGGACACTGTGGGTAGCCCCTGGGCTGGAACACACCTGCCCAGGATCACCCTGGGGTGATCCACAGGGTCTGTGGCCAAGAACTTGGTTGCTCTCTGAAAAGAGTCATTTTAGGGGAGACAAGCAACCCAGGAAGGGTTCTGGGTGCTCAGACACAGGACACAGCAGCCCCAGAGTCCCCTGTGCAGGACAGGGATGAGGTCCTGGATCTCCCCTGGTCCCTGCTGCTCTTTGCAGCAGCAGATCACAGTTCAAAGCCCACATCCTTCCCCTCAGACCTTCTTGGGCACGTGGGTGATGATGGGCTTGGGGCGGGTTTTGAAGAGCAGTTTGGTTTTGATGAGGGCAGTAACGGTGTAGTGGCCATGGGGCCCTGTGGGGCTGGGCTGGGTAGCTCCTCCCTGCTTCACCAGCACAGCAAACGGCTTCTCCAGCTGCACCACTTTCCCATAGAGGATGTGGTGACCCACGATGAGCACGGGGACGCCCTGAGGAGAGCAGAGGGTGAGGATGGGCTGGACTGTCCCCAGCAGATCCCGGTCGTGTCTGTCCTCACCTCACAGGTGTAGTGCAGGTCTCCCAGCAGCCTCCCAGCCAGGTCCCCGCTCTGCCGGGGCTGCACCTCGCCCTGCAGCTCCACCAGCACCCACTGTGCCAGGGCCCCAGTGCCACCGCTGTGGGACAGATGGGGACGGTCACCGAGGCTCCAGCAGGCACAGGGGCCACGGGGACCAGACCCATGGGGCTCACCTGGAGATGACGATCTGCACCATGCTGGGCTCTGCCAGGGGCTGCAGAGACACAGTCAGGGCAGGGGGAGTGGGCAGGGGAACAGGAGCCCTTGGCCCTTCCCTTCTGGGGGCCCCAGGACGAACTTCTGCCCCTGGGCCCCACAGACCCTCCCATAGACCCTGTTCTGGGCCCACAGATCCTGAGATCCATGTCCCCAGGTCCTATAGAATCCCCCAAGGTCCTCCAGCCCCCCTGAACCCCACTGACCCCCAAACCCAGATCTCCTCGTAGCGGGTCCTGCTGCCCCCACAGCCCCCCAAGATCCAGCCCCAAGCACCCCCATCCCCTCCCCGCGCCCCAGAGCCCCCCCTTGCCCAGATACCACCCCTAGACCCAGCCCCCCCTACGGGCCCTGCAGCCTCCCCCAGATCCCTGCCCTGGACACCCCAGACTCCCGGGCCCGGATCTCTTCCGCGGGCCCCCCCGGGCCCTGCGCCCTCCGTGCCGCCGCCCGGTGGCGCCGGTGCCCTCCAGCGGCGCCGGTGCCGCGGGGACGGCCCGGAGCGGCCCGGCCGGGTCTATCGGGGCCAGATCCCTCCCGCCTGCACCGTGCGCTCGCCCCGGGCCGCGCCCCGGCCCCGCCGCTCCGGCCCCGCTCCCGCACCCGCCGCCGGCAGTGCCCGAATCTCCCGCCGCGCCGCCGCTTCCGCTTCCGGTGCCGCGCGGGCCCCGGGGCAGCTCCGGTTCCGGCGCGCCGCGCGCACGTGGGGCGGAGCGGGGCCGGGACCGGCACCGGGACCGGCACCGGAGCGGCGGCAGGGCCGGCGGAGCGCGATGGGCGAGTTCGAGGTGCACCGGGTGCGGTTCTTCGGGCTGGTACCGGCGGGCGTGCGCTGCCTCGCCTGCCACCCTCGCGACCCCCGCCTGGCCCTGGCCCGCACCGACGGCGCCGTCGAGGTGTACAACTTCGCTGCCAACTACTTCCAGGAGAAGGTGAGGGGCCGTACCGGGTTGTACCGGGCTTTATCGAACTTGTACCGGGCACGTACCATGCTTACATGGTCCTTCCGATCGGCACCGACCCTGTACTGGGCCTCTACCGAGCTTAGCCGGGCCGTACCGAGCCGGGACCAGGCTTTCCTTGGTCCTGCGGATCCGTACCGAGCTTGTACTGGGCCTGTGTCGAGCCTCACCGAGGCTGTACCGGGCTTTATGTGACCCTGCTGATCCGTACCGAGTGGTACTGGTCCGTGCCGTGGTATGACCCGGTCCCCGCACAGGTGATCCCCGGGCACGAGTTGCGGTCGGTGGAGTCGCTGTGCTGGGCGGCCGGGGACCGGCTGTTCGGGGCCGGGCTCAGCGGGGACATCACCGAGTACGATCTGTCCGGGCTGAGCGTGGCCCGCAGCATCGATGGCGGCGGGGGACCCATCTGGAGCATGGTGGCCAACAGCACCGGCACGCAGCTGGCGGTGAGTCCACCCGGGAGCGGCTCCGGGGCGGGGGGAGAGGGTCCTGCTGTGCCCCGCGCTGATCCCGACCCCCGCAGATCGGCTGCGAGGATGGCTCTGTTAAGATCTTCCAAGTCGTTCCTGGAGGGATCCAGTTTGAACGGAACCTGGACAGGCGGAAAGGTGGGTCCTGGCTGCAGCACCATCCCTCTGTCTCGCTGGGCGTCCCGGTGACTGAGGGGCTGTGAGCCCACGGGCTCTCACACGGAGCTTCCCTTCCCAGGCCGTGTCTTGTGCCTGTCCTGGCACCCCTCGGACAGTCACATCGTGGCTGGCTCCATCGATTTCTTCCGTGTGATTGACGTCACTTCAGGTACCTCCTGTCCCAAGAGCAGCCCCGCCCCATCCCATCCCATCCCATCCCATCCCATCCCATCCCATCCCATCCCATCCCATCCCATCCCATCCCATCCCATCCCATCCCCGGCCCCACCATGCACTGGGGGATCCCCCAGCCACCCCCAACCTTCTCCCACTCCAGGCCAGACTGTGCAGAGGATCATGGTGAACCACCACGTGGAGAAGGCCAAGCGTGAGTGCGTGGTGTGGGCCATCGCCCTCCTGTCCAGCGGCACCGTGGTCAGTGCTGACTCCTTTGGGAGGGTGCAGTTCTGGGACTGGGAGCAGGGCACGCTGGCAGAGTCCCACACCGTCAGCACTTCGGCTGCGCTCTCGCTGGCCGTGTCAGAGGTGGGTGACACCCCCAGGGCCCCCCGGCTGACAGGGAGCAGGAGCTGCTGCGCTCTCTGCCTCCCTGCAGTGCCCTCCTGTTTTTCCCAGTCTGCTGCCACAACCTTATCCCATTTTCCTCTGCAGAAGGAGGACAGTATTGTCGTGGGCACCTCGACTGGGGCCACCTACCAGCTGCAGCTGCTGCCAGTGACGCTGGATGGGAAGGAGAAACGCTGGGTGCGGACAAAGCCCTTCCAGTTCCACAGCCACGACGTGCGGGCTGTGGCACACAGCCCCACCGCCCTCATCTCCGGGGGTAGGACTGCCAGTGGCACCGGAACTGGGCTGGATCTCCCCTCCCAGTACCGGCCCAGCTGACCTGTGCTTGGCTTGCAGGCCTGGACGCCCAGCTGGTGATCCGCCCGCTGATGGACAAGTTGCAGAAGAAGGGTTACGATGCAGTGCTCCGAAAATTCACCTTCCCCCACGTGAGTGATGCATGGGCTGGGGTCTGAGCTGCTGGGGCTGGCAGGACTGGATCTCCCTGCCTCTCCAGGTGTCCTCATTACCCTGCCAGGGTTCCTTCCCTGTCCCTGGGTTCCTCCTCTGCCCTGTTGTGTCCCCTTTCCTGGTACACATGGAGGCTCATGCTAAGGAGCAGTGGAAGTTGTCAAGCTGGTATTGCTGGTCCTGCTGAGTCTCCATCTTCAGGCTCCTATCCCACGGGACCTAATTTCCCTGCTCTCCCCCGCTGCGGAGTCTGCAGCACCCCAGGGCATTCCAGCAGTGCCCCAGCCCGTTGTGCCAGGCTGTGGGTCCATGACATCTTGCCCGTTTTTCCATACAGCGACGCCTCGTCTCCTGCGCCAGGAAAGCTCGGCTGCTCCTCTTCCAGTTCTCCCAGTACCTGGAGCTCTGGAGACTTGGCTCCACTGAGGAGACTGGTGAGTCACAGGTGCAGCTCTCCAGTGTCGGCTCCCTGGCAGAGCCCATGCTGCCAACAGGATTTTGGGATTGAGCTGTCCTGGGCCTCAGGGAAGGGTCTGGGCATTTCCCCAGGATCCCCAGCTGCTCAAAGAGCCCCGTGTGGTTTCTTTCTTAGGAAAAGACGGTGAGGTTCTTTCATTGTGCCGGATGCCCGAGCACCTCGTGCAGCTCAAGAGCAAGGTAGGGCTGAGGAGACTGGGGTGCCCCTGGGGTGTGTTGTGGGTTCTGGGGGTCCCTGGGGCCCCCCTCAGTCCCGTGGTGTTCCCAGGGCCCGGAGCACATCTACTGCAGTTGCGTCTCACCCTGTGGCACCTGGATCGGCTACTCCACGGCCTCCCGCTTCCAGCTGTACCGCGTGCGCTGTGACGGGGACGGCGTCAGCCTCAGGAAGGTCAGAGGGGTAGGGGGCTGCGGGGTCCTGGGGGCTGACGTGGCCAGTGCCACTCGTGGGGCGTGTGGGTGACAGTGGGGTGGCTGCCAGGGCTGTGTTCTCCCCACTCCCAGGTCCCCAAAGTGCCCAAGCTGCTGCCTCCAGCCTACCAGCTCCAGTTCTCCACCAACTCCGACAGCCTCTTTGTCGCCTCTGCTCGAGGATCTGTCCACGTCTTCCAGCTGCTGGAGCCGGGGGGCTGCAAACATCTGCACACACTGCGGCCACCCTCAGGTGTGGGCTGAGGGGAGCTGGGGTGATGCTGGGGGTTCCTGGGCCCTGCAATGCCCCTCCTCTGTGGGTGCAGAGTGGAGTGTCCCCCTTTCCTGCCCTGAGGGGTGTATGAGTCTCTGCTGGGGGTATTTGTGCTCTCATGGCTTGGCAGTGGACAGTCAGTGGGGACGTGGGGCTGGGTGTCCGGGGGTTTGGGGCTCCCAGCAGCCCTCTCAGCCCGAGGGTCTCTGCAGGCTGCTCTGAGGCCGTTTACCTGCTGGCACCGAGCGCGGACGGGCACTGGCTGGCAGCTGTCAGCGGCGACTGGGCCATCCACATCTACAACCTGAAATGCTTCAAGGTGAGCTTGGGAGTGACCCCCAAGCCTCAGGGGATGTGGGATGGGGGGCTTAGCAGGAAGGGCCCCCCCCTGGGAGCCATCACTGCATACCTAGAGCAGGGCTGGGATGGGTGTGTGGGAAAGGGAGTCAGAGGCAGTCCTGAGGTTCTGCTCAGGGGTGGGTGTGTGGGACAGGTGTCAGCAGTGGTCTCATCAGTGCACTGTCCCCTCCTGCAGCATCACTGCATGGTGCCCACCTACAACTGCGCTGTATCAGCCCTTGCCATCCACCCCAGCACCAACAACCTCGTCATCGCCTACTCGGACCAGCAGGTAGGAGCTCTCCTACCCTTCCCTGTGCCTGTCTCCCTGCCTTCAGGGCTTTTTGGCTTGGCTCAGGGAACTGGCTGGAGCTGCTGGCATGGGGGTGCTGCCAGGAGCAGACACCCTGAACCCCCCGTGTGCCTGCTGTCCTGCACAGCTGCTGGAGTTCTGCATCCCTGAGAAGCAGTACACGAGCTGGAGCCGCGCCGTGCAGAGCCGGGGGCTGCACCGCACTTGGCTGGAGCGGGACTCGCCCATCACACACATCACCTTCAACCCCAAGAACCCTGCACACATCCTGCTCCACGACACCTACCTGCTCTGCGTCCTCGACAAGTCCCTGGTGAGCGGGCAGGAGGGCTGGGGGTGCCTGGGGGGTGTTCTATGGTAGCACTGACCTAGGCTGTGCCCCCTCTGCAGCCCCTGCCCGATGACAGCGCCCTCCTGATGAACCAGAGCACCCTGAAACAGCTTCCAGAGATGGCCAGGAAGCGGCAGCTCCACGCCTTCAAGATATGCAAGAAGTTCCAGGTGGGTGATGGTGTCGGGGAGCAGGGTCAGGGAGGTGCTTAGGCTCTGGAGAGACAACTTGAACAAGGGTATGGACAGGACAGGGGGGAATGGCTTCCCACTGCCAGAGGGATAGATGGGATAGCGGGATGGAATTGTTCCCTGTGAGGGTGGAGAGGCCCCATCCCTGGAAATGTTCAAGGCCAGGCTGGACAGGGCTTGGAGCAACCTGGCATAGTGGAAGGTGTCCCTGCCCATGGCAGGGGGTGGAACAAGATCCATTTAAGGTCCCTTCCACCCCAAACCATTCCTTGATTCCATGATTCCCATCTCCTGCCTTGCAGCCACTGCTTTTCATGGATCTGCTGGACGAGAACTGCCTGGTTGTGGTGGAACGGCCCATCATGGACTTCAAAACCCAGCTGCCTCTGCCTGTCCAACAGAAGAAATTTGGCACCTGAGAGCAGAAGAAGCCACTCCAACCTCGGGAACTGTCTCTGTGCTGCCTTCCTGGGGCACTGTAAGAATTTTCTTAAGGTGCTGTAGGAATAAAACCTCACTGTTCTCTACATGCCCAGGCTCAGGGCTGATCCTTGTTGTGCGTGTTGTCACACCACCATCATGTAATCATGATTTTCATATCCTTCCAGTTGCCCTCCCCAGCGCTGCGATGACACCCCAAATTCCATCCCTTTTCCTTCACAGTGTCTAATCCCAGTGTTGAATTCTCTCTCCCCAGAGGCCGCAAGGGTCCATGGGTGCTGCCTGGGGCCGGGAAACCTCATTCCCTAAGGACAGGGGTGTGTGGGTGTTGCGTGGGGCAGGGAAGCGTCATTCCCCGAGGATGGAGAAAGAGAAATAGGGAATCCCCGGAGAGTACGGGAGATCTAAAGCGCAGCTCATTAAATAAATCGCAGCGCGTGAAATAAATCTCGGCGCCAGACATGGCGTGTGGGGGCGGGGCTTCCTGGGCCCCGCCCTTCAGAGCGACCAATCACAGCAGAAGCGGCTTAGCCGCCTCCTCTCTGATTGGCTGCAGCGGAGTTGGGGGCGGGGCGGCCCCACCCCGTCCCCCCCGTACCCCAGAGCCTACCGCAGCGCGCCATGCGGGCGGGGGCGTGGCCGCAAGCCGCGCCCTCTCCTCAGGCCACGCCCCTTCCCCGGTGACCGGCGGCGGCGGCGGCGGCGGCGGCGGCATGGCCGTGTGGACCCGGGCTTGTAAAACGGGGCTGCTGGAGCTGCTCCTGCGGGAACGCTGGGTCCGCGTGTCGGCGGAACTGACCGGGGAAACGCTGAGCTTAACGGCGGAACCGGGAACCGGCGATCCGTCGGTGGTGAACGGCGTGGTGAACGGCAACGCGGAGGCGGCGGCACCCGGTGGCGTGAGGAGGGTGCGGGTGGTGAAAGCGGAGGCGGGAGGGCTCGGGATCAGCATTAAGGGAGGTCGGGAGAATCGGATGCCGGTGCTGATCTCACGGATCTTCCCGGGATTGGCGGCGGAAAGGAGCGGGGCGCTCCGGTTAGGCGACGCCATCCTCGCTGTTAACGGCGTCGATCTCCGCGATGCCACCCACGATCAAGCTGTGCAGGCGCTGAAGAGAGCCGGGAGGGAGGTCATCCTTGAAGGTAACGCCTAAACCCCTTCCTTTCCCCCGGAATCCCCGGTACGGGCCCCTGGTGCTCTCCTGTCCCCCGCCCCGGTGCTCCCGCACCCGTGTGCTCCCACCACACCTCCCTGCCGCTGTCACCGGACTCCCGAACGCCTTTTGGGTCCCTTTTCCGGATGTGGGACTCCACTCTCCACTCATTCCAGTCCTGGCGCGTGTGTGTGTGTACCCCCAAAACGCCCAACCCACGGTGGGCCCCCAGGCACGGGGACAGGGACTGGAGTGTCCCCCTCCCGGTCGGGCTGTCCCCTCTGTGGCAGGATGGGGACCCTTCACACCTGGGGATCAGGACAGGACATCTCCACTGGTTGTGTTCCTCCAGGACGGACTTGGGTCCCTCAGAGATAGATTTGGGGTCCCCAGGGACAGACCAGGTCTCGCCTGGCTGTGGCATCCCCCTGAACAGGTTGTCCCCTATGCTTGCTGACAGAATCCCCCAGGCCGGTTGATCGTCCCCAGGGAGGGCTGTGACACCCCGGGTGTTGGTTCAGGGTCTGCCCATGTCCCTGCGGGCTCAGCCTCCCCGCAGGCTCGGTGTCCCCGTGGGCCCCGTGCCCGCAGCACAGCTGGCTCGGGACTGGCCCGACGGAGACACGGGCTCCTGCCCGACCTGTTCCCAGCAGCCCGACAAGCTCGGGCAGGACCTGCCCAGCCCAGCGGTGCGGCACGGGGCTTGTGCCACAGGGCACAGCAAGGACACGAGTCCCCTGTGGTGCCACACACACCGTCCTGGTGTCCTGGCACGTCCGTCTGTCCTCCGCTGCATGAGGCTGCTCAATGGACAAAGGGTACAGGGACGGGTGCTGCTGCTTTGCCACATGCTCCTGGCACAGTGCACTGGCACGAGGGGACACGGCTGGGCTCCCCAGTGCTGTCACAGCTGGCACCAGGTGCTTGGCCACGGCTGGGGCACTGCAGGGGCCGAGGTGGAGCAGCAGCATTGGGCTGCTGAGTGAGAGTCCCCACGGGACCCTGCGCCAGATTGAGCACGTCCTTCCTCCTGCTGCCCGGCCGTTTGATCCTGTCCCGCAGCAGCTCCAGCCCCGTGCTGTGTTTGTCCCTCGCTTCCGCCACGGGCACGGGTGCCGCGGCAGACGCCTCTTCCTTTCCCCTTTCCTTTCCTTTCCTTTCCTTTCCTTTCCTTTCCTTTCCTTTCCTTTCCTTTCCTTTCCTTTCCTTTCCTTTCCTTTCCTTTCCTTTCCTTTCCTTTCCTTTCCTTTCCTTTCCTTTCCTTTCCTTTCCTTTCCTTTCCTTTCCTTTCCTTTCCTTTCCTTTCCTTTCCTTTCCTTTCCTTTCCTTTCCTTTCCTTTCCTTTCTCACTGTGGCTGGACACTGCTGGTCAACTGGCACCAGCAGGCCCTGGAGAGGAGCTGGTGGGGGACTTTGGCCGTGCCATCCAGCCCCATCCCTCCTCACCAGCCCTGGAGCTGTGACCACCCTGGCAGGTGCCAGAGCTTCTCCCAGGCTCTGTGCAGTGGTTGAGGGGGAACCATCAGCCCTGCACCAGCATCTCCGTGGGGCTGGTGTCACCCATCCTGGGAGCTGGGTTTGGCCTCGGGGCCCACACGCCAAGCACCTCCCCCGGGCGCCCACAGGCCCTGTGTCTGCTGCCCTGGGGGAAGGGAGCCCTTCCGCCCCTGCGGGAAGCTGTGGGTGCGGTGCCAGCCATGGGCACTGCCTAGGGCACGGCCGGGCACAGCCGTTCCTAAGGGAACCTGGTCGGTGTTCCCTGCTGGGTGCAGGGGGCTCAGCCCCGGTGAGGCCAGTGTGCAGCCGGAGCAGCCGCCTTCCTGCAGCGGGACAGGCCAGGGGTGCAGGCGACAGCTGGGTTTCCTCTGCGGAGAGCGCGTGGGTGGAGCGGCAGTGGCTGTGCCGGGGTGATGCTGGCTGTGCCGGTGACAGTGCTGGTGCAGCTGTGTGCTGGTCACCAGCTCGCCAGAAGCAGAAGGGGTGGTTGCAGGTGCCCCCACCCCAGTGTCAGCCATATGCCTGCTGGCATAAGGTGTTCCTTGTCCTTCCTGGACCATGGATGCATCCCACTGAAAAATGGGAGCCAGTTCTGCTGCCCCCACCACGGGGAGACAAATCCTGGGCATCCACCATTCCCAGTCACTACGAGACACTCACACTCCTCTGGCAGCGCCGTGGCACAGCACTCAGGCTCCAGAGCTGCTGGCTGCCCAGCTTGGCCTCTCACCCTCCTGACCCCACCCGGGTCAGTGCCTGCACCGCAGGGTCGCAGCGCTGTGAGCTGGAGCCCCCATGGGCTGAGCTCCCTCCCAGTGCTGGAAGCAGCTGCCCACATCTGGCAAACATCTGCCGCGCGGCCCCGCAGCGGGAGCTGCCGGCCGTGCCGCTGCCCGCGGCGCTCCCTGCCCTGCCCGGCCCGGCAGCGGGATTAGGGGTGCGGGGACGGCAGTAATCCCGGGATCAGCGCGGCGGCAGCAGCTAATATTAACTCCTGTGCTGCCCACAGCAAGGGCAAGCACCTCGCGGCAGCCTGTGGCTCAGCAGAGCTGGTGGGAAGGGCTGGTGTCTCCTGCCCGCTCCCCATCCTTGCTGTCCCATCCTTGCTCCCCCTTCCCACTCAGCAGCCCAGCACAGCCTGGGCCCCACCATCAGTGTTGCTCCCCCTCCAGAGGGCCTGGCTGTGGCATTGTGCCGGCTCCAGGATCCTTTCACCACTTGCTTCCCAGTGCAGTACAGCCTGTTTGCTGTTTTGGTTTGGTTTTCCCTCTCACTGCCCCATCTCTGTCCCCAGCGCGTCCCTCCCTTGGCCTTGGCAGCCGGGGCTTGGCGTGGGCCGGCCGAGAGCTGTGTCCGGGCGGGGGTCCAGGGCTGCTGTCAGCGGGGTGGTGCTGGGGTGGGACGGTCCAGGGGGAGTAGGAGCTGGAGCTGGTGCCTCCTTCCTTCCTTCCCGGCCTGGAGAGGCGTGTGGAGCCGGGATGTCTTGGCTGCACACCCTCCTCCTCCTCCTCTTCGCCCTGTGCTGCTGTCAGGGCGTGAGCGGCAGTGCCGGCTCAGCATCGCCAGCAGTGCTGGAAACTTGGCGGGCACAGTCCTGGCTGCTCCGACAGCAGCAGGGCAGGATGGGACCAGGATGGGCTGCAGCCTGACCTCCCGCCCAGCACCATTGTCCTGCGGCGCCTTCCCTTTCCTACACCCGCGCCGGCGGCGGGATGAGCTGCCAGCATCGTCCTTCACTCGGGACATCCCTGACCCGGACAGGGTGGGACCCCCCCAAGACCCTCCAAGCCTTGGTGTGCGAGGGCCATGTCACCCTGTCAGATCAACCCTGGGGCACAGGGCTGTTGTGTGGGGGTGCAGGACCCTCCCCAGGCCTGACTGTGCCTCTGCTCCCCCCCAGTGAAGTTCATGCGGGAGGTCACCCCCTACATCAAGAAGCCATCGCTGGTGTCAGACCTGCCATGGGAAGGGGCGGCCCCACAGTCCCCCAGCCTGAGTGGAAGCGACGACTCGGGGTCCCCCCAGCACCAGGGCCCCCGTGACCGCAAGGTGATCCCCCTCAAGATGTGCTTCGCCGCCCGGAACCTCAGCATGCCTGACCTGGAGAACAGGTGAGGGCAGGAGCTGCCGGCGGGTGCCTGAGTGGGAGATCCTGCTCCCCAAAGACCCCCGGGACAGGACTGGGTCTGCCCACCAGTGCCAGTGTGAGGGACCCTGCACCCCATGGACACCCTGGACACAGCTGGGGGCTGCCCCTCACTGAGGCCATGATCCCCTGCTTCTCCCACTGAGCTGGGGAAGGACACTCCAGAGAGTTGGGCCAGGGCCAGGGCTATGCCGTGTTCCCTCCCAGACCTCTGGCAACCCCTCTGCCTTAAAATGAGGGCTAAAACCCCTGGCAGGTGGAAATGCACAGTGCAGCCAGTTTGCTGTGCTGGGCACAGGTAGGGGCTCACTCAGGTGGTGCTGATGTCCCACCCTGGGCCGTGTCCCTGTCCCCTCGCAGGCTGATCGAGCTGCACTCCCCGGACAGCCGGAACACGCTGGTGCTGCGGTGCCGGGACACGGCCACGGCCCACGCCTGGTTCAGTGCCCTGCACGCCAACATCACCGCGCTGCTGCCCCAGGTCCTGGCCGAGCTCAATGCCACGCTGGGCTCTGGCAGCCCCACGGCCGGCGGGCGGGAGGTGAAGCACATCGCCTGGCTGGCCGAGCAGGTACGCACTGATGGGATGAGCTGGGGTGCTCCTAGGAACAGCAGTGCCAAGAGGATGTGCTGAGGATGCCACTGGGGCAGTGCCCCGGTGATGGCAGCATTTCCCGTGCCGTCGGCCCCTTCTCCTACTGGGATTTTCCAGATGGAACCCCTCATCACACCCTCCCTTTTCCATGAATCCACTGCCTGAGAGCTGCAGCCAGCCCCGGCAGTGTGGTGAGCAGGATCCCTGGGGGCTGCTCCCAGCTTGTTTTCCCAGGATGGCAGTGCTGTGGATATTGCCTAGCAATGAGGAAGCCCTGGGTTGGGGTGCATGTGACCATCTGACCATGGGCTCAGGGGTTGGGTTCCTGGGCTGTGGCAGGTGCCTGCAGCCCCTGGCACCCCTCACGTGCCCTGGTGCCCGGCAGGCACGCCTGGATGGCGGGCGGCAGCAGTGGCGGCCGGTGCTCATGGCAGTGACAGAGAAGGACCTGCTGCTCTACGATGGGATGCCCTGGACCAGGGACGCCTGGGCCTCGCCATGCCACAGCTACCCGCTGGTGGCCACTAGGTGAGCCGGGGATGGGCCCCCCTCACGTCGTGGCTCTGCCTCCGAGCTGGAAAGAAACACCAAAACGCTGACGGGGTGACATGGTGGTGACACTGCCATCGTACCCCTGACCCCCGTCCTTCTGCCTCCCCTCCAGGCTGGTCCACTCGGGCTCCGGGCGCCGCTCGCCCGCGCTAGGCTCGGAGCTCACATTTGCCACTCGGACGGGCTCTCGCCAGGGCGTGGAGATGCACGTGTTCCGCGTGGAGACCCACCGGGACCTGTCTGCCTGGACACGTGTGCTGGTGCAGGGCTGCCACGCCGCTGCTGAGCTCATCAAGGAGGTGACTGTGGGTGAGTGCTGCGGTGCTGGGACCCCCTGATTCCCCGTGCTCCCCTGCAGGGCTGACAGCAGCTGTGCCCGCAGGCTGCACGCTGGGAGGGCAGGAGGTCCAGCTCTCCATCCACTACGAGGGCGGGTTCACCATCTCCCGGGACGAGCCAGGCTCCAGCGTCCTCTTCCGCTACCCCTACGAGCGGCTGAAGATGTCTGCGGATGACGGCATCAGGACCCTCTACCTGGATTTCGGGGGCCCTGAGGGGGAGCTGGTGAGGAGGGGGCAGCCAGGTTCACCCCCCGGTTTGGGGATCTCCCTGCTTCCTCTTGCTTTTCCCTATCCCTGCAGCATCCCAGCTGCCCAGACCCACTGGGTTCGGCTGATTGGAACCCCCAGCCCTGCAGTCCCCAGTGTCTGCAGTGGGATGTGGGGGAGGCTGACATCACTCTCCATCTCCCCCCCAGGCGCTGGACCTGCACTCCTGCCCCAAGCCCATCGTCTTCGTCCTGCACACCTTCCTCTCGGCCAAAGTCACCCGCATGGGGCTGCTGGCATAGGTGCCCCAGCCTCCTCGCCCTGTCACAAACCAGCTGGGGGTCGCAGAAGGCCCCCCAACCTCTCCTGCCCAATCAGTGCCTTGCTGGGGCTGGGATCGCTGCCCTGAGAGTGGGGAGTGAGCCCCTTCTGCCCCACACCAGCGCTCCTGGCCCCCCCAGTGCCCCGGGGGATCGGGGTACACACACCAGCTTTAATCCCCCTGGGGCTGAAGCCATCACTGATCTCACCGCCTGTGCCTTGGAGTGGGGTCAGCTCGGTCCTCCCACCTGGGGGACCCCTGGTGCCCCCAACTCACGTCCAGGAGAGCCAGTGTCCCCCTGTCTTGGGGCTTCCCCCAAAGAGGTCACATTGTCCCCACATGGGACAGGGCTGGGGCTGTGAGACTCCCCATTGCTGCATGACAGGGTCTCCACGCCCTAATCAGGCTGGGGGGACACATTTGTCTTACAGGGGGCAGTCAGGGGTGCAAAGGGGGTGCTCTGGCCCAGAGTCCTGGTCCCTGGGGCTTGGCCTCCCCGCATGCCCCACTGCAGTGACCCCCAAATCTCCCAAAGGCTGAACAAACGCCGTGTCTCTGCCCTGGGCCAGGGGTGTCCCTGTGCCCTCTCAGGGCTGTCCCTGTGCCCCTCCACCGGGGGTCCCCTGGGGCAGGACATGTAGATTGATGCACTTTTCGCTTTTTGTACTTTCCCTCCCCCTGGGGGCAGCTCCCACACCCTGGGGGTTGGGAGGCCCAGGGAGGGCCACAGTGGGACGGGCCTCCAGGGCTCCCCCCTCCTGCCGGGACCCAGTACCCCCCAGCCAAACTCCTGCACGGTTCTGCGCTTCTGGGGTGCTCTGGGGTCCTTTGGGGTGCTTCCCCCCCCTTCTATTTTTGTATTCTTTGTAAATCGCTATTTATATCAGATTGCCTTTTCCAGGGGCTCTGAGTCTCATTGAGTCTGGCCTGGGGATGGTGGGAGGAGTGAGGGTGTCTGGAAGGAATGGGGGGATCTCTGGGGAAGCTGGGGCAGGGTCTCTATGGGGATTTCTGAGAGGGCTGAGGCAACTTTTACAGCAAGGGAAGCGGGGCCAGTTCACCTGTTGGGCAGGTGTGTACAGCAGTGGGCACAGGTAGCTGAGGTGTTTGGAGAGGTGTGTGTATGTGTGTGTGTGTGTTTGTGTATCTGTGCACAGGTAAATACTGTACACATGTGCACAGTGTGTGTGCACATACTGTACAAACAGGGCTGTGTAGCTGGGCACACACACACACATATACACACATGAACATATACACGCACATGTGCACACACAAACACACATAAACACTCATGAACGGACACAGGAACACACGAACATGCAAACACAAACACATGAACACATATGAACACATAAGCACATATGAACGCACAAACACGCGTTCACGTGTTTTTGGGGCGTTCGCACGCCCTCGGTACACGTGGGGCGGGGCCTCAATGGGCGTGACTGGAAAGAAACCACGCCTACATAACACTACGTATCATAATGGACGAGACCACGCCCTTAAATGCATAATCGCTTGTGGGTGTGGCCACGGCAAGACACGCCCCACCCGTGGGCGTGGCTCCCACGCGCTCTGGGCGGGGTTGCGGCCCCTCCCCTCTGTGCAGATGCCGGCGGTGCCGCCAGGGGGCGCGCGCTCCCGGGCGCAGCCGCAGTCGCCGCCGCCGCCGTCCCGGGGCCGCCGGAGCGGCCGCACCGGGCGATGCGATGACAACGTCCACCCTGCAGGTACGGACCGCGGCCAGCGCCACGGGGCTGGGGCTCCGGCCGCGCCCACACCGCGCCCCATTCCCGCCGGGCCTCCTCACGGCCCAGCGGACGGGCCTCACCGGGCCCCGGCGCCGTGCCGGCCGGGGAAAGGCCTCACCCGGCTCCGGTGCAGGGCCCCGCTGAAGTAGCCGAGCCCTGCTGAGCCCCGGTGCCGGCGTAGTGGGGAGGGAGGTGGACGCAGCGGGGGAGCCCCGGTGCGAGCGGGCCCGGCCCGGCCGCTGGCGGAGGGGAGGGGCTCCGCCGGTGCCCGGTGCTCACGGCGCTCCCCCCCACCGCAGAAGGCCATCGACCTGGTCACCAAAGCCACTGAGGAGGACAAGGCCAAGAACTACGAGGAGGCATTGCGGCTGTACCAGCACGCCGTGGAGTACTTCCTGCACGCCATCAAATGTGAGTCCGGCCGGGGGGCTCCGCGGGCGGCTCCGGGCTCGGGGACTCCGGGTGACACCTGCGGTCCCTGGCGGTCCCTGCAGATGAGGCTCATAGCGACAAGGCCAAGGAGAGCATCAGGGCCAAGTGCATGCAGTATCTGGACCGGGCGGAGAAGCTGAAGGAGTACCTGAGGAGCAAGGACAGGCACGGCAAGAGGCCTGTCAGGGAAGCACAGAATTACAACAAGGGGTGCGTGGGGGACAAGGGGGGTGAGGGATTCCGTCTGGCCGCGGAGCTGGCTGGACCCCTCTTGCCCCACCAGTGCCAATCCCGCTCCTGAACCCTATCCCCTCTCCCCAGGAGTGACAGTGACAGCGAGGGCGAGAATCCTGAGAAGAAGAAGCTGCAGGAGCAGCTGATGGGTGAGAGGCTGTGGTGGGTTCGACCCTCTGGGGTTGGGGAGGGATTCACTGACAGCCCTGTTGAGGGGTGGCTGTGGGGAGGGGGACAGGCTGTGGGACTGAGGTCCAGCGTGTGTTCCTGTGGCCTGCTCACCCCAGACAGCTGCTGTGCTGAGGGGAGGCAGGATTGGGGGTGTGGATAGGGACTCTGGCTCTCACTGCTCTCCGTGCCCACCTCTGTGGGGCCGTGTGAGCAGTCACACCCTCACAGGTGCCATCGTGATGGAGAAGCCCAATGTGCGGTGGAATGACGTGGCTGGGCTGGAGGGAGCCAAGGAAGCCCTGAAGGAGGCCGTAATCCTGCCCATCAAGTTCCCACACCTGTTCACAGGTGAGGCCATGGTAGTGGGAAGGGGCTGTGCACCTCCCTGGGTGATTCCAGCACGGATCTAGGTGCAGGCATGGGGAGGCCTGACCCCGTTCTCTGCTGCAGGGAAGCGCACACCCTGGCGAGGGATCCTGCTCTTTGGGCCGCCTGGCACGGGCAAGTCCTACCTGGCCAAGGCCGTGGCCACCGAGGCCAACAACTCCACCTTCTTCTCTGTGTCATCCTCTGACCTGATGTCGAAGTGGCTGGGGGAGAGCGAGAAGTAAGTTGGCAGCAGGGATGTGGCCACAGCCTGGCTCCTGGTGGTTTGGCTGTCCAGGCTGGGGCAGGGGCCACCAGGGAGCCCCAGTAACTGGGCTGGTAAAGAATTGGGAGCTGGTGCCTTCAGAGAGGGAGTCTAAGCAAAGCAATCCCTGGGCCTCTTCTCTTCCAGTCTGTGCTCTCCCATCTTCACAGGTCTCTCAGTCCAACAGCAACTTTAAGCTGGGGTCTTCTAACACTTAACTGGATTCTGTCTCCTTGTCTTAATTAACTGCTCCCATGTTCCAGCTTGGGGCAGCTTTGGGGCTCTCCAGAGTTGCAGCTCTTTCCTGAAGGTTTCCCATCTGTCCATGCTCAGAATTCACTTACAGCTCACTTACAGCGAGATTTGAGGAGGGCTCACCCCTGCCAAGCTGTGAGCAACTCATAATTAAACTTAACTCTACATTATTAATTTCTGATAACCTATAATTAGACTTCAATCCCCAGCAGGGTCCCAGGGGAGAGCACAGCCCCTGGTGTGGCACTTCCTTGCTGCCACAGTGGGGTTCCCAGGATGGGAGGAACGTGGGGCTGCCATGATGGAACTGAGGAGGGTCTCTGAGCGGGGACCCCATCCCCTTCTTTGTTCCCAGGCTGGTGAAGAACCTGTTTGAGCTGGCGAGGCAGCACAAACCCTCCATCATCTTCATCGATGAGGTGGACTCTCTGTGTGGCTCTCGCAATGAGAACGAGAGTGAGGCAGCTCGGCGCATCAAGACCGAGTTCCTGGTGCAGATGCAAGGTGGGTGGGGGCCCGTCCCAGGGATGGGTGGGAACAGGCAGAACCTGGGCATTCAGAGAATCCCTGGAGCTTGTTCTGAGCCATCTGACTGCAGGAGTGGGAAACAACAGCGACGGGATCCTGGTGCTGGGTGCCACCAACATCCCCTGGGTGCTGGACTCAGCCATCAGGAGAAGGTGAGCCCCACACAGCCCCCTGTGCCAGCCTCCCAGCAGGGCTGGAATTGGGGCTCACCCCTCGTGTCCCCAGGTTCGAGAAGAGGATCTACATCGCCTTGCCCGACGAGGCAGCGCGGGCCCAGATGTTCCGGCTGCACCTGGGGAACACCCCGCACTCCCTGACCGACGCCAACATCCAGGAGCTCGCCCGCAAGACCGAGCGCTACTCGGGGGCCGACATCAGCATCATCGTGAGGGACGCCCTGATGCAGCCCGTGCGCAAGGTGCAGTCGGCCACACACTTCAAGAAGGTGAGAGGAGGCTGCCCAGGGTGGTCCTGGGGAGGGATGGGCACTGTGGCTGCTGTCCCCCCAACCCGAGCTCTGTGCCACGTGCCACTGGCTCTGTGCAGGTCTGTGGCCCCTCCCGCACCACCCCCGGTGCCCTCGTGGATGATCTCCTGACGCCATGCTCGCCCGGTGACCCTGGGGCCATCGAGATGACCTGGATGGAGGTGCCCAGTGACAAGCTGATGGAGCCCATTGTCTGCATGGTAAGTGTCCCCTCCGCAGCTTTGGCCTGGTCACTTCCCTGTTCATCCTCCATCCAAGGGCCAGGCAGGGCTGTGGCTCCTGGGGGTGGACGCACACCCCCAGTCTGCCACCCTGAAGTCCTGAGCCCCCCCAGAGGATGGCTGGGTGACAAGAAAGGGCCTTGGGTCTGCCAGGCAGTTCCCACCTGTGGTCAGTGCTGCTGCCATAGGGCAGAGGTACCCCACTGCCATGGGGGCCCCTATCCCGTGCCCTTGCCTGGTCTGAGCCACGTGCCCACCCGTGTTACAGTCAGACATGCTGCGCTCGCTGGCCACCACCCGCCCCACCGTCAATGATGAGGATCTCCTCAAAGTGAAGAAATTCACGGAGGACTTTGGACAGGAAGGTTGAGAAAGGGCATGGGGGGTGTGGGGTTTTGGGGCAGCTGCAGGCCCCGCTGTGCCCCCCTCCCCAGCCGTGCCAAACCGACTCATGATCGCTCACTCCTGCCCCACTGCACTGCAGCACCCGGCAGGCGCGGGGACACGGCCCGGGGGGCTCACACTACGGGGGGTGGGTCTGAGCATGGCCTGGGCGGCCGGGTCCTCCCCCCTGGCTGCACCCCACTCTTCTTCTTGCTCTTTTTTTATTTTTTAACTTAATGCTGCTTTGGGTTCTGTCTTGTTTATATGAAAATAAAAACAATCTGAGAGCTTCAGCCAGTGCCCAGCCACTCCCCAAGGACTCTGCCTGCACCAGGGGGCACAGCCCAGCCCTCCACCCCCCAAAATGCAATGACCCAGGGCCAAGGCCTCTGCCTGTCCCAAGGGGCTGGGAGTTCCTCACACTCGAACCATCTCAGACAGGGATTTGTGCCTACAGCAGGGGCTACTTGAAGGGAGCAGCCACCAGCTGATACCCACACCCCATGTCCTCCGTGCAATCCCTGGGCTCCCCTCAGCCTCACTGCCCCCAGCCCCGTGCCCCCTGTGCTGTGCCCAACTGCTGCCCATGCTGTCATCATGAGCCCCAAACAAGCCCCGGAGCGGAGGATCCCCCCTTTGCCCCTCCCCTGCACAGCCTTGGCAGCAGGTTCTCCCTAAACCCACAAAGGAATTCCCAGTGCCCGGGAGAGTGTGGGCAGGAAGGGCCAGAGCCACACTGAGGCCACAGGTCTGTATTGGCTGCAATAAAGCTGAGTGGGAGCCCCCAGAGCTGCGCTGGTTCTTTCACCAGGGTCAGGGCAGGCCCGTGTGGGCACACTGGGGTCAGTCCAGCAGCTCCATCCAGCTCACGTTGGTGAAGGTGCGGGTGTCCATGCGGTCGATGTAGAGGATCCCATCCAGGTGATCCATCTCGTGCTGGATGATCCGGGCGGCCCAGCCCGACGCCTCCCAGCTCACCGGCGCCCCGCACTCGTCCACGCCTGCGGCCGGGGGGGTTGGGGGTGGTGATTAAAGGGAAAAAAGGGGGACCCGTGTGAAAGGATCTGTGAGAGAATAGGGTGATTGTGTGAGAGTGGGGGACCTGTGTGTGGTGTGATTTGTGAGAAAATGGGGGGGAACCCTGAGAGAGTGGAGGGATCTGTGAGAGAACAGGGAACCCGTCAAAGAATTTGTGAGAGTGGGGGGACCCGGGAGAGACTGCGGGACGCATGTAAAAGAAGGGGACCTTGTGAGGGAGGGGCAGGTGCGAATCGGTCCGTACCGGTGACATGGACGGCCCAGTGCCGCGGGACGTAGGCGGAGAAGCCGTGGATGCTGGCGCAGCCCTCGGGGCCGGTGACGAGGCGGGTGTCGAGGACGCGGACCGCGGGGTTGACGAGGACGCGGAGCGGGAAGGGCTCGATGCCGTGCGCTTGGCGCAGCGCCGGCGGGTACCGGGCACAGCGGGCGGGTGGCAGCTCTGCGGCGAACACCCTGAGCGGCACCCCGAGCTGCGGAGCGCTCAGTCCCAGGCACGGCCTGCTCCGCAGCCCGGCCGCCAGCGCCGCCGCCAGCCGCCGCAGCTCGGGGCCGCCCAGCTGCTCCGGGGACACGGCGGCGGCGGCGCCGCGCAGCACCGGGGCTCCCACCTGCACCGGGGCGGCGAACGGCGGCACGGGCGGGCCCAGCACCCGGCGCCGCAGCGCCCGCCAGTAGGAGCGCTCCCGCCGGTCCCAGCCCGCCGCGTGTCCGCAGCCGCGGACCAGGAGCGGCGGGAGCCCCGGTAGGGCCCGTCCCGCCGCCCGCCCCAGCGCCGCCGCCATGGCGCACCGCGTGCGCGCGCACCCGCGCCGCCGCCGCGCCCCCTGGCGGCCCCGGGCGCTCCCACGGGTGACACGGCCGGGCTAGCCCGTGGCCACCGGGTCACCCGGCAGCGCAGCAGCGTCCCCGGAGGGGCTCTGCGGGGGCTCGGTGGACACGGCGGTGTGTTCCCCCTCCGGCTCTGCGGCGGTCTCCGGGGATGGATCCTCCTCGCCCGGTGTCGGCGGAAGGAGGAAAGCCAGCGGCTCCCTGAGTGCGGCCACGTCGATGCGGCCCAGGAGGCCGAAACGCTGCAGCTGCGTGGGGGGTACACCTTGGGGATGGGGAGAGAGGGGTCAGGGGGTCTGCAGAGCCCCACGGAGGGAGCAAGAGCAGGACAGGGCCTGCTCAATGCCAAGGGGAAGCCACGGGTGTCCTCCCCCTGCAACGAAAATGAAACCCTGAAATCTCACCCAGTGCCTGCGCAATCTGTGCTGGAGGGAAAAGCACCTGGAGGCAGCGGTTCAGGTAGGGCAGCAGGTCCTCCAGGAAGGCTGTGCAAAATTGGGTAAAGAGCTCCTGCTCCCGCCCGCTGAAAGCTGCCTCCTCTGCACGGTGGAAGGCCAGGATGGTTTTGGTCACCTGGGAAGAGAGAGGCAGATAGGTCACCTGATGACAGGCATGTCCCAGGTTAGTAAGGAGGCCAATGGCACGTGGCTTGTACCAGCAGCAGTGTGGCCACAGGCCCAGGGCAGTGCCCATCTTCCTTTGCCATTGGTGATGCCACACCTGGAATCCTGGGGTCAGTTCTGGGCCACTCCGAGATAGACACTGTGGGGCAGGAGTGTGTCCAGGGAACGGAACAGAGCTGGACAAGGAGCTGAAGCACAAGGGGCAGCTGGGGGGGCTAAGCCTGCAGAAAAGGAGGCTTGAGGGGGACCCTGTTGCTCTCCACTACTTCCTGACAGGAGGGGCAGCCAGGGTGGGGACAGGCTCTGCTCCCAAAGAACTAGGGACAGGACAAGAAGAAAGTGCCACAGGAAGTTTAGGTTATTAGGATATTAGGAATTTTTCCTCATGGAAAGAGCTGTCCAGCCCTGGCACAGAGCAGTGGTGGAATCCCCATCCCTGGAGAGATTTAACAGCTGTGTGGATGTGGCACTCAAGGACATGGGCTAGGGGTGGCCTTGGCAGTGCTGGGGGAGTGGTTGGACTGGATGATCTTTCCCAACCCAGTCAGAATAAACCTGCTCCATGATCTCCCAGGACAATCCCAGCTCCATCCCCTGGACTCACCTCACCAAGGGCACTGTCCAGGCAGGTGGTGACGTCCTGTGCCAGGGCAATGGGGCAGCAGAGCCGCAGGTCATTGAAGGCAACGAGGAGCCCATTGAGGAAGCAGGCAAGGGGTGGGAAGTCCAGCAGCACCATGGGGGGCTGCAGTGTCCCGGGCTGGGCTGTGGGCACCGGCACTCCTGCACTGCCCCCCAGCACGGCCGGCGCTGAGATCAGCGTGTAGGAATTCATCTCCTCCCGGAATTTCTCCACCGCCTCCTCCACCGCCTTCCTGAAGGCATCGGCAGCCACACGCTGGAAGAGGGGGGCTAGCTGCCCACGGAAATCCACGCCCACCCGGCTGAAGGACAGCCCAAAGTACATGCACTGCCCCAGCAGCGAGTCCAGCCGGCCGCCCACCCCGCGGTCCAGGTCGCGCTGCAGCGTCCGCAGGAACTCGGAGACCTTCTGCAGCACCCAGCCGTGGAAGATGGCCCCCTCGCCGGGCGCAGCGCCCTCGGCCGGCACCAGCGGCTCCTCATCCGAGAAGATGGCGCGGTACTGGGTGATGATGTCGAACAGGTGCACCCGGCAGGCCTCGATGGTCTTGGTGATGTGCACGTAGGGGTCGTGGTCGGGGATGGAGGCCTGGATGGAGCGCAGCCACGCGTCCCGCGCCTGCAGGAACTTGACGCGCAGCTCGGCCTCGGTGAGCACGTCCATGCGGCGCAGGAAGCCGATGACCCGCAGGCAGGCGGGCAGAGGGATGTTGGTGCGCAGCTGCTGGATGAGCTGGTTCAGCATCAGCTGCGCAGACTGGCGCACCTCCTCCACGATGCCCTGGGGAAGAGAGAGCTTTCGGTCAGGGGTAGTGTGGGGTTCACCTGGATCAGGGGGCTGGGTCAGCAGAGAGTTCTCCTGGATAAGCGTGTGGGACATCAGGGGGTTCAGCTCAGACAGTGCAGGGCTCACCTGGATAACGGGGATGCTGCTGTGCTTCCTCTCCAGCCTGCGCACATAGGCCGTGAGCTCCAGTGCCTCCTCATAGTAGCCATTACGGACGCAGGTGTCCATGAGCTGCGGGATCTCCAGGATCTCCAGGATCTCCGTGTGCCGGTTCAGGGTCAGGCTGTTCATGCGCCGGCTGCAGGCGATGGCCTCGGCATCGCGCATGAAGGTCCTGCGAGGCCGGGATGGCATCAGCAGGAGAGTCCTCCCTGCAGCGGGTGGGTCCAGGGACCGTCCCACCCACACCAGCCGCTCCCAGCGCTGCCTCCTGCCCAATCCCAGCCGCCCCGACCCTCAATGCGCTCAACCCTGGGACCTCTCGCTCCCCAACCCAGCCCAGTTCACCCCATCCCCGGCCCTTCCTGTCCCGTTTCCACCCGCGCTTTGCCCGCCGCTCCCAGTGCCCGGTGTCCATCCCGTACCGGCAGGCGTCCTGCAGCGCGGGCAGCCGCTCCAGCAGGCTGCCGAGGCGGCTCTCGATACCGCCGAAGCCGCGGCCGGCGCGGCCGGTGCACTCGGCGGAGCGGATGAAGGCTCGGTAGTGCTCGAAGGCGAGGCGGCGCGTCTCAGCCCCGACCCGCGCCCGCTCCGCCGCCAACCGCGCCGGCTCCCGGCCCAGCTCCGCCAGCCCCAGCGCAGCCAGCTCCGACACATAAGCGGCGAGCTCGGGGCCACCGGGCGCCGCCGGGCCGCGCAGCCAGGCCAGCAGCCGCGCCTCCTCCGCCGCCGCCGCCATCGCCGCAGCCGCCGCGTCACCTCCTGGCCCGCCGGTTCCGGGTTTGTCACTTCCGCTACCGCCGGTTCCGGTCTGGCACTTCCGGCCCCGGCGGCCCCGCGTGCGCGGCGCGGGAGATGCGGCCGCTCACGGAGGCGGAGACGCGGGCGGTGTTCGAGAAGCTCGGGAAATAGTGAGGGGCCGGGACCGGGGGGATTGGGAGGGCTGGGCCAGCTGGATCCCGGGGAACGGGGAGGCCAAGGGAGACCGAGGGGGTGGTGGACACCGGGGATCTGGCGGCACGGAGCGGGACCGGGAGGGCTGGGCCCCGGAGGTACCGGGGCCGGGCGTGCTCACGGGGTCTGGCCTTGCAGCATCGGGGAGAACATCCAGCTGCTGGTGGACCGGCCCGATGGCACCTACTGCTTCCGCCTGCACCGGGACCGCGTGTACTACCTGAGGTGAGGGCCGGGCCGGGCGGGGACCGGGCCAACCCCGCGGGGTGCGGGCCCGGCCGCCGCCCAGCACGACCCTGCTCCCGCAGTGAGAAGCTACTGAAGCTGGCGGCCAGCATCCCCCGGGAGAGCCTGGTGGCCCCGGGCACCTGCTTCGGGAAGTTCACCAAGTCGCAGAAGTTCCGGCTCAGTGTCACGGCCCTGGATTTCCTGGCGCCCTATGCCAAGGTGGGTCACGGCCCCCGAGCCGACCCCGGCCCCGTGCCAGCCCCACGGCCCCTCACAGCCCTGCCCCTCTCTTGCAGTACAAGGTGTGGGTGAAGCCGGGCTCGGAGCAGTCCTTCCTCTACGGTAACCACGTGCTGAAGTCGGGGCTGGGCCGCATCACGGAGAACACGGCGCAGTACCAGGGTGTCGTGGTGTATTCCATGGCTGATGTCCCGCTGGTGAGCCAGGGTGAGCCAGGGCGGGGGGATACGGGATGGGCGGCCCTCCCTCACCTCCCCTTCGTCCCCCAGGGTTTCGGGGTGGCTGCCAAGTCCACACAGGAGTGCCGGAAGGTCGATCCTTTGGCCATCGTGGTGTTCCACCAAGCTGACGTTGGGGAGTACGTGCGGAATGAGGACACGCTGACATAAGGGACCCTCGGGGACCCCAAGGGACCCTCATTCTCTGTGAGTGTTCCGGGGTAGGACGGACTTTGTCCTGCACTGTGGGTGTGGGAAGCCCACCCAGAGTGGGATGGAGATGTGGGGAGCTGCCAGCACAGAGCCCCAGAGCCCTCAGGGGGCTGCTGCCAGCACGAGAGGAGGGGCCCTGGCCCCAGCCCTGTGACATAAAGCCTTTTTCTTTTTTACATGCCTGTTGTTTGGTGTGGAGACCCGGGGGGAATCAGTCCTCGCCCATCCTGTGGGGAATGTGACACACTGGGATGTGTTTGGGGGGGACCTCAGAGTGTGAGGCTGAGCTTCAGGAAGGGAGGGAGGAAGGGGCCAGTAGCTTCTAGGTTCACAGAGGCTGAATAGCAGCTGCAGGCAGCAGTCACTCCCTGGACTCTGCCAGGAGTTTCTTTATTTGGAGTCTGGTAGAAAACGCCCATTAAGATACTAAAAATTGGTAGGGATGTGACAAACCCATACAGCACATAGAACTCAGGTGACAGTGTGGCCTTTGACTCCTCTTGGGGTGATGCCAGGGCTAGAGACGAGGCAGGAGCAGGGTGAACTCTCCAACCTCCTCCTGGAAGCAAAATCCAGCCTTTCCTCCCACTCCGTGGTGGGACAGAGTGGCAGCCAGGTCACCTGGCTCTGCAGAGGGGAGCCCTGCCCTGTCCTAGCACTTCTGGCTGCCCGAGGTTTGCTCGTGAAAGAGGCGCTTGAGGAAGTAGAGCTGCAGCACCCCCGAGAGGACAATGACACAGCTCTGGGCCATTGACCACCAGTTGACATAGTTGTAGTTGGACTCCAGGAGGAAGGAGTCGGCTCCTTTCCGCATCCTGGCGAAGTTGTAGAAGCGCCACATGTGGAAGGTGTGGATCTGCAGCCTCTGGATGCTCACCTGCAGGAGAGGCAGAGCCACACTCAGAGCTGCCCGTGGGGCTCAGTGCTGAACGCAGCTGCAGTTCAGCCCAAGCAAATGCCCTGTTCAGTGTCCTGGGCATGCCATGCCCATCCCAGCTGTGCCAGGGCACCCTGTGGCCTCCCTGACCCTCACCCCAATTGCCTCCAGGGTGTCATTCAACTCCTTCCTCTCTGCTGGCTGCTTGTGTTCCATATTGAAGTCATCATAGTACACACCAAAATTGAGATACACCTGCATGAGGCCAAAGTGGTTTTGCTGGTTGTCCAGGCAGAGCTGGTAGAAACCTGCAGAGGGAAGGGGGTTGTTGGTCCCTGGATGGAAGGTACAGACACATCCCAAGTGCTCAGCCCTCATCCTCCCTCCACAAGAGCAAGCTTTGGCCAGGCAGGCTCAGAGTTGCTGTAGGGGCTGAGGTGACCTGTGTCCTTGGTGAGGAAGTTGATCTGTCCTCGCACATCCTGGGACGCTCCAAGCTGGAAGCCATTGGGATCACTCGCTGTCACCAGGATGTTCCTGCTGTTTCCAATCCCCGTGGCCCGCTGGACCTGGAGGCAGGGAACACCCGAGGGGAATTTGTGGTCACTCTTGTGTTGGGGATGGAGCTGTGCTAAGCCCTGAGGACGTGTTCCTGGGGGAAGCTGCCAGTGCCAGGCACAGCTATGCCCTGGCTCTCTTTCAGCCAGCCCAGTGTAAACAGGAGATGAAAGGCTGGAGTTTCCCTGTGGGAAGGGGACAGAGCTCAGGGACATGCTGTGCCAGGACCTTTGGCTGTGCCACAGCCTCTGCTCAGGCAGTGAAGGGCAAAGCTGGAGCCCCCAGCACCACTTCACGGGTTTAAACCAGGTAGTTTAAAAATGCATAGGATTGATGATGGATATGGATTACGTTGGTTATATTAGGAAGATATTCTTCCCTGTGAGGGTGGGCAGGGCCTGGCACAGGGTGCCCAGAGAAGCTGTGGCTGCCCCTAGATCCCTGGAAGTGTCCAAGGTCAGGCTGGATAGGGCTGGGAGCCCCCTGGGATAGTGGAAGGTGTCCCTGCCAATGGCATGGGCTGGAAGGAAATGAGCTTTAAAGGTCCCTTCAAACCAAACAATTCCATGATCCTGCTTTAAGAAAGGCACAGTCCCTGGGATGCTGTGTGCCACAGAACCAGCACAGGATGGATCCAGCACAGCCGTTCCCTGGCTGTACCCGCAGCCTCCCAAGACATGTCCCCAGCACTCACCTCGTAGCTGAAGAAGAAGTTGCCACCCTGGTGTGAGAACTGCCAGAAACACTCCACGGTGCCAGCAGGGATGACGATGGCGAAGTCGTAGCGATCGGCGCCGCGGAACAGCGGCTCCTGGCTGGAGCCACTCAGGGGCTCTGTCCTGGGGCAGCCAGCCGGGCCCAGCAGTGCCAGGAGAAGCAGCAGCAGCATCCTCCTCCTTCCCTAGGCTCCAGCATTTGCTCCCCACACAGGGCAGTGCAAGAGGAGGCACAGGGGGTAATCATTAACTGCTCTGCAGCACCAGGGCTGTGCCAGCACAGGAGCCACGGCTCAAGGTGATCCTGGTGCAGAGCTGGAGCTCCAACACCCTGTGCTGCCAGGGCAAGAGCCTGCCAGGGAGACGCAGGAATGGGACACAGCTCCTGCCACTGGGGCATTGCCTCGCCCTGGCCAGTAGTGGCCCACATCTCTGACCTGGTGCTCCTGCTGCCCAGGGCTCCCGAGGGAAGGGATTTAGAGAAGGGGGGAAAAGGCATGGCCACAGCCACGGAACAAGGGAGACTCAGTGCAGCACCTGCAGCTGAAGGACAGAGGAGGAAGCAGCTGTTCCTAGACAAGATTTCTCCCAGCCCTGGCTTTGCTGGAATGCAGCCAAGAGAAACCTAGAAACTAAGTTTAGAAAGTTCCCTGGTATCACCCCAACTTGTTTTTCCACAGGAATCTAATCCAGAAACTCCCATTTCCCATTTATACCTGCATGTCACACCTCCAGGGCAGTGCTGCTCCGGACCCAACACTCCCAGAGAGCAAGGGCAAGCCCCACATTCCTAGGGCAGTCTGTGCCCCTTTCCACCACGAGGTAGAAATTCACACTTACACAACTCTTGATAGTAAACAAGAAAGGAACTTTATTTTACAAATGAGTGTTCCAGCTTTGGCACTTGAAGGCAGGAACACGTGGAACCCTTGGAGCTCACACACACTAAGGATATTACCAGGAAAAGTGCAAAGAAAACATGACCAAAATCAGACAGAACTAAAATTTTTTAGCATGGAAACAAACAGTTTCAAGTACTGAAACACAAAGATATTTTAGTTTTTAAAGCCTCAGAGCTGGGAGGAATTTCTCATCACTGACTAGTTATTTACAAAGCAGAAATGAATGGGAGGGAAAAAAAAATCCAAGTAGATCCTATTGCTTGGATCTCCTCCCCACAGAAGCTCTGGGACTCAGTGCTGCCTCTCTTCCACAAGGGAATGATGGCAAACAGATGATGCACGTGATTCAGAGAACAGACAACTAAAATACAAAAAAATAGTCACCTATGAGATTATCTTACTGATCACACCTGAGCAGAGCAAACAGCTGGGATTCATTCCAGAGGCTGCAGTGGTCAGGTGGACAAGGAAGGCTCAACCCAGGTGGTTCTAAGTTCACTTTGAGAGGCTGCACAGCCCCTGCCACCTGCAGCACACTGATCTTTGCACATAGACCTGGAGCACAAGGCTTTTGGATTCCTTAGTCATGCTTTTGGTGTCACAGGGCTTCCCACACTGGCATAGACAACACTCTGGTCCAGCTTCCAAAAACAAACTGAGGTCCAAAAACTAAAGTAAAGAAAGTCCTGTGGCTCCCAGCTTCAGAGCATTCCCAGTTTCTTCATGGTCCGCCAGCGATCCTTGATCATCACTGAGGTGCGGTTCTGGAAGGGGTACTTGAGGCAAATGGCTTTCCACCTCCCTTCTCCATACTTCTGCACCCCTTCCTTGATCCACTCGCTCTCCTGCATGGTCCATTTCTGCAAAGAGAAGGAAGCAGCTGCAGGGAGGTGCTGCATGGCACACAGCCTGCTGCCAAATCCTTCCTGGCACGTTCCTTCTCTCAGCACCCGTGCCAGGAACAGCAGGGAAGGCAGACAGGTCCTGGCAGCTGCACACAACACTCCAGCACTGCAGATATGGTGCAGCAGTTGCCTTCCTATGGGTCAGGAAGAGAATTCCTGGTGGCACCAAGGTGGGACCTGTTGCTGGATAACAGCTGCCAGATGTGTGTCCCTCACCTGACCAAGACTCTGAACCTCTCCAGCATGACGGGAATTTGGCAAACCTTGCTCTGAGCCTTCAGGACAAAGGCACCTGAGGCACATTCCCAGTGCCCTGGAGCAGGACAGGCACAGCTCCAGCCTGTTTCACCATGGAGATTTGTAGGAACACTGCCCCACTGCAGAGCCTGCAGGAAGCACCTAAGGCTTCACGTACCTGTTTCTTGGAGCTGGAGTTTTTGGTAACATTGCTTTTCTCCAGTGCTGCTGGAAAACAAGGGAGAGAGTTACATTTCCCATAGTTTGGGAGGTACAGATTTGAGAGGCTGCCTTGGGCTTAACTGCCGAGCTGTGCAGTCAGAGCACCCTGTGACAGGCAATACACCCCACTTCCTTTATCCCAGCCTTTCCACAGGATTTCTGGTTTCAAAATTCAGTCACCCAGGCAGCAGCAGGACCCCTGTGAGTGACTCCCATGCCAGAAATAGCACAGGTAATCCCTTACTAGGGGAATTTTCATACCTGCATTTGCAAAAAGCTCATCCTCATCACTCCAACTGTCCTTCTCCTCTGTGCCACACGAGCTGTTCCACCTTCCTTGGATGGACCTGAAATTAGGTGAGGGTTTACTCTGGATACTGGCTCAGCGAAGGTTTTTTGGGGAGCAGGTGCAGAGCCAGCCTCTGGACACTATTTCTGTAGAGGTGGGAAGCCAGAGAAGCATGCTCCTACAGCTTCTGGCCAATGATGCTGAGGCTGGGAGAAGTGTGGAAAAATATGTGTTACCTGTACTGGAATCACCTGCCAGGACCAGCTGCAGCACCTCATTACCAGCAGGACCTGATCATGTTCTCCTCTCCATTAACCCATAATTAATTTTAAAGCCAAATGTATGGACAAGAGAAGGTTTGCTTTGCCCAGTTCCACACGGGCTGGCGGGCAACACTCATCTTGGGACACAGGGCAAGGGCTTGATGCTCAGGCTACCAACATTAGCAAGACAAGACTGGGGGCAGAGCAGACAAGACCACACGAGAGGGGTTTCATACTTCTCACTCTGAGCAGACAAGGGCTCATCAGGCAATTTCGGAGCAGGTTTGGAAGCAGAAGAGACCACGTGCTCCTGGGAGGAGTCAGGGCACTCGCTCGACTTGCTGGAGGAGCCATCCAAGTCCACGATCAGATTGCTTATGCTGAACAAGTTTTTGACGTTACGGGGTATTTCAGGAGGCTCTGAGGTCTCAGAAGTTTGATTCTCCTCTTCTCTGCGTCTCTTGGTTCTGTGGGATACAGAAGGAGACAGTTGCTTGGGGGAAGGCAAGTCTGTTTCGTCCAGTTTGGTGAAAAGTGCGTCCGGGTCCCTGGAGTCCGACAGGATCTTGAAAGCTTCTCTCAGAACAGAAATCCCATACGAGGTTACAGCTCCGGGGGGCTGCCTATAAAATAAACACAACCAAGCGGGTTGTAGGGAAACCGAGGGAGCTCTGCTACCCCAAAATCCAGCCTTTCCCTTCACTGGCATCCCAGAGTGCAAATCCATAAACGAGGGCATTCCCAACCCCCCAGTATTCCCTCCCAAACAGCACAGTGCCCCAGGAAGCAGGTATGGAGAACACAGGTTCATGCTTCACTGCCTCCTGCTACTCCCAACGCTGCTCCACAAGAGCAGCCACGGCCTCCTCCCAGGTCACAACAGCACTTCCTGTCAGCAACTGAACCAAAACACCTCAACACCTTTGCCAGGATTCAGAGTCCTGCACCAACACCTTTGGGCTGGCCCGGGCAGGCATTTGGGGAATTAGGAACTGCCTGGGCACGGGATTATCCCTTGGAAGAGAACTCGCAGCCACACTGCATCCAGTCTAGAGCCAGACTCCTCTGCCCACCTTTCTGGTTCCCTGGTGGACACTCTGGGGAGTTCTGGGGTTGCTGCTGCTGGTTCTTTAGCTTTTTCCATAGACTCTGAAGTGCCTTTCAGAATTTCATATGCTGCTGGTAAGTGTTCAGGTGTTGCTGCTGGGTCAGTGACTTCCATAGATTCCATAGTTGCTGCAGGGCCACTGTCTTCTTCCATAATCTCTGGAGCTGCTGTGGGACCAGCTGCCCTTTGTGCAGGGCTGGCAGCTCCCTCCAGGTCTTCTGTTGCTCCTGCAGGCTCTGGAGCTCTGGCTGGGCTTTCTGCCCTTCCCAAGGCCTCTGGAGCTCTGGCTGAGCCCTCTGCCCTTCCCAGAGCCTCTGGAGCTCTGGCTGAGCCCTCTGCCCTTTTCAAAGCCTCTGGAGCTCTGGCTGAGCCCTCTGCCCTTCCCAAGGCCTCTGGAGCTGCTGCCTGGTCCTTCAGCCCATCTGCAAACTCAGAAGTCTCCAGCGAAGATTTTGCTTTGTCAACACGTTCTGCATTCAAGGTCTTTTTCAATAACTTAAGAGAGAGAAAAAGCACAGCACCGTTAGAGAGAGGATTTCTTGCACTCCCATTCCATTTTATCCCCTCCCAAAGTCACTTCATGGATTGAAAAACATGTTTGACCATATAAACCTCCTAGAAATGGACTGAATTTAGAGTGTTCCAGGTTTCACCTGCTGTCATCAGGCACCTGACCCCCAGGGCAGCAGGGTGGACACGTACTGTGAGTAGTGCTGGCTCCGAGTCATCCATGTAGCCCTTCAGGAACTCAAAGATGCTCTGCTGGAAATTCTCATAGGAGAAGTTTTTCACCTTTGGATGAGAGGGATTCTTCTCTCGGATGACAGCCAGCCACTCATTTCTCTTTTTCTAGAGGAGGGATTCATAGATCAGGTAAGAACACTCTGGACAGGGACAAGGGATCAGTGACAGCCACAGCAAGGACATGGGCAAGGACTGGGCTTGGCCTGTTTGGCATTCTCCAGGCACAACCAACTGACACCGAGATGAGGCCAGGAAAAAGCCAGAGGAACAGAAGAGCAACAGAACCAGCTTATTTCAGGAATTCTCCCTGCCTGCAGTGCCCCAGCACCCTACTGCCTGCAGAAACAGGAATGGGAACTCCTGCTGCTCCCAGAACCTGCTCTGAAGGTGAGCTGGAGGCTCACCAAGGTATAAATGGTGATTCCTGGAAGGCTTACAAAGGTGTGTGAGGAAAGGTGAGTAACGGAGGAGGCTCCAGGGTGACAATTCAAACATAGAACACTGAGGGACCAGCACTCCAGAAGGATTGTTTCCATTCTGGCCTCCTCATCCCAAACCTCCCAGGACACATCAGACCCCCACTGGACATACCAGCAGCTCCCACTTTATCCCAGCACAGACTTACTTGATTTCTGGGCTCCTTCCCCATGTGCTTCTTGACAATATTAGAAGCTTTTTCAAACTCCTTGTTTCTGATACAAACGACAACAGCCTGCAGAGGAAAACAATGACAGATTGAAGCAGGTCACAGAGAACAGCTCAGTGCCAACTTCCACATCACTGCAGGTATGAGCGTGCACATAACGAGGGAATCTCACACACAAGGCAGCTCCCACCACCATCCACACGAGGCCTTTCCAAGACAAAAGCTGCACAAGATATTTACTGAGAAAGAAAAAGATCTTACAGCTTCCTTCACCATTTTCTGCACAGCCTCCATTGTCTTGTCCGCCACAGAGAATTCCTCACGGATGAAATCCAAGACAAGCATGGCCGACTCAAGTGGGGTCAGCTCTGACTCCTTGTCGAAGGTGCAATCTATAAGAATTGGCATCCATACATTTGGGGGGGGATCACGGCGCTTCCCTAGAGAGAGCTGGTTATTCACCTGCACAGGTGGCAGCCATCCACCTGCACAGGTGTGCCACAAATTCCACAGCCAAGTGTCTGAACTGCAATTCCTGCCCCACAACAGCCATAGGAAATGCTGGAAGCAGCGCTCGAGACCTTCCCAAGTGCCCAGCAATAACCCAGGGGAGCATTTTAGAAGCTGTGAGGCTAAGGAGTCACCAGGCTGAGGTGTTTGTCTGGCATACCAGCCCCGAAGCACCACAGATGCTGCTTTAGGCCCCCCCGTGAGAGAGCTACGAACAGATACCCCTCACTCGCAGGGACACCCCCACAGCCCCGCTCTGTGCAGGAACAAAGCTCCAGGAGTGCAGGGACACGGACACAAGACGGGAGGAGAAGGGAGCGGGCTGCAAGCAGCACCGGCGCTCCCCAGAGCTCGCAGGAAGGGCCGGGCACCTACCGAGGTTCTCGCCCTCCTCGACCCGCGACAGCAGCTGCATTATCCGGAGCATTTGGGCCATCTCCGGCTCCCTGTTCAGGGGCCGCACGAGCAGCGCTGCGGGACAAACGGCAGGTCAGGGCGGTGCAGCCGGTCCGGCCGCCTCGCGCCCCCGGCCCGGCCGCCCCCAGCCCCGGCGCTCCCCGGCCCAGCCCCACGCACCCTGCATGATGTCGCGGAACTGGCGAAAATCCCGGTTGCGCCCGGAGCGGTAGGCCTCTATGGCCCGGTGGAAGTAGAACTGCAGGACCCAGCCGTTCATGGTCTTCTCCGGGAGCGCCGCCATCCCGGCCCAGTCCGGGTCGGGGTCCGGGTCCCGGTCCCGCCAAGCCGCCCGCCGCGTCGCCATCCCGCCGAGACCCAGCGTGCCGGAAGTGACGACGCTAAAGAGACATTATGAGCCCCCTCGGCGCGCGGGCTTATCTAGCGGGCTCTTCGCCTACAGCCCCCGTCGTGCACTGCGCCAACCCCGCAGCGCCTATAACTCCTGGCGCGCATCGCGCTAACTCAGTCGCGCCTACAGCTCCCGGCGTACATCGCGCCAAAGCAGCCGGTAGGGGTTGGTCGCCCTCTGGCGGACGGGAAGGGGATTGCCGGGCCCGGCGGGAGGGGCAGCGGGAAAAGGCGCAGGCCGGGGTGCAGGCGGGTCCGTGAGGGCTCGGGATCGGGATCGGCCCGCTGCCCGTCCGACGGGACCGACAGCGGGGAAACGCCCATCTGTAAGTGCTGCGACCCCCGAGTGAGTGTCTGACCTGAGCAGGTCTGGCTGTGTTAAACTCACGTCACCCAAGCCTGGCAGTGCCACTCTGGCAGTGGCAGGTTTTTGCCTGCACCCTGCAGGCACAGGTTTTTGTCATTATTCTGGTCTTCCAAACAACCCCCACTCTCTTGTGCTCTGTGCTCCAGCCACCTGCTAATCCCCCTCACCTGGAACAGCAAACCAGGTCCCCTGGGCGGGATTTTGGGGCATAGATTGTCCCACAGTCACTCAGATTTGGGGTAAGGAACTAGAAGTCCTGCCTTCCCAGTGATCCCTCTGACTAATTTCGAACCGGTGCCTGGAGGCGAAGCAGATCGTCGGGATCATGGGGTGATTCTGTGCCACTCTGTGGTGTCCTGCTTGGACACATGTCTCCTCAGCCCAGAGAATATTCCTAACACTGTCCTGGAGGCTCTCTCACCTGAGATGGAAAAGCATGTGAAAATTCCTCTGGCATGAGGTGATCCGGGATCCTCCCTTCCCCCTGCCCCAGGCCAGGGGAGGAGGAAACACACATGGGAAAAATTTGCGTGTCAAATGGAAAACAGAAAAACTGGGAGGGATTTTTACTGGCAAACAAAGGAAGAGAGAAATAATCTCTCTGAGGCAGAAGAGTCACCTGGGGCGGGGGGGACCACCCTGGGGAGCAGGGTGGGAGCAGGATATGGCACAGCCACGTTTGGAATGCTGTGGAGGGTGCTGGAAGGATGAGAGGAGTGATACAGCTGCTTCCTGGGCTGAGGGGAGGAGACTGAGTTCCATCTCTGGGTCAAATGCTTTTCCACGTGGAATAATCATGGGCAAAATGGCTTTGCTTTTTCTCTGTCACAGGATGCAGGAGGAGGTGTCAGGGCGTGACCCCAGAATTTCAGCAGTGTCCCTTCAATCCGGGGAGAGGCCGATCAGCCCCAGCGACAGCGTCACGCTCGCAGCCCTTCAGACACTGCCTTTGCTCTCCTGGCCAGAAAATTCCCTGCTTTTTTGGGAGCTCAGTAACTTCTGCCCCTGTAATCCACATGGCTCTAAATAGATGTGCCAGCCATTTCCGCAGGTCCCATCAGCCCTGTACAAGCTTTAGGATTTTGAGTAATTTAATTCATTTTTGCACAGAGGTCAGGAAAGAGAGTCCTGGAGTCCTGTCCTAAGGGAAGCAAAGTAAGATTCCTCTCTGAGACACCAGGACAAAGCCACTCGAGAGCCACCTGCCTTCTCCAAGCCAGGTTTCATATTGGAAAACTCCCTTAGCATCCTTTTTCTGCCTCCTGTCTGTGCCCCTCTGGGTTGACATCTCCTCCTCCAATGCCCTCCTGGTGAAGGCGTCACCCCTCTGGATGTTCAGGAATTCACCTCCCATCCTATATCAGATAGATTTGCTTCCCATGAGATCCACAAGGTCTCTGCAGCGCCTAGGAGGGTTTAGATAGGGTGACATGCCAGATGTCACAAGAGCATCGATTCCTCCCCAGCAGAGCTGGAGAAGGTGACAATTCCCAACAAGCTTCTGGAGCTGGGGAGGGCAAGCATTGGCACCCCAATCCAGGCTTCTCTCCCACACCACTTCAGGGTCTGCCTTAGCCAACAGTGTAACAGCACCCAGGACTGGAAAACAAGTCTGGAATGGTGAATTCCAGATTAAATGCAGAAATAAACCCACTGGTTTGCTCCCTGAATCGTCTCCAATAAATGAAAAGGAAGTAGAGATGATAGGAGCAGGAATGCCAGTGGCCACTATTCAGAGTTCTCCTGTGGTGTCATTATCAATGTTTCAGGAAAAGCTTTGGAGTTCCACGTGCCAAATGAAACACTGGGCAGGAAGGCACGAATTGCAGCCGTGCTTGTGCATTTGAGCCTCCCCTCACTGATTTATGGCTTTTGATGAAGTGATTACAGATGAAAGAAAATATTCCAGGGAACAGGATCTGCATGTTGCTGTGGTCTCGTGCCTGTCACATCCTTCTGGAGGAGTTAAAGCAGGAAACAGAACAGGAAAACCCCCAGGGTCTTGATCACCTCTGCTCTCACTGTGCTGGAGCACCAGACAGGACAACAGCTCCCAGAGCAGCTGTGGCTGCCCCTGGATCTCTGGCAGTGTCCAAGGCCAGGTTGGACACGGCTTGGAGCCACCTGGGCTAGTGGAAGGTGTCCCTGTCCATGACAGGGAGTGGGACTGGAGGTGCTCTAAGGTCCCTTCCAAGACCATTCTGGCCTTAGAAAACCAGGGAGCAGTAGAACAAGGGACAAGGGAAATGTGGAGAGGGTCATGAGATTCCTTTGAAAATCCAGAGACAAACCCTCTGGGCATGAGGGATGGAGAGAAGGAAGCACAAAGGCCCTTATTAAGAAACCTATCAAGTAGATGACAGAAACTCTGAACCAACCTGAGCAAAGATTGGAACTGGGTTGGATAGGGAAGGATCTAGAACATTGGTTTGGAAAGGTGCCAAGAGCTGGGCTGCCTGGGCACAAGAAGGAGCTGAAACATTTCCATGTCACAGGATCCTGGGTTACACACAGAACCAGGGAAACAGCCCTGATGATCAGGAAAAGGTAAACAGAAAGGATCAAAAGAAGCAGCAGCTTAATATTTAATATTTAATATTGATTAGGTGACTGTGCAGGGGTTTCAGAACAGGCTGAGCCTTTAACATCCCAGTATCAGGGTAGGTGAATGTATGGACTTGCCCAAATAGAGAGCTTCACTTGAGCTCCCGTTAGGATCAGAGAGATTTGTGACCTGGCCAGCCAGGAGCCCGCTGGACTCTCCTGCACACACCTTTAACCTTTAGCCAGTGCTGGTCACAGTTTAGCACTGACATCATGGCATTTCTGCCTCCTCAGCAGGTTTTAAACAAACATCCACAGCCTTGTACCTGTGCCACAAGTGCAAGGAAATAAATTCCACAAATGCCAGTTCATAAAGGGAAACCATCTGGTTCATGAGTTACTCGGATCCCTGAGCTTCTGAACGGCCTCTGACCCTGAACCTGCTCAACATGGCTGGAGGGAGGAGAGAATTACTCAGTGCTTCTTGTCAGGCCTGAATGTGAACTTCACTTTGGAACTTGGGAAAAGTCAGGACCCGGGGATGCACTGCACTGCCACCGGCTCGGTTCAAAGGGCTGTGGGATCACATCTATTTTATATACACGCAGGAAGGACCAAAAGGAACAGTGGAAAAGCTGAGGCAGGCTGCTGACGGGCACCGTGCTCTCTTGGTGGCACGGGGATAGCAGGGCTTGGAGCCAGTACTGGGGGAATGGACGCTGAAGGGAGCAGGGACTGAGGGCTCCGGGGCTGAGGGAGGAGCGGGCCCGAGGGGGTGTCCGGGGCTGCGGGGATCGCTCCCGGTGCCGCCTCACCGCCGACGCTCGCGCGCCATTTCCCGCCTTTCGTCCCGGCCTCTCCCCATTGGCCCACGCCCGCCGCCGCGCGCTCCCATTGGTTGCGCCGGCAGCGCCCTCGTCTGCCTTACTTCCCATTGGCCCCGGCCAGGACGGAAAGCACGCGGGGCGTTGCCATCGCTACGGCGGCCGGCGCGGGTCAAGCTGCGCGTTCCGCGGAGCCGCGCCGGGCAGCATGGAGGGCGGGCGGCACGGAGAGGCAGCGGCGGCGGCGCCTTCGGGGGATGGGCCCGCACCCGTGTTCACCCTGGAGGAGGTGGCGAAGCGGAACTCCAGCCGTGAAGCCTGGCTGGTGATCCACGGGCGCGTATACGATGTCACCCGGTTCCTGGCGGAGGTGAGGCCTGGAGTGGGGGCTGCCCGGCCCGGCCCCTGGAGCTGAGGAGAGCGGGGAGAGGCTGGGGAGTCGTGTGAGGCCGAGAGGGGCGGGGAGGGCCCTGGAGGATCCAGGGCTGCCGTGGGGGACAGAGATCCCGGGGTCGGATGCAAGAGGAGGGGGCGAGCAGGCCCCGCCGGGGTTTGGGGGGTCCCGCTGTCCCTGGGCCGCTCCCCGGCCCGGGCTGTGCGGGCTCTAAGGGGCCTCATGGCCGCGGTTCTGCCTCCAAGGGACGGGCGGGATGGCAGGTCACGGTGGCCGCGGCCAGCCGGAGACAGGGGTTGTGCTGGGCTGCTCTGAGGCAATTCCAGGTTTCCCAGGGAATCTGTTCAGGCAGGTCCCGGGGAGGTGCAGGTTTCCTTCAGTCACGGGGCCTCACTCCGCATCCTGAAGGGTGCACGGGATTGGGGCACTTCAGCAGTTTGATTGTGAAGTCTGCGGGGGCACCCCGGAACTCGCAGGAGGAGGAGGTGACAGTGATACCTCAGCCACCACTCTGCTGCCTGCCCAGCGGGGACCACGCACCGGGGCTTTGCAAACAATGCAGCTTCTGCCAAATCTCCAGTTCCCTTGCTCTGGGGACAAAAATTCCTTCAAGAGTCACTGTCTTCTCATGTCTTCTTTTTTTGAGAAGGTTGAGAGTGGTGTCCTAACTGTTGAGAGCTGGAAATGAAGCGGGAATAAACAGTAACAAAAGAGTAACACCCGAGGGAATGGCATGAAGTTGTTCCAGGGTAGGGTTAGGGTAGAGATCAGGAGAGGTTCTTCCTCCAGAGGGTGCTGGGCACTGCCCAGGCTCCCCAGGGAATGGGCACAGCCCTGAGGCTGCCAGAGCTCCAGGAGAGTTTGGACAACATTCCCAGGGATGCACAGGGTGGGATTGCTGGAGTGTCTGTGCAGAGCTGGGAGTTGAACTCGATTATCCTTGTGGGTCCCTTCCAATTCAGGCTATTCTGTGGTTCTGTGAAAATTTCAATGGGGCTTATTCCAGCTGAAAATAACAGCAAAGACTTTGTGGCATTTGCAGGGCAATGTACAAAGTTTGAGTTGAACCTGCTCCAGAGAAGACACTTCATTGAAATGCACATGTTCCAGCTTGTTGGTTCTGCTGGTCTGAATTTAACTTTGGTTTCCCTCCAGGCCCACGTGGTTGAAGCCTGTGTGCTGTGGAGTGACAGAGCTGCCGTGGCAAGGGTAGAGGTGCATCAGGCAGGAGGGAGTGATCACCTGGCAGCTGGAGGCTGTGCCTTTCTCTGCAGCTCTCAGTATTTCATTCTGAAGTTGGACACAATCTGGTTTCTTCTTTGGGTGCAGAAAATAACTGAATCACAGAATTGTCCAGGCTGGAAAATCCCTCCCAGACCATGGAGTCCAGGAAGTGCCCGATCCCCTCTTTGTCCCCAACCCAGAGCTCTCAGTGCTATGTCCAGGCCTTCTTGGACACCTCCAGGGATGGGACTCCAAACTTCCCTGGGCAGCCCCTTCCAAGGAACAATCCTTTCCATGACAAAATTCCTCCTGATAGCCAATCTGAGCTTCCCCTGGCACAACTTGAAGCTGTTTCCTCTCCTCCTGTCCCTCTTCCCTGGGAGCAGAGCCCGTCCTGGGGCTGTCCCCTCCTGTCAGGGAGCTGTGGAGAGGCAGAGGGTCCCCCCTGAGCCTCCTTTTCTCCAGGCAGGGCAGCTTGGTGGGATGGAATGTGCAAAGTGGAAGCAGGACAGTTTGGTGGAAGGGAGTTGTGGGTGCACAAAGGCTAAGTGGATGCAGGGGAAAACCAGGCAAAAACTTAGAAAAATACTTCACTGCTTGTTTCTGAATAAGAAAATGCTAGGCTAGGGTTTAGGAAGAGCCAGAACGAGCTAGAGCTTGGGACAGCAGTTGCAGGAGCTGAGAATCTTGTCTTACACTTGTGTCTGTGCTGTGATTCAGAGCACTGTGGACACTGCAGGGAAGTTGAGTCTTCAGCTCGATGTTCTCTGTAAGATGGAGTCTGGGACCTGCTCCCTGCGACACCTTTGGAATTATAAGTGAGCCCAGAAAAACACTCCGGTCCCTCCAGCAGGCCAGGTTTAGCAGTGCCCTGAGTGTCACCTTGAGATGGTGTTTCACCCTGAGATGATATTTCACTCTGTCCTTTCCAGGTCCTTTTTCCCATTTGTGTTTTTCTGACATAAAAAGACCTACTTGGACGAGGAAGAGGGAGAAGAATAAGGGCACTGTTGAGCTGTGCCAGGCTGACACAACGCTGTGCTGTGCACACCCCTTGCTGGCACAGGGGAACTGTAGATCAAGGCCTAATTTATTGGCAAAAATCCTCTTTATATCTGTTATCCTCTGGAGTGCCAGGGAATGACGTGCAGCTGATGGGAACCAGGAGTGCTTGTGTACTTTGAAAGTTGCAGTTTTCTGGGGAGCTGGTGCTGCAGAGCTCTGTGTGGTGCAGCTGCAGCACTCGGGGTGTCCTCTCCTGTGTCCCCCCAGCCCCGTGAGGTCACTGGAGCAGGATCTGCTGGGTGCCTTTCCTGGCCTTTGCTCACAGATTGTTTGGCTGCCATTGCTGAGGCTACTGGCACGTTCCATGGGTGGGATTGTGCAATCCTGAAGAAGTCACCGCTGGAAGGCTGAATTTGGCCTCAGGATTCCTGCAAATGATGCAGGTCAGCCAGCCTGAAATCCATGTGCTGCTGGAAGTGTAGAGCAGTTTAAGTTTCCAGTTCACATTATATGTACCAGGAGTAAGAAGACATCTATCACATAACAAAATTGATTGAATTATAAGAACATGAACCAAAACCAGGAGATGTGCAAAGACAGCAACTTAAGTGTTGCAAGTATTTCTGGGAGAAACAATCTCCTTTGCTTCAGAGAGCCTGTGAGTGCCTGAAATGAAATGGGATTATTTTAAAATCTAAGAGAGCCTTATGATGATCTATTTTCTCCCAAATCTGGGTAACTGGACCACGCCAGGATACCTGTTATTACTCCTGGTTGCAGTGGTCTAGAAAAGCACATGCAGGCTGTGGCTGGAGCAGGAGGGCTGTGTGCTGGGGGTGAAAGGGGGTGGAGGGAGGCAGCTGTACCTCCTGCAGGTGCTCTGGGCTCTGTCAGGCTCACACTTCACCACAACTATATCAAAATCTGAGCTTTTACTTGTGCACAATCTGTAAGAGCCTTATTTGCAGTTCTGCTGGAGGGATACAGTCTCTCTCCATTTTCACATATGAGTAGGAGAGTCTGGAGATGCACGTTTCTCCAGGAAGCTCTTGTTACCTGAGCCCACAAGGCACAGCAGCCCCCACAGCTCCGAGTCCCAGCACATGCTGCTCTTCCTGATCCCCGTGATAAGTGTGAGCAGGAATCCATTTCCAGTTTCCAAGTGAAGGAGCCTGGGTTGTGACACCACTGACCCAAATCGCTCAGTTGGTTTCAGGTGTAGTGTTCTTCAAGAGAAGGAGGAGCACCAGGCATCTGAGTTGCCTCGTGCTGACTTGCTCCAGCTTTGCAGAGGTGTTTTTGGAAAAGCTGTTCCATGCCTTACACCCAGCTCTGTGCAGATCATTCATCCAGGGGACTGCTCCTCCTTGGTTCTGGCTTGGATGATGCTGGCACATGATTATTACACAGGATTACTCTTCCCTCTCCTGGTTTATTTCGTTAACTCTGGGCACTAGGAATGAAAAGTTTCACCCTTCTTCAACCTGGTGATCTTAACTCTTACCTGACACAGTGATCTCATTATTCCTGGAGCTTAGTGTTGCTGCTGAGCTCGTTTGTGTCTCCAGCAGGTCTGTACCAGCAGTTCCCAGGCAGACATTTGCAGACAGGTCCTTGGAGTTTGTGGGGAGGGGACTCCAAGTTCTCTCCCTGTGGAAGTTTGGGATGTGCTCTCAGAGCCTTTGTTGCCAGTTCCAAGTCACTGTTACTGTGTGTGCTGAAGGTCCAGTGACACAGAGGACACAATGGTACTGTCACCTCTCTCCTTCTGGTTTGTTGTTTGCCTTTTGGCTGTTTCTTGTCAGAAACGGACATTTTCCAGCCATTGTTTCCCCTGGAAGTAGTTTTTCCCCCCCTCATAGTTTGCAACACCGTTTCCATGTTTTCCTGCAGCAGCTGAGCTGCAGATTTGGGCAGTTTTGTGGCAGAGTCAATGACTTCCTGTACAAATAGTCTGAGTTTACATTTACTGGGGTAGGACAAGGTAGGAATTGTCTGGCTACAGCAGTGCTGTCTGCAGGACAGAACCCTTCAGAAATAGGAGATGCCAAAATATTTTGAAGGTATTTTTCTTTTAGGCTTTCAGATAGCAGCAAAAGACAGATGTGCATGAATAACTAATTGTGGATTTAGCAAGTGCATAGAAAGGCTTCGGAACCAGAGATGTAAAGAAGAGTGAACTTTACTGCTCTCCTTCTCTTTTGAATTTTTTCTTTCCTCTTGTCTCTTGCCTGTGGAGAGACTGGATGTCACTGAAAGATCCACTGCACATTCCTTTTTGTTGCAGGGTTTTGTCTATCTTTCTAGGGTGAATTATTAGAAAAGGAAGGTTGTCTGCTTAAAATTCAGGTATTTCCTTGTCTGAAATATGAGATTTCTGGTGAGGCAGCCCTAAGGAGTTCTTCTAGATAAATGGGCAGCTTTTCAGTGGATCTTGGCTGGAAATTGGACAGTTGTTCTGAGCAATGTGAACAGACAACACCCAGCAGAACCTGATCTGACTTCTCTGGGATCGAATGAGCCTGAGGGTTGTTCTGGGAGAAGGGGCAGCCAGAAGAACTGCAGCTGGACACAGGGAATGAACCATGGAGCTCAGCCACCTGATACCTGCCTGCTGACAAACTTTTCCCTTTGTGGCTCCTGAGAAGGCTCCATGTTGGTTTAGTGACATACCTGGACAATAAAGGGATTTATTCCAAATAAAGAGCTGTGATACTAGGATTACAGGATTGTCTGCAGCAACCCACTGGAGCAAACAATGGGTCTGGTTTGTGTCCATCTGTGTTTGATACGAGGTGGGATGGCCTGGTGGGAATATTCAGATTTTTGGCAGCAAAAGCAGACAAACTGAAGGAAGGGGGGATGACAACTGCTTTGTGTCTGTGGGAAGGAGAAGGATATGACAGAGGGAGAAGCAGGTGTGTTGGTCCTTTGATCTGAAATGTAGTCCAACGTCTCTTCTCCAATTCAGGGCTGGCTGTCTGAAACCCTGGAAAACTGGGTTAGTCCCTGTGCGTGCCCTGGGACGTGTGACCACTTTATTGGTATAACTGGGTTTGCTGGTGGTTGACACTCAGGCTGTAAAGGGATTGTCCTTTGCTAGGTCTGTGGTTAGTGCTTTCCATTGCCACGCTGTTCCTGGAATTGTGGCATTGACTGTGGACAGAGCCCAGCCCACGACAGACAACAGAACCACACCCGGGGTTTTTGTCAGTTCATCCCGTCTGAGTCAGCCCTGACCAGCTGCCACCCACAGCAGTGGCACTGTCACTGTGCAGCTCCCTGGGGTGCTGTAGCTCTGCATCTCCGAAATGTATATGACATTAAACAGTACAATTTTTGTGATACTTCGTGATTTCCTTCCCCCATGTCACTGGTGGTTGCACACAGGATCAAGTTTAGAATTGCACATCCATGTGCAGAGTCAGCCAAACGGCGTTTTTGTAGTACCTGAAGAAGCAGAATATCCTTCCCTCCACTGGTCCAGGCTGGACAATGGAACGTGTGGCAGATTTTATTGATGGTGTTGGTTGAGGCATCCAGCGGTGCAGCCTGGGAGGAAGGCTGACGACATCCTCGGTGCCTTTGTACATCCAGCCCTTGGCTCACCTGGACTCTCCTCTTCCAGCACCCAGGTGGAGAAGAGGTGTTGCTTGAGCAAGCTGGCAGAGATGCCACTGAGAGCTTTGAAGATGTGGGGCATTCCACAGACGCCAGGGAAATGCTGAAGCAGTACTACATCGGAGAGGTGCACCCGGTGAGTGCCTTGTGAAACCCCCAAACAGAGACACCAAGGTGTGTCTTGTAATATAAATTAATAGTTGAGGGGGTTCAGGCAGTCCCTGTGTTGTCCAAGGCTTCTGTTGGGGAATCTGAACTAAATTAATCTTCTCCTTCCACCATTCAGAACAGATTTCTCACTTCATTTTAATCGGGGCACTTAAGCTGAATTCATGGGTTCTCTCTGTAGCTGGTGGAAGCATAATCCATCTTTGCCTTGCAATTCTGAGCTCTGGAGGGTGAGAGTTCCCAGGGGCACAAACACCACCTTCCTGCCTGCCTTTGGGTGCCAAAGGAAGGACTCCTTTGAAAACTGAGCCTAGGCAATTACCTTTGTACAGAACAATTCCCTCATAAAGGCTGCAGCCTTCCTTTGAAGTCAGCACTCACCTCTTTTCTTCTTTTTCCCCCTGACAGAACGATCGTGGAAAGGAAGGTTCTAAGGTAAGCTCTCAGCATTTCAGTTTTCTGCCTTTGTTTAGTGTCACATGTCTTTTGGAGGTTCTTTCTTTCCCCCTCTTTTTTCCTGTGAGGCTTGTGGCTTTGTGTTTACGCAAACTACACATGAATAAATTTCCCAAGCAAACTCTACCTTTGTTTTTGTTCTGAAGCTCAGTGGGCACCTCAGTGTGAAATTGGAAGTGAGTTTTTGTGCCCTTACTCTGCTGGCAGCAGCGATGTTTTTTCCACACCTTGAGCCACAGACCATTTTTCGCATTTCTGGCTGTGTGCTGACCACGGAACTGGTTTCCTTGTTGTTCCCTTCGAGCCAGGAGACAGCACGGCCGGGGGCCAGCTGGCAAACAGGAATTCTCTGTTAACTGCCTCAGGGATCAGTGGTGTTGCTTAACACTCAGGTACTCCTGGACTAGAACAGGGCAGAGTGTTGCAAAAATGCCTTTGGAAGGGATGGGGAGAGGGAAAAGGCAATAAATAGAATCCCAGTGATGGGAGGTAAACATGTGCCTCACAGCTGGCTGGGCTGGGAGGCCTGGACAGGGCACAGCTCTGCCTTCATAGGGCTTTCAGGAGATGTTCCTCTGAGCAGGACCACTTGCAGAGTAGCAGGAATGGAGAAGGGAACTGTCAGCATGGAAATCAACGATAACTCAGGCTGGTTAAAGCCTATACTTAGTTATGACGTGGAGCTATGTGATTATGTACATATTCATCTTAAAATTTATTGTTTGATTCAGCTCCGATTCATGAACACAATCATATGCTGAAAACGTGCACAGAAATCAGTGATGATCAGAGTAGCTCCCTTAGATCTGAGTTAAATACTTTATTCAAGTATTTTTCTCTTCTGATCACTAAGTCCAGCACTTTATGCACAGCTGATGGCTTTCTCCAGAGGGCATAATCTGTTTTAAAATGAGGTTCCAGTATAATTTAAAGATGGCAGCAAGAGAGGGAATCAATAATGTACAAATAAATAAGGAGCAAGCACAAAACCACCCCAAAACTGTGATGTAATAAGCAAGGCCTTATTTTGAGAGGGGTGCAAGCTCTAGCATGAATTTGATGACTGGGTGGGACAGATTGGATTGATGTAAAGAACATGAAGATGACAGCAAACATCCCCAGGAACATCTACAGTGGTGACAGGGGGTGTTTGGGAGAGGAGGGTTATTTTCCCTCTGTATTTGTAATCACACGTTCAGGCTTGTCTTTCTAGCACATGTTTAATGTTTCTTTGTTCCCCTGCTAACTCCCTCTTTCCTCCTCCAGAATCCAAGTAGGACATCCTCAGGCCAAACAAGGTATAGTATCTCCTGAAAATAAGGGTGAGAAATGGAGGGGTTGGGATCCTGTTTGTAGAGCTGCATATTAACTCCAAAGGGCAGGACAATCCCCGGGGATGTGCTGCAGTGTCCTTCTGGCAAGCAGATACTCCAAAGCAAGTGCCAGAGTGTGCACCTCCCTTGCTGGATGTGAGCCTGGATCTGCTGTGTGCTGGGCAGGACCAGCATCCCAGTGTTTGGAATTCTCTGCCCCGTGTGCTGGTGTTGCACGGCAGTGGCTGCAGCCCTGTCACCACAGGGGTTATTTGGGTGCTCGCTGTGGGCCGAGAGGTGGCACAACACAAGGATGGCTGGATTTTCAGAGGATTTTACCGTAATCAGCCTTGTCTGGTTGAAAATGCTTAAAGCCAGCAAAGGGCCCTGGTCTCCTGCAGCTCGTGCAGGAGGTTTTGCTCAGGAGGCTGCTCAGGGTGAGCTTGTGGTCTCTGGAGTCTGGGCAAGGCAGATTTACTGGGGCACAGCTGTAGCCGTTGCCATCCTTGAGTCAGCTGTGTTGTTTGTACAACACGAATTACAGCCTGACTTATTTAAGGAAAATCAAACCAACAACAAACCCCCCGCACTGGTCTCTGGATGTGCCAAGCTGGAAATTTCAGCCATCCAGCTGCTGTTTTATAAGGCACGAGGCCACACTTGGGGGCTGGCAGAGCCTGTGCACATGTGGCCATGGTTAGGGGCCAACCTGTGGGTACAGCTCCCAGGTGTTCCCTGCACGTGTAACAAGGGCTGAACACTGGGAATGGATTATTAACTAGATGCTTTCTTCTGGTTTCTGTGGTGTGTACGTTTTAGTTTGTTGTTTCTTTTTCTCTCCCCGTAGTTTCTGGTCGACATGGCTGATCCCCATCTTCGGAGCACTGGTCTTAGGTTTAATGTATCGCTATTACATGGTGGATGGGAAAAGCTCCTGAGCTGGCCTTGCTGGGGCCTCAGACAGCCTGAAAAGAGGGAGAGAGAGTGTGTGTGTGCAACACGTGGAGTTCTGCTGCCCTTAGCCTTCCTGCCTTGCTTTTAGCTCTGAGTCTGTCAAGTGATGTTGATATCCATGGGACCAAGCTAATTCCAAACTCTATCCTAACTCTGGGACCCACAGATCTGTCGTGCTTCCCTCTTGCAGTGGCAGGGAAAGAGAAACTTCCAGTATTCCCTGGCATTGGTGTGGTGTCCCTCGTGCTCGCTCTCTCTCGCTCTCTCTCGCTCTCTGACATAACCCCCAGAGCACCTTTTCTCTCAATGCCTTTGCGTTAAGCCAGACATCATGAAAGAGCTGCCCTGGGCCTGTGGCTCTCCCTCAGCCCTTCACACAGTCGGGAATCATCTGCCAGTTGTCTCCAGCCCTTGCCAGAAAAGATGTCCAGAGCTTTGGTTCCACAAGAACATCCCCCGGAGCGTGCAGGCAACACTAATTGGAGCGGCAGGGAATTGTTGGTTTGGCCACCTCTTTCTGTACCTGTCTGTTTTTAACGGTTAAACAAATACATGGATTTTAAAAGTGATTCTGTTCATTTTGTAATATTTGTACTTGTCCCTTTGGAATGTATATCCTGTGAACAACTTACATTGAATCCTGGTTGGTTTGGGTGTTTTCGTGCTGTGCGTGGCAGAGCCACTGGGAACTGGCATGTGGCTTCTGGAAATGCAGATTCTTCTTTCTCCCTGAGGTCATGATCTGACACATGTATGGGAAACTAAACTCATTCTTACGTACTGTGAATGTGCACCAGATGGGGGAAACAATTAAATCTGGTCTCTTCTCCCAAAATGAAAAGGGAAAAGAAAAGCATTTGGGATTTGTGGATAATGATTGATTTGGCTGGGAATAGAGAAGAGTATTTCCATCTTGCCCTGTTTTTGTGTGTTGTGCAGTTGGCCTTGAAGTGCAGACAGTGCACAGTTTGCTTCCTGTGCTGAGGCAGGAACCTTTCCAGCTCTTCCAGCCCCTTGATCTGGGGCTTTGGGATCTCCTAAAGGGAAGCGATGTCCTGGTGCCCTGCCCTGCCATCGACACTGGCTCCCAATCCAAACCTCCAGCAGAGCTGATCATCCTCTGGGATTGCAGCAAAAATGGCAGTGATAACCTGGGGTCCTGCTGTGAAAACCTCCCATGGGTTGTGGGGATTCTTCTCTCTTCCACAAAAGTACCGTGTCCTCCAGAAGATTGTGTAGAAGAAATTCTTGGATGTGGAATTACACTCTGCTTTTTAAAACCAAAGGCCAGGGAACTTGGAGTAAGTGCACTGCCAGGGCTGCCTTCACATTTAACACAAAATTGTGAACCATGATCTCAGTTTGGGGAAGTTTAGAGTTCCATATTAGGGAAAGGTTTTGAAGCTGGAAGGCACATGTTGGCAACAGTATCACCCTGCTGAGCTGGGGTTGTTCAGGGCAGTGCAAGAGTCCACAAAGGTCACCTGGTTTGGATCCAGGAGCACCAGGCTCACCTGAGGAACAGGGCAGGGGTGATGCTGGAAACACACCTGTTTTCTTCATAGGCAGCACTTTTACCTGACTTTTGACTTTTTTTAAAATACCGTTTTCCTGGCACTGTCTACATTCATTTTGGTTGCTCTGAATAACTTCTTTCCATCATTGACACTTGCTATCAGCTCTTGACCCTCTGCTATTGGGGAAGTTGACTGTCAATTCCGATGTTACAGAAACTTTTTTTCCTCTTAATGGATTAATTACCCAGGGGAGACTCTCAGGCTTGTTCCAAGGCTTCTTGGAGCTGGTAAGATCTTTATCCAGTGCCTTGTGGAACTCCAAGTAGCCTCTGTCTGCACATGTGCCAGCTCTTCAAAGACTTCAGGGTGCTTGAGATGCATTTGCAGAAGCCACATCGAAGTCTTCTCACTTCTCTATTAATGCCAAAGGGCAGAATTTCTGGGATGGAGGCGGGTTGGAGTGAGCCCAGTGCCTCCTGGGTGTTCTCTGGTGTGGTGGTGAAGCTGCCTCTTCTCATTCTGTTCTGGCTGGCTCAAGGACTCAAGGATGGGTCCCGCAGGTGTGAAACCGCCTGGGCAGCAAGGGAGGCATAACAAGGCTTGTTTACTCATTTTGTTTAAGGATTAAAACAGGCAATTGCCAGGCTCTGTCCCCGTCTTTGCCGCCAGGTCTGCGCACAATGCCGGGACAAAGCTGTCTCAGCTTTCACCTCGCAGAAACCTCTGTGGGTGGAATTCAATCTGGGCTGTGCTCCGCTTCCTTCAGGTGCTGCGGAGGAGAGGTTGAGTGAGGAGCTGGAAATGCGGGCACAGAGGCAGCTCCTGTGGTGAATGTGAGCGTGGCAGGGCTGCAGGGAGTGCAGTGCCAGCCTTCTCTGCCTCTCCACCACCCCGAGTTCCGCGATGACGCAGAATGTAACTGTTAATTGGGCTGATGGTTTGTGGAGGAGGGAGGTCTGAGGGTGTTCCTGGGGGGAGTTGGTGCATGTTCTGTAATGCAAGCACCCACAAAATGCCATTTCTTGTACCTGGAGATTGTCTGTCTGGCAGGGAGTGCCAGGCTATGTGTTTGCTGTGTTCAATAAACGTGTACAACAAACAGGTGCAGGATCCTGTCTTCCCCCAAGTGTGGGATGTTTAGTTACTCCATCCCTGTTACCCTGGGGTGTGTAACCCCCATGTTACAGGGCTCAAATATCCAGCGTTGGTGAGCTATGGCAGACAAGGGATTTGCCTTCCTGTTGGTAGAGGACAAATCTTTTCCTTGGCAGAAGTTGGTGCTGAGCCTGTGCCAAGGTTCATGAGCAGCATGTGTGGCTGAGTGACCTGATGGTCCCTGTGGGTGTTGAAGAAGCAGCAGTTTGGGACTAAGAGCTCCTGATTCCATACAATATTCCATGCTGTAATTACAATGAGAGTTTCAAAAACTGCAGCAAGGCAGCTCCCTACATCACCCTGATAATCCAAATCACCTCTCAGGAAGTGCCATGAGCAAGTGGCAGAGCAGCCATGGGCATGGGTTTTCTCTGGAACAAGCCACATGGTGTGTTGTTCACACCTCCACGAGAAGTGTGTAGGGGGGTAGTTTTCAATGGAGAGATGACATAGAGACCATAGAATTTGTCTCTTATTTGCATGTCTGCTTATAAAAGGGTGTAACATCCCACTCCCGTGGCTGTCAGCAGAACCAGGCTCTTAAAATTTGCCTAATTATGGATCTCACAGTACCATCAGCAGCCTCAGGGAAGCAGTTCCTGGTCGGAACCTCACAGGAGGGAGCAGGAGGTCAGCAAGGTGCTGACTGGGGAAAAGGGCATGGAAAATCAATGGGAACATCTGCTTTGGTCCTGTATTTCAGCTGAGGTAATGTAGGGAAAAAGGGCATGAACTGAGTGGGAAGTGCAAGTTTTGGGGAGGAAGGTTGGGCCTTGTGTTCTTGGCAAGCACTGTCTCACTGTAAACTTTATTTATCTTTGATCTAGAGGAATTGGATCCAAAAATCAGAGAAATAAACAGAAGATTTCAGAACTATTTTTAAATCTACTTCCAAGTGCTGCAGGGTCAGTACTGCATGTGGTCCTGCTTCTCTGAGCACTGAGGAGGATTTTCAGGGTGCCTGAGACAGAGATGGTAAAATTCAGGGGCCAATGGGCCCCAGAATAATCCTGACACAGCCAACTTGTATTTGCACTCTCCAGGACAGGGAGGCTATGGTGGCTTTATTCCAGGATTAAATGGAAAGACCCATTTGAGGGGATTTACATGTCCCCTCTGTGTTTAAAAACCCTCACGAACCAGGAACATTTTCAGACACCAGCAAATCCCGTGCACCTAAAGCTGGACCTTGCCCAGCATTGGCCCTGCAGCCAAGTGTCCTGTTCCCTGTCACCAGGACGGGGACAGAGGGGGATGGTGTCTCCTGCCAGCAGTAACCACCCTGCACAACCCCAGCGCCTCCGTCACGAGGGTGAAGTCAACGCCAATGTCACACGCTGGTGTCACACGCTGGTGTCACCCTCACCGTGTTGTCTCTCCTCCAGGGACACTACTAACAAAAATTACTACAAAACAGGTTTCCTGCCAGCCTCGGCAGCTCTAATGAGTCAGGAAGTCGTAAGTAATCTGGGAATAGGGGAACTGTTGACAGAGCCTAATTATTTTCTGACAGTCTTTCTAACACGGTTAGAAAATAAAACACCTACGTAGGCTCCGGAATCACAGACGGGGTTAGTGATATTCTGCAGGCACCTGCTAATTTGTCCCCACGATCCCACTTTAGGCTCCTTCCCCCTCACACCTGCCGCTCTCCGGCTGCTTCTGCAGGAAGAGGAACTTTATAATAAAGAGAAAATACCTCAATGACATAGAACCACTGCAGCCTGCTCCCACGGCTTTTCCATGTTCTGGGGCCCACAAGAGGAGTTTTATGGCTCTGACTGGATCCCAGGAAACCATGTGCTTTGTTGACCTCCCTCAGTGTGGTTATTCCCTCCAGTCCTGCTGCTCTCTGCTGGACTGACTAATCGCTTACTTAGTCCTTTAAAATTGTAATTGTCCAGGACTGTTTGATCCTCCCAAAAAGCCGAATTATTAATTCTTTTTCCAGATTTGGCCTTTGCCCATAGCCTCCCTGTCTTGGAATGCCGGGAGCATCAGGGTGTTCTCCCAGCTCCCCTTCCCAGGACTCTGCAAAGCGCTTTACAGCCAAACACGCTCCAGCAGCTGTCGTGGAGCTGCTGCTGCTGGGCCAGCAGTGGCCGGGCTTTCAGTGCTGTTGTTTCATTGCCCAGCCATAAATGCCTCCCAAAGGCACTTTATCTATCCTGAATTGCTCCATCCCGGAGCACTTCGTCTCTCAGAGTGCTCTCTCAGCCACTTCCCTTTCAGGACTAAGATCTGTTTTCCTTCCTCATCACAGCCCATCTGGTGGTGTCACCTTCTCCAAGAGCCTCTGTCTCCCTCATCACTCAGACAGGAGGTGAGTATAGCACAGTCTTACATTGTTTTCCCTGGATGCTCCCCAAACAATTCAGTTTGGTAGTGACAGCATAGCAGTAGCTCTCCCTCTCCTCATGGACAGACATTGCTCCCTCCCTTGCAAGGCAGGGCAATCCCTGCCTGGCTCAGGTGAATCCTCCTTTCCTTTTGAAGTTGTCAGGTTTGAGTCCTGTGCCCTCCTGCCACACCATCAATGAAGTCAGGTGGAGGAGACGAAAAGCCAGGGCAGCTCCAGGAATTAAAGCAGCTTGTCTGGGATGAAAGAGAAACCGACTTCAAATGCCACCAACCACGCACCGTGCAGCTGCCACTGCTCTGCTATGGCTGTGAGACACGGACACCATGTGTGTCCCACCCTGACACCACGGGCACTGCAGGACAGGGGATGCAGCAGAACAGGGTAACATGGCAGAACAGAGAGCTGGTGCTCCAGGGACCAACTCAGTGGTGTCACAAGCGTGGGACAGTGACCGAGTGCTTGGTGAGGACACCAGTGTGGCCATCCCACAGTGACCGCCTGACCAGCAGGGCATGAGCCTCAAGGGTTGTTCACTGTTGGGCTGCAGCGAGTGCATGGAAGCTACGGAGCGTTTTAACAGGGAGATTTCAGTGGGATCTGAGAGCGGACTGGCAAGGAGCTGGCAGCAGGAGGGACAGGAGCCAACCTTTTGGTGTCCCAGGGAAACTGGACCCTGTGCGGCGCCGGAGGCACGCGGCAGCTGTTCACAGCTCCTTCCGCCTCCATTTTTCACAGCTTAAGCACTCGCCTGGCACCTCCATCCACTCACACACAACCCCTCTTGCTTTCCCATCCCTTCTCCACTTTCAAAGCAGATTTTGGACACTTTGGAAAAGCAATTGTACGTCTCTGCGGGACACCTTTCCACACCTCCTCCCCTTTCTTATACCTTCAGGGAAAGGGAGTCCCAAACTCACTATCAAGAACTCAGTACTCTGGTTCTCCCGATTCCTGATGTGTGGCACTTGTTTCTTAAGACAGCTGCCATCCGTATCAATGATAACGCGCTGTTGACACTGCTTTTGCATTTTCATTTTATTTGTAAATAGCTGGTTTTTTTTGGGACAATATCCACCAGTGGGCTTGCCAGCTCTGCCTTGTGGGTTTCCACGGCAGAGCTCTGAGGGTGGATGGAGCTCTGGTGACACCACAGCCAGCCCTGACCCGCGGGGTGTCCTCACGACCCCAGCACCGGGCGAGAAGAGCTGGACACAGCCCCGGCCGCTGGGGGTCCTGGTGCTGCCGCTCTCACCGCGGGGGCTCCCCCGAGGGTCTGTGCCCGCTGCCCTCGCGCTGGGCTGCTCTGAGAGCTCCTCTGAGGGGCCCCGGGGGGCTCCCCTCAGAGTCCATCCCCGGGCTGCCCTTGAAGGGCCCTCCCGGATCCTCTGATCCCGGGGGTTCCCCTGCGGGGCTCCCGTCACCCCGGCTCCCCTCAGCGCAGGGGTCTCCCGTGAGGGTCCATCGCGCCCCCCCGCCCTTCCAGACTCTTCCCCCGCACCCCCCGCGTGCGCACGCGCGGCCGGTCCGCCCCCGCCGGTCCCCGTCCTCGCTCACGCACGCGCAGAGCGCCCGCGCCGCCGCCGTTCCCCGCCGGCCCCTCCCGTGCCCTGCGCAGGCGCAGCGGGCTCGGAGCGGCGTCGGGCGCGCTCCGCTGCACACCGGCCCTGCGAGCGCCACCCGCTCCCGCAGCCCCGGCCCGACCGCCCGCCCGCCCGCTCCGCCGACCGCGGCCCCGCCGTGCGCACCGCGCGCTCCCCCGGCCCGTGTCTCCGCTCCGCTCCGCGCGCGGCGGAGGCAGCCGCGCCCCCCCCGGCCCGGCCCCCCCCTCCTCCCGCCGCCCCCTCGCCCCCGCCGGGCCGCGGAGCTGCGATGCCCTCGGACTTCATCTCTCTGCTCAGCGCCGACCTCGACCTCGAGTCCCCCAAGTCGCTCTACTCCAAGGGTGAGTGATCGGGGCGGGCTGTGGGGGAAAGCGGAGGGGGGGGCAGCGCCGGTACCGCCGGGCCCGCGCTCCGGGCCGCCCCGGGCCCCGCGGGGCATCGCCCGCCCGCCGCCCCCGCCCCGGGATGCGCGTCCGGAGGGGCCCCGGGGCCGCGCGGGGCCGCCCCGGCTCCCCCGGCCGCATTCCTGGCCCGGCCGCGGCCGCCGCAAGAATGTGTCCCGACAGGTTCCGGCGGCGGGGCCGGCGGCGGGGGGCTGCGGCCCGCCCGGGGTCCCTCCCGGGGTCCCTCCCGGCCGGCCCCGGCTCGGCCCCGGCTCTGCTCGGGCCGGCGGGACGGACACGCTCCGGCCTGGAGCGGGAACTAACGGGGAGCGCGGGCGGGTGGGGACCCCCAAAGCTGCTCATTAAAGTCTCCCGGGAACGCGGTTCAGTGGAACGAGACGGTTGGGATTTTTGGGGCGAGATGTCCTGGTTTAGGGTAAAAACGGGCGCAAAGGCCGGGAAGCGGAGGGTCCTGGGTCCCGGTGCCGGGAGCTCGGAGCATCTCCGGGCGTTATCCCCGTGCTCTGGGGTAAAGCGGCATCGTCTGTGGGGAGTCGGACCCGGCGGGGATGAAGTGGGCTTAAAAGTAAATTAAATTCTGTTTTCGTAATACCGAATTTGAGCTCTGACAAGTACACATGAACATGGGTAAGTCCATCAGGACAAGTGTTACGTACTATGGAGTTCTTAACTCATTTTCTCGTGTTTAAAAGACTTAAAAGCCACTACTATTAGTTTGTGATACTAGAAGTACCTGTTAGTAATTTACTAGTAGTTTTTTTAACATAACCTGCCCACAGTACAGCTGGTGAGGGGAGCAATTTTGGGGCCATACGACGAAATAAGTGGAAAGTCTCTTATTACCCTTAACTGGAGGTTTAAACCAATTTAATGTTGTTACAGGAAAGATTTACTTGTTTTAGAACTATACTATGGTCGTTAACTTCGAGTTATATATTGGTAAGAGATGAATACGTGAGAAATAAAAATACTTTAATGAATAAAAGTGCATATTGGATGCTCTCAAACTGCTCAGAGTAGTTGTCTCTGTCTTTAAAGTTATCACGGGTAGCTTGTAAGTAATTTTTAGGATGCTACTAGAGGGGCTCAAGGCTCTCTGGTTACCCAGCACAATGTGTTCCAGTTGGTTTCAGTCCTAGTGCCAGCAGTAGGAAGAGTATTTTGGAACAGCATAGTTAAATTATAAATACAAGTGATAAACCCCATTGAAGTTATGATTTATCCTACTGGAAATTTGGGAAGTGTGGACTGTTAGTTTGTAACACATTGAAAATAAAGAGGGTCCCTGTAAGTCACAAAATTGTTTCAAGGACTTGTTAATTGAACAGGACTTTTGAGCCGCCCAATCCTACTGTGAATTCTCTTTTATTTTTTTGTATTTCATGGAATGATTGAGTGTTTCAGGTTGGAAAAGAGTCTCAAACTGATTAATCAAGAGTGTATTTTTTTTTTCCGGTGCATAGATGTGGGTTCAGAGCTGGAAGCGGTCGAGGGAAGGATGTTGTGGTCACCATGAGCTGCTTGATCCAAGCGAGATGCCACGACAGAGGTGTATAACGCAGAGAAGGGTTATACAGAGGTTAAAGCAAGTTTTGCTTTTCATATTTTGTCACAACAAAAGATCAAGGAGATGATAAGTTGAAATGCAATTTAAACTTTAGAAGCAATGAATATACTTCTTGAGGATGAATAGTGAAGTGATTTGTGAGTATGATTTTAGCTGGATTTGGGAAAAGGTATGACTGGTTGTCTGACTGATCAGAACACGCTCCAGTTTACCTTTTTTTTTTTTTTCCTAGATAGATACAGATAAGTTTATCCCGTGGACAAGTGCTCTGGCTCAGGGTACAAGTACAACTGATGAGATAAAGGGAAAGGTCTGAACACAGTTGAGACAACCACAAATATGCATTTACGATGAGGGTGTGTTAGAGCGAGTAGTTTCTTCTAACTGCTCTGCTTTTAGCAGCGGCCGCCCCGCGGGTGGAATCCAGCCCCAGGTTGAACTGGGGCCAGTCCCTCTGCTCTGAATCGCATTCCTGTGCCTGTGGCTGGCGATCCCGGCCTTGGGAGCCATCGCTGATGGGTCTGTGCTGGGGGGAGCTCAGGTTGGGGAGCTCTGCCGAGTTACTGGGGTTCCTGACACAGAAAGTTTGGTTTGTTGGAGTTAAAGTAGCAGAGCCTGCGTGCAGCGATTAAAAACCAGCGAAGTTACGTTTGGAACCCCAGTGACTGGAGTTTTTAGTAGCGTTATTTTTTTTTTTTTTTTCTGGTATATTTTCTCCCCTTCTCTGGACAGGCTGAGTTATGTCATCTGCCTGTTCCTGCGCCATGTGTTAAAAGTTTTGGCTTGCACCACCATCTCAGTTAAGAGTTTTGTTTTCATATTGTCATAAAAAAAAGTTAAACAAAACTCTAAAAGCCCCCACACCTCAGGTGAGTGTGAGTGGGTAATATAAACTCACCCCGCAGTGTGAGTCAATAATGTAAACTCTGCTCCGATAACTCATTTGAGTAATTTCTTTTCATTTATGCCTACCTTGGGACAGGGAATATTTTCTTTGAGTATCTAAATACTTCATGTTGCAGTTTTTTGCCCCTGTAGGTGTGTTTCCACCAGCGGCTCCAGCCAGAATGAATTCCCACGTGCACGGTTCAGGCAGTTGCGTGCTCCTCTTTTCCTTGTGGCTCTGCTCACGCCAACTCTGACGTGGCCACAGTGAGCTGGAGTGGGGAACTGATCACGTTAAAATTAACTCAGCTTCTCCCTTCTCCTTTCCCAAAGGAAAAGGGGAGGAGAAATGTTGATTTTTAATGGGGTGAGTGTCCTGTGTTTGCTGTGGGTCTTCATGAATGGCTCATGCTGACTCAAGGAAGGGACATGTGGAAACTGGCCTTGGGGGAAGGTGGGACTGGTTCTTTCAGCACCTTATATTGGCTTGAAATGATAGTGAAACTGTACTTAACTTACAGGCCTCTGCCATAGGATCTCTAAATGTTTTACATATTGGTTTTGGCTGTTAAAAGTGAAAGAAATGGGAAGTGTGGATTCCAAGGACTTTTGCCGGAGCTCATCCCACGGACTCTGATGAGCTGACTTGTGGGAAGGACTAAAACCAGTCTTTTAATGTGTAGTCAATATTAAATAATGTATAATCAATTAATAAATGCTTTGTAACCATTGCAGAAGGATGGCATCTCCTGTTAAGAGGTTAATAGAGATATAAAAAAAATATGCATCACTTCATGCTGAAAATATTTAGGCTGTAGTATGTTCCTTTCCCATCTTTACATAACACACTGTCTTTTTTGGAATAAACCAACCCAAATGTGCATACAGATTAGTAATGTAGTAGAAAAATCACTGGAGCATAAAACCTAAAACCTCGAGGCTGGTTGTCCTGTGGTTGAATATCATCTGCAGCATTCAAATAGAGCAAAGTTGGATCTTCGTTGGCAACAGGCAGTGGTGAAAACCTGTGATTAAAGCAGTTCATCAGATGTCAGGTACCAAATCTGATTAAACGTGGGATTAATTTCGTTAATACATTCACTTGGAGTTACCCAATAATGTGTGAGTACTAATAAAATGGCATTTTTGCACTGCAGTAAGTGCAGTTAGAAGTTTTTATTCATGTCCCAGATTTTGCTTTTCACAATGGAGTGACTGTAAAACATCCTGGAATTTGGTAGCAACGAGAAGAATGTTGGTAGTCTGATAAATAGCTCTTTTGCCCTAAAAATGTCATATAACCAAACCTCAAACGTTCTTCATGCATAAATGTGAACTGACTGTAATCCACTTGTGTTTGCTGGGAATTCTGGTGCAAAATGTGGGGTTAGGTGATTTTTCTTTTTCCCTACCAGAGTCTTTTCTTCCTGTGATCCGAGGGATAACTCTAGTAAGACGGTGACTAAATTATCAAAGAGGGATGGAAAAGATACTTTAGAAAAATAGCTTAGAACTTTAGAACCAGTACTAGCAGGTTTTAGGAAGAGAAATCAGACTTGGCTTCTTTTTGTAGTAATTTTTATCTTCTTGCTGTAGCTGGTAGAAGGTGCCATGGTGGATGCTGTGCTGAGTGTTCCGTGAGGGATGGATCCCTGCATCCACCTCTTGCAGCTCTTCCAGCTGCCCCCAGGATGTTCTGACTTAACCAAAATGGATTCAACCAAAGTTCCTTAACTTGTGCGTCAGCCTCGTAAATGTCCTTTCCTCCTTGGAATCTTCGTCCTTTATTGGCTTTCAAAACAAAACTCTGGAATGTGTTGCAGCAAGATGATTGTGTGGTACTGGGGGTAGGGGGAGGACTTTGAATTCACAGCTTTCCAGGGTGTAATTTGAATATTCCGGTGGCAGAGCTGTCTGAACAGCCCCTTTTCCTCGCCGTCTGTTCTCACCCATGGACTGTGCTTTGAATCGTGCCAGCACAATTGTTGTTTGTGGTTGGGAGATGAATGGGATTGGGAAACTTATCTAGAATGGGGATATTGTACTTCTGATCGAATTTTCTCACATTGTTCTGCTTCCTGGTCTAGCTTCTGTGCAGCTGCACAGGAGTGGTGTCAGGGCAGGAAAGGGGGGCTCTGGGGCACTGGGATCAAGGGTTGGAGGTGGGAGCAGATGAGCTAAAACTGCTGGACTGGCTCTGCCACGGACGGAAATGCTCCTGTCACGGAGAGAAATGCCTTCTGTAGCATTGGCTGTGCCTGTGCTCTTGTGCCGAGACCTGGACAGACGGGATTGCTGCTGGGGCAGCTTTCTGGGAATTGGGGTGGGAATCTGCTTCTGGAGCTTGGAGGGGTGGCCAGGACACTGCAAAGGCTCCCTGCCAAGGTGTTGGTGAGACTGCTCCTGCCTTGGGCTCCCCAGTGCTTCTCTGCTTGTACCCAAGTGTAAATCATGGAATGGTTGAGTTGGAGAAGACCTTTAAGATCCCCAAGCCTAAGCATCAGCTCAGCACCTCCATGTTCACCCCTCAGGGTGTCCTCATGTCCCACATCCACTCAGTTTTTGAACACTTCCACCAGTGCCTTGGGCAGCCCTTTCCATGAAGAACTATGTAGTTCTTTGGTTCTAAGACTAGTTGGATTCTTCGATTGTCAGTTTTACTTGTTTTGGATACTTTGTCCTTCTCTGAAAGTTGTAGTTTTTTCTATTAGAGAATCTCCATACATTGCCCAATTTTTTTGTCCCCTGAAGTGTCCAAGGCCACTTCAAGGACGAGGCTTGGAGCAGCCTGGTCTATTGGAAGGTGTCTCTGCCCATGGCAGGGAGTGGAATGAGATGAACTTTAGTTCCCTTCCAACCCAAACATGGTTCTGTGATTCTGTACTGCAGATTAGTGTTGTCAAGAAGAATTTTCTCATCATACATGTCTGATGTTGTAGGATAAAATTTTTCATTTTTTATGAAGCATCTGATTTATTTATAAAATTTTCAACAGCACAGTTACCTTTTGGTATCTATAACTAAAAATGATTGGCATCCTGGAGCCCTGATCTGGCTTTTGCACTGGTAGATAGGTTATGTAGTTGTATATGAAATGTGTTTCACAGAATCCTTTAGCTTGGAAAACACCTCTAAGGTTGAGCCCAATTTTTGGATGATCCTCACTTTGTTGACCAGACCAGAGCACTGAGTGCCGTGTCCAGTCATTCCTTGAACGCCTCCCAGGATGGTGAAAATGAAAGAGAAATAATACTTTATTTTATACAAAGGCCTGAACTAATTATGAAGTGTAGAATGCCAGGTGAATGCCAGCAGGAGTTGGTGAGTGGCCAAAGTGCAGGTGAAGTAAGGTGTGTGGTCATGTCTGTGCAGTTATCACGTGTGTTATCTCAGTGAGTGTGTGGAGGGTAAACTGATGAGGCTGAACAGTCAGGCCAGTTTGTCATTAATTGTTTTAGGAACTGACTGAAACAAACTCTCAGATCCAGCTTTGAACAAACTCTCAGATCCAACTTTGAGCTGTGTAGTAATAGCAAGTGCTAATGGACAGGCAGTAAAATCTCCAGTAACTGCTGCTTGCAAAGCAAGCTGTGCTCGAGCAGTGTTAAAATGCACATGTCCAACTTTACAATATTGTGTAGCTCTGAGGCATCTGTGAGGTGAATGCTGCTTAACCAGACTGAGGAATGTTGTCACTGGTTACATAAATACACTCTGTAATTGTTCTCCATTCCCTTCCATTTGGAAAGGTTTTATGGTTGCTTTGTAAATAACTGGACAGAATTTGGGGTCACCTTATAAAGTTTATCAAACTGATGTGATGTGCTGAAGAAACATTGGGTTTTGTTCCTAAAAGCAGGTTGAGTTGTGATGAAGGTCAGGAGGTTTGGCAGACAGAGGGAAGATGAACAGTGGTTCCTGTCAGTGCTCAGACAGGGTGACGATAGGGAAGAGAGATTTAAAGACAGTCCTAAAAAGTTTCCAAACGTTGGAGTTTCCATTCCCGTTCACAAAAACTGACACCACATCCAGTTGTTTCAGTCCCTCATTGTGTGGAGGCCTGACGGTTTTTTGTGTGTATGGATTCACTCAGCAGAAGAGTCAGAGAGTTTGGATAGGAGCACTGTGGGGTGATTGGGGAATAATCAACTGCAGAGTTCAGAGCTTCTGTTAACTGACGTTTTCTGCCTTTGCAGTGAGGATCCTCTAGCGTGGAGATGTGTAAATCCTTACTGTTTGGGGCAGGATAGGAGTATCTAGACTTCAGCTCAGTTCTTTTTTGACTCTTAATCTGTTTTTGTACTCAGCAAGAAATCCTACAGTCTGGTTGTATATGTGGTAAAGAAATACTTGTATTTCATTTAAAGTTTACTTTGTTTTCAGTTCAGGAAGGAGGAGGTCTCCTGCTAATATTTGAGTATGTTTTGTTTCTTAGGGAGGAAAAAAGGCAGCTTTCCATGGAATGTGTATCCCTATTAAAGCAGATTTACTGAGGAATTTATAATTACAGTTTCTAATGGTCTTGGTTTTATCTCACAAGTAAATGCTGCAGAGCCCAGGAATCTGATTTAGGTTAAAGTTCTGAAAACAGTCAGGTGTTCTGGTGGTGGGAGAGGATCTGGGTGAGTCTTTTGGAAGCAGTGCCAGCTCTGAGTCTCAGCCATTTGGGGCTGGCAGGAGATCATGGAATCAGTGCTGCTCCGTGCCCAGCAGGGCCTGACTGTCCTCAGGGAGACTCCACACAACCATCTTGGGCAGCCTGGGCCAGTGCTTGGCTGTCTTCATGGATAAGATAATTCAGATGGAATTTAATGTGTTTTAATTGGTGCCCATTGCCTCTTGTCCTGTTGTGGGGTAGTGCTGAGAGGAGCCTCTCATTGCCTCTCATCAGGAGCTTCCACCCATGGGTAAGAGCCTTCTCCATCTGTATTTCCCTGAGGAATCCCTTCCATGTGCAGTAGCTGTTGCAGGTTTATCTGAGCATGCTGCTCATGTCCCTGATCACTCAGTGCCTTGGAAGCATTTGAGGTGTCAGACTCTCACCAGAGCTCTGTGTGACTGTGCCAGGAGTGCTCTGTATTGAGCATCACCTGTGGTTTGAAGAACAGTGCTTATCCAACAGCTGAGTTAGCAGTAGAATGCAAAGTGATGGTAGGAAACACAAACGTTTCTCAGCTTTGGTGATGATTAAAGAACATTCCTTTTAATGGGAGTAAAGGCAGGGAGGTGTGGGCTGGAGATGCTGAAAGTCGTGTTGAGAGTTACTAGGACAGGTCAGGTCTCAGGAGCACCTCCAGGTTTATAATGAAATACTGAACCCAAGAGATGGCTGCAATGTGTTGGAAGTCTGTCAGAATGCCTTTTATTCTTCACTTTGCATGTTGTGCTGCAGCCTCAAAAGAAAGAACCTTGTATTTTTCATTGCTGCTGTTGCTTTTCTTGCTCACAGCAAATGTAAGAGGTGACAAAAATAACCCCATCAGAAAAAATGGTGCAAACCTGTACAGGCTGAGAAATGCTGTGAGACAACAGTAAACTGTTGGTCAGGTGGATTCTGTATGTCTCTGAATTTGGGTGGTGCATTGTAGCTAAGGAACTGCCTGATTACCTCTGTTTCTGGTGAACTTTGATTTTTGAAACAACACAGGTGTTTTAAAAGGGTTGATAAATAGCTATTACTGATGTTCTTTGATCGCTTGGTATTTGGGTTTCTTTATACATTTCAAGGCCAGATTGGATGGGGCTTGGAGCAGCCTGGTCTAGTGGAAAGTGTCCCTGCCCATGGCAAGGGGTGGATTGAGGTGAGCTTTAAGGTCCTTCCAAGTTCAGCCAGTCTGGGATTCTGTGATTCCATGATTGTGTGTTCCTGTATCTGCTGCCCTGCCTTGTCCACTGTGGTATCTTAGGAGTATTTCGACGTTCTTTAGTTTTTGTCTGGAGTTTACAACTACATAGGATAGATGTCTCAGTCATTACTAAGTCATTACTGGTCCGTTCCTTGAAGTGACAACTCCTAAATAATGTTGTTCTCTCCTTCTGAGATGTGTAAAATTGGATGCAAAAAAGATCCAGGATTTATACTGCCTGTCTACATTTATAAAAGTCCTCTTTGAGCTGTGAATGGGGATGACTGAAACACAGCCAGGAAAGCTTTATTTGATATTTGGATGAATGCCATAAATAGAATTCAGCTAACACATGCCTTTGTCAGTTGTTGAAATTCAACTTTAAAAGGATTAATTTCTCAACTCTACCCCGCTGTGCAGAATCCTGAATATTGAGATTAGGAACTTTTCTGAAGGTTGGTGGCATATAGTGCAGGAGCTGGTTATGAATTGCTTGCAAAATTGCCTATTTCATACTGCCATTTTTGCTAGTAATACTTGTCCTTTAAAAAAAAATACAAGAAACAACTTTTAGTTTAAAATTTCATTTTTAAGTACAAGAAATAATGATATTGTGGAAATATTCAAGGCTGGGTTGGATGGGACTTGGAACAGCCTGGACTAGGGGATGATGTCCATGGCAGGAGGTTGGAATGAGGTGGCCTTTAAGGTCACTTCCCACCCAAAGCAATGTGGATTTCTGTGATACAGAGCTGTGATCAAATGTCAGCGACTTTAATCATTAATAATATATTACTGATCATCTTTCTCTAAAACAACAGCCTTTCAGAAAACTCCTCTCTCTCCTTCACTAACACGCTATAATGTGCATTTCAGGGGGTAGCAGCATTTGTGGCAATATTTGAATTTTAGTGCCCGGTGCTATGTCATCAACACGGATGCCCTGGGGATTCTTCAGAGCGGGGCTGCACCAACATCACCTTTTCCCCCTGAAGTTTTCTAGCACAGGCAGCACCGTGGCAGCCGCCTTGCCCTCGGCGCGAGTGAAGCCTGTTGGTTTAGGGTTTGCCTCTTTTGTCTGAAGCCAGGGGGAACTGGAAGGAAGATTTTCTGTTTGGCTGTGTAAAACATCCTTGTATACACTGCAGTTTCTTTGAAAACCTGCCACTGTTGCTGTAGCAGCAATCTAGCCCTGCCAGGGCTGACAATAGCAGGAGTGCTGGCGGGAAGATCTGCTTCCAGTGTTTCCCTGCTGCACCGTCACAGATACGCTCAGGGTGTGTGGCAGACACAGGGAACACTGCTCTGCAGTTAGTTCCCTCTGTCAGGACAGCCTGGCAAGTCTCTGGTGACAGACCTGCCTCTAGAGCTTTGTAGAAATCCATGGGCAGGGCAATTAGGAACAACACGCTCATTTGTCTTTACGTATTTTAGGTTGCGTGCTCAATTTTTTTGAGTCTTGTGTTTAATTGTATTGAGACGTACTCAAAAATAGGAAATAAAAGCAATATTTCATTAAGTGTAACCTGGTGGATTTTGCACTGGGATAGGACGGATAGGACTGGGAACCTTGTGAGTTATGATCTTACTACAACTCCATTTCAACTCTTGCAAAAATAGGAGTGATAAGACCGGTAACTGTAAAATGTTTTGGGGTGTCTGCATCAAGACTGTTCTGTAGTGTCTGTTGTCCTCCTGCTCAGTCTCTCTGTCTCTAGGCTGCTTCTTGCTCTCTGGCTTTTGCCGTGCAGTTATGTCACAGAATGTCACAAGTGTCACAGAATCTCACAATGGTTTAGGTTGGAAGGGACCTTAAAGCTCATCCAGTCCCACCCCCTGCCGTGGCAGGGACACCTCCCACTGTCCCAGGCTGCTCCAAGCCCTGTCCAACCTGGACATTCCAGGGATCCGGGGCAGCCACAGCTGCTCTGGGCACCCTGTGCCAGGCCCTCCCCTCGCTCACAGGGAAGAATTTCTTCCCGATATCCCATCAAGATCTATATCCCTGTGGTTTAGTGGGACTTTGTAGTGCTGTGTTAACAGTTTGATCTCAGTGTTCTTAAAGGTCTTTCCCAACCTTAGTGGTTCTGTGATTCTTTGAACAGCTGCTGTATTTTATCTATTCTATGTATGCTCAAACATAGTCCTCCATTTTTGCTCTGTGTGAAATCAAAACCTGTTTTCAGGACTGTTTCTCTTCTTTTCCCTGCTGCCAAGCTTGTGATGTTAAATCAGTGAAGTTGCAAAGATGTTAGGAAATGCAGGAGTATGATAGTCTGTAATATGTCCTAAATCCCCTTTTGACAGATACAGAACAAAAGCTGATTTACTCTTTTTTTTTGTGTTCTTTTCGTCTTCCAAATCTTTTTTTCTTGTAACTTTATAATATAAAAATCTCTGCTGCCCCTTAAGCAGAGCTGCCATGGCCTGCAGTTATCATGGGTTATTCTCACTTCTGCAAGTGAGAGTTTGGACCTCCTAAGGAGTACTCAGAAAAACCAACCAACCAAAAAAAAAAAAAAAAAAAGGGAAAAAGCCCAAACCTCAACAACAACAAACCCTCGGTCCTGGAGTAGGAAGTGCTTTAGTGGTCACTGATCTGTCTGGGCAGTGCCTGTCTCAGTCTGTTTCTGTTCTGGTTTATGCACTGAGCTTTGTCTCTCTTAGTTTCCTTTCTCAGACTCTCAGAGCTTCCTCTGTTGAGCTTCTTACTGAATCCTTGTTATCCTTCTTTGGCTTCCATCCATGCAGTGCCTGTGCCAGTCCCTGTGCCAGCCCTGTTATCAGTATTGCCATCTCAATGCCTAAAACATTCCGTGGGCTGGGGACAGATTCCCTGTCATTCCCTGTCAGGGGGTGTGGGTGTGCTGTCTCAGAGCTCTCTCCAAGATTAAAAGGTATTGAACTGTTGTATTTTCACTGCAGGAGTTACTCCAGTGGGTCCTGAGGTTACTTCTGGTTTAGCCTTGAGGAAGGGAGAGCAGCCATGCTGTGGGATGTGAACTCTCTGTAGTGGGGTGGCCTAAGTTTCCTGAAATCTATCCTTAATTCTGTTAGGAATTCTGTTGGGGTACTGGGATTAAATTCTTCCCTGTGAGGGTGGCAGGTCCTGGCACAGGGTACCCAGAACAGCTGTAGCTGCCCCTGGATCCCTGGAAGTGTCCCAGGCCAGGTTGGAAGGGGCTTGGAGCCACCTGGGATAGCAGAAGGTGTCCCTGCCCGTGGCAGGAGGTTTAATGAGATGTGCATTAAGGTCTCTTCCCACCCAAACCATTCCAGGATTCTGTGATGCTCTGAATTCTCTGTGTTGTAATAACCACACTTAGTCAGTTAATGCTGTTCCTGGGGTCTGCAGGAAAACCTGTTTATCTTGGGGTGAAGAGCTGGAGGGTTCCTCAGCTGGCTCTTACAGGATCTTCCTGATGGGCAAAATAATCTGCTTCAAAGTCTTCCCACACCCAAGCTTTTGTGTATCGAAAAATCCCTGAGGGCCATGTGATATGAATATCTTTTAACAAAGTGAAACTTTTATTAGATTTCAGATATTTAGAGCTCCCTCATTCCTTCATCATTCTCTAAAACCTCTCTGTGAGCTAAGATACTGTGGTGGAATCAGTGGCCTCCAGTAAGCTCAACCACTAAGCTGTGGTGGTTATCATGGGCACTGGAATTCTGAGTAGAGCTGAACTGCAAGATAAACCAACCACAAGGCTTCTTCTGGCCTGGATTTTTTAGGCCTATAATAGATTCTGGTTTTAGCATCCCTTGACCCACAAAAGTTTCTGAAATATGTGAAGTCACATGTATTGTTTTATTGAAATGCAGTGGCCTTTGGAGTGAGGAGTGACAATCTGACAATTGGAACTTTGGTAATACAGGGTTTAGCCCAAAACTGTTTTAGATTAGCATCATAGGACCTTTACGTGTGTGAAGATGGTCTCAAACTGAATTTGCATCCCTAGCAGCGGTGAGGTGGAATATGGACACTGTTTTTGTTCCGTCATAGTTTCTTTAATTTGCTGGGCACGTGTGTTCACTTCTCTTCACTGACCTCCCCCGTGTAGCAGAGGCTACTTGCTGCTTCATGATTTCTAATTGTTTTTTAATCTCAGTTCCATATAAACAACTCTCTTGGCCTGTTTGCTTGCTTGTTTTTTTGATCAGCTTAGTGAACATCATTAGAAGAGATTTCTGCTCCGATGCCACCAGCTGATTAGAGGAGGACACCAAGGTTTTGTCTAATCTCTGGTGTGACTGTCATGTGCTGCAGCAAGGAAATGGCTTTGGAAGAAGCAGCCAAATCTGTGTGGGTATTAAACCATGTTGAGGAGACGAGTATCAGTGGGGATCAAATGGGCAGCCATTCAGTGCAGGGAGCTTATTAAAACACAAGGATTAACTTGGCTGCTGTTCATGAGGTCATGGAAGTGGTAAGGGATTTCCAGGATGTACCTTTCCTTAAGGGGAAAAAAACGTCAGCAGCAAGTGGGAAATGCCCCATTTCTGCTGCTAGTGGTGCTAATTCGGGTGGTTCTCATCTTCTCCACGTGCTTTCTGTGGAGCAGGAAACCTGTCATTACCTGTTAGTGCAGGGGTGGGGACTCGAGGGATGAAGTCCCAGGAGCTGATCTCCGTGGTGGAACAGACCCTGGGGGAGAGCTGTGGCTGGATTCCAACAACCTCCTCAGGGCTGGGCCTGGGATCACCCTGGAGAAGTGGTGGTGGAGTTGGAGCTGCTGTGTTTCTGAAAGGTCCCTTGGTGCTGTGAGGATGAGGATGGGCTGGGAATTCCAGGGGTGTTGCTGCTGGTGGGGATGGGAGAAGGCCGAGCACTTGGACTTTGCTGTGGGCTCAGGTCTGTAACTCAGCCTGGTTAGACTGTGTGCAGAAACCCAAAATCATTCCTTGAAAAGGGTAATGTGTATGTGCACTGGGGGGAAGTGAGTAAAACTGGAGGTGAAGGACTGTGTAGAATTCGGTTTGCCATCACAAACCACCAGCTCCTACTGCAGCATCACCACATCAGTTTGACACAGTATTTTTTGTACCTTCTCAGCGTTATTTTCCTAACTTTTCCCAAGGCCTTGCCTCTCCTCTCCCCCTCAAAGACAGAGATCCTGTCACCAGCTGCTGGGACTGATCCAGGTCCATGTTGACCCAAGGACATATTTTGTGTGTGCTGGTGGTCATGTGTCCAGCCCTGCCACAGACACCTTTTGTGAAGTTATTTTGACTCAAAATGACCCAATTCCAGAGAATGCTGGAATAGTTTGGGTTGAAAGCGACCTTAAAGCTCATCCAGTTCCAACCCCTGCCATGGGCAGGGACACTTTATTAGTTTAGGTTGCTCCAAGCCCCAGTGTCCAACCTGGCCTTGGACACTTCCAGGGATCCAGGGGCAGCCACAGCTTCTCTGGGCACCCTGTGCTGGGGCCTCACCACCCTCACAGGGAAAAATTCCTTCCTAAGCGTCTTGATGATTTTTTTTTTTTTTAACTAATATATAAATTCAGAATATTTTGTGCAGGTTCAAGTAGTGTGCAACGAAATCCTCTTTCCCCATTCAGAGTGCTGAGTTGTTGGATCCTGATCCCATATTTAGTGTGGTTCTGGTCCGTATAACCATGTGAAATAGAATTTTCTGGACTATCAGTACAACTGGCAGGAAGATCAAAGTTCCAAGCAGCTGATCTCAGATGAGAGATTATAAGGGCAGGATAATCGGATAAAGGGCAGTTGAAGAAATTTGACACTTAAAATACTTTTTGTAAATCTGCCTGTCCCTGTGTGTCCTTGGTTTTGGGAGGAGAATTTGTGAAGCTGGGCTTGTCTAGGCGAGATATTTCGGGGAAAGATAAAAGATTTGGAAGTTTACTGTAGATAATATGTCTAATAAGTGATTAATTCTATGCAAGTGCAGATTTGTGTGGGGAAATGAGTGTGTGGGACTTCTGGCTGATCACTAGCATTTGGTTATCTTGTTTGTGTGTTATCTTGTTTGTATTTCATAATAACACTAATCCTGAAACACGTGTTCCTCGCTTCCTGTAGGGAGAGAGAAAATGTGTTTAAATGTTGAGTGTAAATGGAGCTACTTCCAGGAAAAAAAAAACCCAGAAACTTGGGATCAACCAATGTATTCGTCAAAGGAATTTGAATCAGCAGTAAATTACAAGACACTTAGTGCTGTCAGACAGCTTAAACTTCCTCATTGATTCAGCACTGGCTGCTGCAAGCAGGAATTCTGTCTACACATTTTTTTCTTGCTAATTATATAGAAATCTGTAATGATGCTGAAATGCTATTTTGCCTCCAAATGTAATACTGCATTTCTGCAGCAGCCTTTCCCTTTAGTGGGTATTTTCTGCATGAATCAATGTAAAAATCTAGCAGGAAACTTCATGTTCTCAGTATTGGTGTGAAACGTGGTGATGGAGAGGGGCTGAGCAGTGGATTCAGCTCTCAGTACGGTGTGAGGCATGGGGGGAGCTGTATCCTCTGGGGAAGAATGCAGTAACTCTCATGTTTCTGGAATTTGTCAGTTTTTGCTTTAATGCTATTTATAGTTCAGCATATATAAACATTGGCCTGTGTTTAGGTGAAAACACAAAGTTTCATTTGAAGTCGGATGTGTGTGGAGTAGGTTTATGGCAGCAAGAGTTCTTAAAGGTACCCAGGCACTTGGGGTTCCTCTGGAAGTGTTGAAGTGCAGTTCACTAATGATGTATTTGACACTGTGAAGCTGCATCTGATGTGAGAACAGCCAGGAGAGTTGTTTTACTTCAGAAAGCTTGGATTTGGCCATAAACTTCTGCCTTGAGCTCCTAGATTCACAGAATGCTTTGGAAGGATTGGAAGGCAGCCCTTGTTCTCACTTCTGCTCCTGTTGTACTGCAAGGAGCAGCTGCGTTTGCTTTTCCTCAGAGATGAGTGCAGCAGTTTGTACAAGCCCTTGTAGGTGAGCACCAGCCTTTACTCCAGCTGGTACTGGCACTACTACCTGTAGCAGGACAAGAAAATCACAGGCAGATGTTCAGGGCTGCTGCTCAAAATGTTTAGTGAGGGGCTCCAAAATGAGGGATTGCAGCAGTGTGTGTCTGCAGGTAGCTAGAACACTTTATATTTCATGGGTGAGTTCAATATATACACACACTTCCATTCCTTTCTCCTCAAGAAATCTTCTGAGAGGAGTGAATTGTCATCATCATCTGTCATGACTCATAAAATATTCAGAGTTGACTACAAAAGCTCCTTTCCAAACACCAAGTTATTGAGAAATTGAGAGCTTGTCTCTTTGGGCTGGTTCTTGGGGAGTTTTTTTGTTTAAGAAATTTATTTTTGACTCTCCAATGTGGTGAAGGTTCTGTCAAGCCTTTTGCTTTAGAGAGATGCTTACATCCAAGACTCCCACAGGATAATTCTTTCTCAGGGAGCACATGATTTTTGCAGTAATCCACAATTCTAATCTTTGTGAATAATTCCAACGATATGATAAAGAGGGAGGGAAAGAAAAGCCAGCATTAGAATTGAAGCACATTCCCAAAGATCACAAGACCATTAAGAGCAAATCTTTAATTTCATGCTTCATTGATAAAGACCAAGTTACTTGAAATGTGGTCTAACATATGACACCCAGCCTCTATGCTGAAACACCTGGGGAGCACACCTCAGGCTGCAGCTGTGCAGGAGGCTGGAATTAACCTGAGAGCTGTAAATACAAGAGGATGGAGCCAGCTCTTAGGAGGGAACCTTGGGAGGTGTCCTGGGTAACACATGAGGAGGAAGAGAGCTCAAACCCATGGGATTAATACAGCACAGGGAGCACATGGAGCTCTTAGAGCAAGCCCTGAGGAGGTCACTGAGGTGATCCAAGGGCTGGAGCCCCTTGGCTCTGGGGGCAGGCTGGGAGAGCTGGGGATGTTCACCTGGAGAACAGGAGGCTCCAGGGAGAGCTCAGAGCCCCTTCCAGAGCCTAAAGGGGCTCCAGGAGAGCTGGAGAGGGACTGGGGACAAGGGATGGAGGGACAGGACACAGGGAATGGCTTCAAATTGCCAGAGGGGAGGGATGGATGGGATTTTGGGCAGGAATTCCTGGCTGTGAGGGTGGGCAGGGCTGGCACAGGGTGCCCAGAGCAGCTGTGGCTGCCCCTGGATCCCTGGCAGTGCCCAGGGCCAGGTTGGACACTGGGGCTGGGAGCAGCCTGGGACAGTGGGAGGTGTCCCTGCCCATGGCAGGGGGTGGAACAGGATGGGCTTTAAGGTCTCTTCCCAGCCAAATCCAGTCTGTGATTCTGTGACTCCATAGGATGTTGTTAGGAAGATGGTGCTAAATAAAGCTTTTTTTCCTTAGGAAGTCAGTTGCACAGTTGGAATTCTGAAAACAGGTTTGTCTCAGATTCTCATGTGATGTGCTGCCCTCAGCCCTTCGTTCTGAATGAGAACAGTTTCTCTGGAAGTTCATGAATTATTTCTTTGTTTGAGCAAGTTTGCGTCCTTTGTTTAGGTCTTCAGAATGTGCATCTTAATGTTTGTTTGTTTTCTGAAATAAGTTTTTTCCATGCTATTATTTCCAAGCACTTACTGTAACTTTCCCCAAAGCTTCTGACAGGCTTGGGTTATAATTCATATCTTTTAGGCAAAACCATGATTTCTTTGCTTGTGTAGGATACGGGTGACTTTTTGATCAAGTTCTTTTCGTTCCACAGAATCTGTCTATGACCTTCTCCCAAAGGAGCTGCAGTTACCACCTTCCAGAGAAACATCCATAGCATCCATGAGCCAAACAAGCGGTGGCGAGGCCGGTTCGCCGCCTCCAGCTGTAGTTGCTGCTGGTAAGGATTCTCCTTTATTCTGGTCTTTTCTTAAGGTTTGTAACGTTCTGGCCAACATGAACAGTGCTGGGAAAGTTCCGGGTGTAAAAAAAGAGCTTGTGGGGAAGTAACAGAGTTCATTCTAGGAGAATGGAGGTGGTACAATTCAGGTAGTTTATGCTAATGGTTGCTGTGTTGCATATATGCATCTCCATAAGAAATAAATTATCTCTTCCTCTATTCTGTTATGCCACACAGGCAATTAACTCCTAGAATGCACTCTGTTTTCCAAGGGAATAAATCCCTGTTTGGAACTAAGGCAGAATGCTGACTGACTGTAAACCAGTGGATTCTAGTTAGGATAAAAATGGAATGGGAGATGACATTTTGGGCCATGAAGCTTTTACCAAAATGTGAGGAGGAAGAAAAGGCCATGTTTTCCATTGAGGCCTGAGGAGGTGTAGTATTTAAATCCTTTCACACACATCTCTAGTGTGATGTGGTAAAAAAATCCTCAAATTCATGAGGATATAATGTACATCAGCTCTAACTCTGTAAATGGCCAGTGTAGTTACTTTTCTAATTGACAACATTTAGAAAAGAGGCATGACCTTTTAATCTGCATCCTTTTCTTATTCCTAGCCATGTTCTAGACATTAAAGACTCTCACTGATCTTCATTAAACGTAAAAAAGTGAGGCTCTAAGGGCAAAGCTTTCATTTGGGAGATTAGCCTCAGTTCTGGCATGCATCTGGAATTCTTGTCAGTAACTTGTATATATTAGTACACGTCTGTGCAATGGGGAAAAAAGATCATTTTGCCCATTATAGATGTGTCTCCCTTCACTGGATAAAGATTTTTGGTTTTTTTTATAATTTGGTCCCCATATTTCTTACAAGGTCACGTTCCACTTTCCTAATTGGCCTTAAATTATTGCTTGAGAAAAAAATGTCCATAGGGTGAGGATTCAGATAGCTGCATTATTCCTTTTTCTCTCTTTGAGTTCATATGCATTAAATGTTTGTGTGAGAATATTTCCCAGATTTGCATGGTCCAAGAATCCTGATCAGAACCTGAAGTCGATTTGTCAGAGAAACTTTACAGCACTGCTCACCATTCATGTTTTGCCAGACCTCTCCTGAGAACCTGTGGATTTAACTGTGCACAGTGGAACTTGTTCATTGAAAGAATTTGATGCTTTTATTATATTGAAAGGATTTGATGTTTTTATATCACTTACTAAAAAAAAAAAAAAAAAAAAAATTTGGGCATCTGTTTCTAAAATCAAGATGCTTCATGATGGGTTTGGTTCATGGACAGCAGCAACCAATCTTGTAGAAACATGTATCCTAAAAACAACTGAACAAAAACACCCCACAAACCCTGTTACACTCTAAATCCACAGACAGGCCTGAACTGCTAATTAATTCTGTACCTAACAGATAAGACTTAAACTTGAATGGAACTAAAAGTCTGTTGCCTCCAGGTATTTGGTGCCTGCCAACAGCCAGTCCAGATCCTTTAAAAAACCTGAAATGCATTCATTAGGTGTGTTTGGGTTAAACTGCAGCACAAGTTTCTGGAATTGAAAGCTTTAAAAAATTAATGTTGAGGCTTCTTGTTAACACTGAAAGGAGACCTGATGATTCTCCTATGAACACTTCTCAATGTCAGAGACCACAGACTGAGCTGATAGCAATTTGAGAGCTGGGATTGTTCAGTGTGGGGAAGAGAAGGATCCAGAGTGACCTCAGAGCTCTTCCAGTGCCCAGAGGGATTCCTGGAGACCTGGGGAGGGACTTGGGACAAGGGATGGAGGGACAGATGTTAAAAATTCTCTTTAAACTCCCCCACCCAACAAGGCAGAACCCCAGAGGAGCAAAGACCCCTTTTGTTTCCATTGTTTGAACGTGGCACATTCTGTGTTCTTCTGTAGCTGCACCCCCTTGGTAGAGCAAAGGGGTGATTTACTATTTCCTTTAATTGCTGTGGGATTTCTGCAGCGTCTTGGAGAAGTTGCCACCACATTTATTCTGTTACCCTGCCTCAAGTACTAACGAGAGGTCTGGCTGGGGTTTCTTCCCAGAAAAATTATCCTGGGCTTTGTGCAAACCAGGTGCTTATACAGGGAAACAAACATATATTTTACATTTACATTTCAAAGGATTGGCTAGCATTTGCATACATCAAATGTTTAATAGCAGACTGCAGGCAGATTTTTGGGGAGCTGACACTGTACAGGAGCAACTGGCAACCTCTTGTTCTGTATCTGAAATTTTTCCCTTGTTTTGTGTCTTTCTATTTTTTTTTTTTTTGCTTGTTTGTTTCATCTCACTTGCCTTAAAACCTCCCTTTTCAGGAATAAGAGAGAAATGTTCAGTCTGCACAGGGCTGTAGGTAATCTCATTTACTCTTGTTTTTAAAAGGAAGGGCTAATTTGAACAGCTAGCCACACATGTAGAATTCCCCTGCAGATCTGATTACTCTGGGTAATGAGAGGATCCGTGACAGGGTTTGAGCCCAAGTGTTCAGAGCTTTTTACTACTCCTCTAGTAATTCACACAGCTTGTTCTGTGCTTCCTGAAATGCAGAGCAAGGCAATATCTGGCTGAAATTCAGCTTATTCGAGGCTTTTTTGTCACCTTGCTGTGGGATTTTGTCCCATATAAATCATATTGAACATTGGAAATACTGCTGCAGTTAACTCCTGGTTTTTTTGGAGGAGCAGGATAGGCTGGTTTTAGCAGTGATAACCTCACAGGGACAGACTTCTAGTTCTTCTTCCATTTGGAAATTTGTTTTGTGATTTACGGAACAGTTGTAAGAGTATGAAAATGGAATGTTGCTGATTGGATTTTCAATACTTTGTTAATAAATGTGTATCTCCTGTTCATTAATCCAGACAAAAGAGGTGTTACCCACTCTCTGAATATCAAACAGACAAGTATGATTTCATAGAACTCTGGGATTTTGAGCTGCTATCTCAAGCTTCTAACTCTGTAGTTCTTCTGGAAAAGAGAAGGGAGGGAATGGATCTGTTTTTACCCCTGCAAACCATTCTCTGTGCTTGCTGCTCCAATTCCAGTGTCTTTGTTCAAGGGGACAGGAAAAGGAGGATTTTGCTTGGTGCAGCACCATAAACACATTAAATATGAATCATCTCCAGACTCTGGAAATGCATGAGGGTGTCATGCTGAGAAATGTCATTGTGTGCTCTGCCTGGAGATTGTACATGGAATAAATGTGCCTGAAGCTTTCCCAGTGCTCCTGCCCAGGGTTTGTGAGCTCCAGTTACTCGAGTCTCTTCTCACTTGGTTCTAAAAGGCTGAACAGTTGTTTGGTGTTGGTCAAGACACCTTGCACCTTAAAACGCTTGAAATTCACTCTGCCAATTTAAGTCCTTTTTTCAAGGTGTCTTTCCAGATTGTAGGTAGCACATGGTTCTTGTCTTTGGAGGATGATGAGGAGTATTTTCGACCATAGTCTTTAAATGACTTGCTTTTTCATCTTTTCTCTCCAGTGCCAGGAATGCTCAAACCTTCTGAACCCCAGTGAAATGAAACTCACTTCCCTTCTGACCATCCCTTGTTCTTCCTGCAGCAAAACTTGGAATGAGATGCTTCATTTTGTTGATGAAGCTGCTTTCCATTTCCCAGAGAGGCAAATATATGTATATTTCCATATTTTTTGTATTGCTGTCCAGTTTCCAGTTCTTAGTCTCCAGTGGAATTCTCCACTGTGATGTTCTTGCTGCAGCAGAAGGGGAACAGGTTTTGTGCTCCTGAAATGTATTCACTGATCTCTTCTTTTGGATTCTCCATATTGGGGCATGCAGTAAATGTGTGATACAGTAAAGTCTTCTCACTGCCAAATGCTGTAATTACATCCTAGGAAAATAGTGGGTAAATGATGAAACTTGATCTTTTTGTGAGCAATTTTATGCTTCTTGTTATCCTTATTTTTAATTAAAGGGTCAATCTAGTTGTCCAAACAGGTATAACTGACTTTTTTTGATTGGAGTTGTAATTGAAATGTTGCCATAAGCATCTTTGGTCATTTTACTTATGAAAATAAGGCTTTGCTTCTGGATTGTTACTTTTGAGACATATTAAAGATACCTGCATTGCCTGTGGGATAGAGACTGGGTGCTGAGGGGTCGTGTTTTCTGCTTCCAAAATAAGGCTTTTTCATCCTTCACCAACAGAACATTCCAATAAAGCCTCAAAATGGAGATGGCTTTGTTTTGCTTTAGTTTTCCCTGAGTGGCTTCTCAGGCTTCTTCATTTGTATTTTTACTGAAAATATTTTGTTCAGTTATCATCCTTCCTGGTGTCATTAGTCAGTTTTTCCTGTTGATACAGAAATAATTACCAGAGGTTTCAAAGGGGGTCTCAGTGCTGTCCCCAGTTCTCTTATCCCGGGCTTACGATTGCACGTTGTAAACAAAGGAGCAGAAAAAAAAGGATTCTTCTTTGTAGTTGGTCTCCCATGCCTGTAAAAACTTCCATTTCTTTGTAGGCTTTTCCCTTCCTCTCCCCACCGCCCTCCCAGTTGGAAATGCCTTCCTGTCATTTCCAGGAGGTTTTCTTCCGGGGATTTCTAGCTGCAGCCACGGGTCAAGAACTTCTTTTCTCACACAGGGCAGCTTCAAGCAGACCCCAATGCTCGTGCAAAACTCCCCCCACTGCTGCTGCACGTGGGTTTCAGTTTTCTCCTGGAAGTTCATGTCCCAGAAGAGCCATGGCAGAGGCCAGGTCAGGATGAGGGTCAGCTTAGCTTGGAGAGGTTCCTTCATCACTCCAAAATCATTCCCATCATTGCTGGGAAATGCCAGAGATAAAGATTTTTCATACTGTTTCTATTTTATGGAAACGTTTTAGCTCTGTTCTCTCCAAATTGAGTTGGAGTATCCCAGTTGTACAGAGCTGTTGAGGGCCTTCCTGCTCCATGAGCTTCCTTAGAATTCTGTATTTATATTGGTGTTCATATCTAGTTCATATCTTTTTTCTAAATTAAATTTATTTTCAGTCTTCATGGATTTCATACTGTCAGTACACCCAATTTTCTACAACTGCTCAATCCAACAGAAACTGTTTCATCATTCAGTGAGGTTTTTTTCTTACAGCAATTGCTTGCATTAAATGGCTTCTGTTATTAGATCAGAAGGATTTGAGAAATTACTTGTGACAGGAGAATTCCCTGTTCTGTAAGGAATAATGGAAAACCAAGGCAGCAAGGGGCAAGAACAATCCTATTGTGCCACTACTTGGGCACCTCCTTCTGTAGCAGCATCGTGAGGGCCAAGAGCAATTCTTGATTTCTTAGGAAATAGCCACCCCTGTATCTAAAAGATAAAGTAGTTAATTTTAATTTAATCTTGAATGGAGGTGTTCTTTGCCAGGTCCATGGATGCAGGGAGCTGGGGAGGCAGGCAGGGCTTGGAGAGAGCAGCTGTGGGTCCCAGAGTTCTGCTTGCTTGGAATCAGCCTTTGACACTGAGTGGGAAGGATCTAAGATCCATGGAATTGGTTGTGTGTGAGCCACTAACAAAAGTCCTCCTCAGAGACCTAAACTCGAGTGTTAATTGCATAAGGGGAGTCATAACAAAACCATTGATTGATGTATTTACCCAAAGTATAATAAATAATACACTGCTTGGGTCAGCATGGGAATGTAAAGGGGAATTTACACTGTTGGGCTTAATGTAAATTAAATTAACCTACCTATCTTGAATCTGAGTGTGTTTAATAACTGGTGAATTGGATTGCTTTATGATATTTGCTGGGATGCTAGTTTTTTTCTCTATTAATACACTTAACTTGCATTCTAGCTTCGCCATTCAGAGACAGGCATCGAGTGGTGGGTTGTGTGACAGTGTCTGTCAATAGTGAAGACAAATAGTGCCAGAGACACTTAACCCATCCAATCTCACCCAGGGTATAGGTCGGTCTTGTTTTCAGACTTCTTCATAAGTCTCTTTTCTTTCTTTCTTTTTTTTTTTTTTTTTTTAATTTTTTAAATTTTTTTTTTTGTTTATTTCTGAATAGTGGATTGATACTGATTTGAAACTAAACTTTTTGGAAAAGTTTTTGACATGACATCAGTAATACAAGAAGAAGAAAAGTAGAACCCCAAGTTTGGCATGTGAGGTGTTGAAAGCAGGTTTGCAGCCACTTTGTAAGTTCTGGGTTTTACCTTTAAAACCTTTGACAACACAAAGGTTGATGGTGGAAATTTTGCACAGTTTTCTTCTGGGTCTGTCCTGAAATTGTTCTTCTGTGTCCAGAGGTTCAAATAAACCAATTAACATAAAAAATCTGCCCAAGGACATGACATGTTAGATACATTAACACATTTATAGAAGTTATACTTCACATATTAAGCTTATGCACCACTTAATCCTCACCCTGTTGTTTTCATTTTTGACACTAGTTTTCTGCACAGAACATAGAGGATACCATGGGATGCAGGGGAGGTTATGAGAAAAAAAATACTTCTTTACTGACTTTTTGTCCTGGCTGTCCATGCACAGGTGGCAGGAAAACTTGTGAAACCAAAAATAGCTTCAATTTATTTATTTGTCTTTATAATCTTAAGCTTTCCAGCCTGGGAAATGACCTGCTTTTGCAATTAAAAAGCAGAGTCATCAGGACACTGTTTCTGTTTGAGGACTTGGTAATCCTTGTTGTATTTAAGGCTATTTGAAAAGAGTGAACAAGGATTTCAGGATTGGCTCCACAGAAGTGTTACCTAAAAAGACACCCTCAATGCCAAGTAGTGATTTTTTTTTTCCCTCTCCTGCCTTTCCAAACCCTTTTTTTTTAGAGGCTGAATGCCTTGTTTGACTTCATAGGAGACTGGGTTATAGAAAATATGTCACACTGCCTTGGTTGCTAATGCAGGAGGTAATAAATTTTCTGGTTTTTTTGGTACTGAAAAGAAAAAGCCTGCCCTGGTTTACTCACTCTTTGCTGTGTGCTCCCTTTCTTTTAGTCCTTGTGCTGGACTGATTGATACAATTCTGCCTGTTTTAGGGGAGAAGAATTTGTAGCACAGTCAACAAAATCTGAATTGATTCTTCCAACTCCCTTTAATGTTACAGTGATGGCAGTGAAAAAATTCAGGCGGTTTAGTTTCAGCAGTCATCACAGTTGCTCCAATGTACAGTATTATTTTCTCTTGTTTTTGTTTAAAAAAGGAGGAAAAAAAACCCCACCTTGTGATGCTGATGCACATTTCATTTCTATTCCTGAGGCTGCACACTTGCCATGACAAGCACTTGGCTTCTGTTCAGTGTCATTGCTCTGAAAGCAAGTTTGATTTTGAGACTGTGTTAAATGAAATATCTTTAGTCTATTTCAGAATGTACCTACTCACTTAAAAATAGATCTATGTATTTGTCATGAGCCACCTGTATCAATTCCCATGAATATGTGTCAAAAGAATGTAAAATAAAAGGAATGCTCAAAGCTGGGGAAGGTGTGTGTACGCTCTCACCTTGTAAAGCAACACAAATTAAGTTCAAATTACTAAATAACTTATTTTCCAAAATGCAGCACATTCATCCTAGAAATCTCTTTTGGGTGTCAAATGCAAATGTCACTGGCTTTGGAATAAAATGCTGGACCCAAATGGGAGCCATGTAAAGCACTGTTTATTCATTGCAGTAACGTGGTGAATTCTTATTTGATTGACCCAGTTTATTTATTAGTTCAAAGGAAGATGAGTTGGCTCAAGGCCTGCATACTCAGAAAAAATAGATTTCACTGTTTCTTAGTATTTTCATAACTTGCTGTTACTGAAGGAATTACTAATTTATGTCCCCAAAAGTTTTTAAATCTGTGTATTTGACTGTTCCAATACAGCCAGTTTATTCCATTTGCTGTAATATTTATCATACTTCCTATTTATGGGTGGTAATGGCATTAATTTATTATATAAGGCTAAAGAGAAGTTTCCTTGACATTACTGTTCAATTTGGGTTTATTTCCAAAATCTAATCTTACCATTACACAAGGGCATCTCTGATAAATGGAGCAGAATGTAACCAATTTGTAATGGACAATGATTATTTACTTTTGAAAGTCTAAAAGCCCACATACACGTGTTCATACACATAAGTGCTTTTGAACTTCTAGAAAAAGAAAGGCAGAGAAATTATTTTGGAGAGCAGCAATGATGATAATCGCAGTAATGATAATATTCCACAATGCTGCCCCCTAAAACAGCACTACCATCACCAGCTCTTTTAGCTTCGTGCTGAAAAGCATTTGGTTCAGTGATATATTTATTTTTTTCCCTAGGAAAGTGAGGGAAAAGTGCAGGTTTTGCATTCCTGGCCAGGAGATGCACTGCAGCACCAGCTGAGCCCAGGGCTTGGTGTACGTGGCCCCCGCAGAGCTGAGCCTGGAGTGTCCAAGGTTTCCTTACACTCCCAGGATTGCTGTGAAAAGATAAATGTGATATTAATGTGGTGGAGGAGGATCCTGCAGTGGAAGCCCTGCTGTGCCTGCCCCGTGTGTGTAATGGATTCATGGTCTGAGTCCTTGGCCCACAGACCCTGGCGCTGCCTCGGGCTCTTCCCTCAATTCCTTTCCTGACCTTTCCTGGGGCAAATCCTGGCACTGAGCCCCCCAGTCCTGAGCTCCAGGGCCTCCCTGGGCACACTTGACACTCGTGCTTCTCTTTGGAGGTATAAATGATGGGTGGAAACTAATCCTCTTCACCAAATCGGACATCTCAAATAGCAACGGGCTGTCTCAACTCAAAGTGGCTGCAAATCAGCTCCTAAATATTGTCACTGAAATGAATATCTAGATTTAATAGTTCTTGCCAATCCTATAAATGTTTTTGAAAGAAGCATTGCTTTAATGCATGATATGGAAAGGAGAAATTTGCCTTTAAATTGGAATGCAAAGTGACTGAATTCTCCAATTTCAGCCACTGTATTTGCCAAAGAACAAGCTGGAAAATGGAACTGGTATCATTCAGCTGCTCCTGGTTCACTGGGAGGCTTGGGGAAGGCAGAATAGTTTATTGATAAACTGTCATGACCTCTAAATTTGACAGTCTGAAGTGGTGTAAGTTTGCTTCTTCATTCATTTAGCACAGGAAAGCTGTAGAAAACAGTAAAGGTTTAAAAATTCTTTATTATCAATCATTGATACTCCCAGTAATTGCCAGTATAGGAAAGTGGGCTGACTTTTGCTGTTAATTAAATGTGTATATCATGGCTGAACATAGTTTATTCTGTTACTTTTAAATAACTAAAACTACATAGAATAGTCCAACAGTCTCTAAATCTTTTAGACTTGAGAGACTATTATAATATTTTGGATTTTAAAAAAATCCCAAGCAGCAAAAAGGAAAACATCGTGTTCTTTTTGGTAATAGTGATTACCTGTATGACAGCAGTAACTAGCTGAACAAACATATTGTATTATTATGTATATAGTTAATGTACAATTTGTTTCCACAATTAGGTTATTATTTCAGTGCTTCTGGTTTATCAGGTGTGGGTGGCAGTGCAGAAATACAGAAAACAGGGTGTCCCCACAGGAAGCTAAAATCTGACTATAAAATTCAGTTATTCCTCAGTGAGCTACAGCTGATTGAAATAAATACATATGTTTGCATGGCCTGCTTCCCCTGGGATATTTCACTTATGTATTCCATTGATTTGTCCATTAAAATTCTTCAATGGCAACGATTTTGGTGTTCTGCAGAAATCTTCAGGGGTTTGCTTAATAATTTTCGTGTTTCTAAACCAAATTGAGCTCTGGGGCCTCTGCAGAAGTCGCAGTCACAGTGTTGGAAATCTCCTGTTTAATGTGGATTTTTCAGAGGTCTCTCTGTTCCCTCTGTGGAAGGGACCAATAAAGTCTGAGAGAAATTGGTCCCAGTGACTGAACAAGTCAAATTACAGAAGTTCCCAGTCCTTGGATCAGTGTGTCTCCAACACAGATATTTAATCCCTGTTTTGAATCTTCAAAGTCGACAGCTCACTCATAGTGACTGATACCAGTTCCATTTTGCCTACCAACTCAGTTGATTTTATATTTTATTTCTCATTTATGATGGAATAATCAGCAGCTCTTTTTCTCATTTATTTTCTCATATTTTTATTCCAGGATTTGCCTCTGAAGCAGGGAGTGTCTGCATTAAAAATGACCTGTAGTTCTCTGCTTCATAGGTTAGAAACTTATTTTAATATTTTGTGGCTAAGCACAGTCCCATCTTTTTCAAAAAAAAAAAAAAAAAATTAAAAATTTCCGACAGTAAATTGTTTAATTGGCATTGAATGTGGATTATAAGCACTTTGCTTTGGGGCTATTTTAGATGAAATGGCTTCTACACCAATAATGAGTCCAGCTGAGGCAATGAAAGCTCTGTTTACTCGCAGCCATTTGTATGAATTAACACTAAGTCGTTAAAAAAAAAAAAAAAAAAAAATTTGATTACAGTGGATCGTGCTAAGACTCGTTTGGACATTTCCAAAGCATTGGCTAGGCCGTATTGCTTTAAGCACTTCCATTCCAAAACTGAACCAAATTCCAAACATTTCTTGGGGGAAAAGCAATCGGTTCCTAAATCACCTTGATCTCACTGGGACTGCTATAGCCAGCGCACGCCCCGCCACGGGTCCTGTATTTACTTGTGAATTGTACACCGCAGATGCTTCTTCAGCTCCCTCCTCTTCCTCCATGGGCGGTGCTTGCAGCTCCTTTACCACCTCTTCCAGCCCTACCATTTACTCTACCTCAGTCACCGACAGCAAGGCTATGCAAGTGGAGAGCTGCTCCGCGGCCGTGGGGGTAAGTACCCGAGGGGTAAGTGAGCAGCAGATAACCAGTAACACAGCCCAGCAGCAGCCGGCCACGCCGAAGCGCCACACTGTCCTCTACATCTCGCCACCTCCCGAGGACTTGCTGGACAACAGCCGGATGTCCTGCCAGGATGAGGGCTGTGGATTGGAGTCAGAACAGAGCTGCAGTATGTGGATGGAGGATTCACCCTCCAACTTCAGTAACATGAGTACCAGTTCCTACAATGATAACACTGAGGTGCCACGTAAATCGCGCAAGCGCAACCCAAAGCAGAGGCCAGGGATCAAACGCCGAGATTGCGAGGAGTCCAACATGGATATCTTTGATGCCGACAGTGCCAAAGCGCCTCACTATGTCCTTTCTCAGCTCAGCACGGACAGCAAAAGCAACTCAAAAGCAGGAAATGGGTTGGTATCTGTTTTGTTTTTTTGGTTTTTTTTTAAAGAAAAAACATTCTGTCTCCGTATGTAAACCCACACTAATAAAAGTGTCCCCGTGCCCCGGCAAATGTTGTGCTTAGGTTCTCACATCAACCCCTCCCTTCTCTGCTGTCCCTGTCATGTCCTAGCCCGGGATAAGTTCTTCCTGCCCCCAGAAGTTGTGGCTGCCCCATCCCTGGAAGTGTCCAAGGCCGGGTTGAATGGGGCTTGGAGCAACCTGGGCTAGTGGAAGGTGTCCCTGCCCGTGGCAGAAGGTGGAACTGGATCTCTTGAAGGTCCCTTTCAACACAAACCACTCCATGATTCTGTGACAAGTTCTCATTAGACTTGTTAACCTTTATTTAGAAGAGACAGCTAAACTTTCCTGCAGCAATTAAATGCAGCGCTGATGAGCTCATCTGTTCTTTAAGTGAAATTCCCAAAAGGCCACACAATTCCATTTATAAAATGGCAATGAAAATGTATTTAAAAAGAAAGGCAGAGTGAAGTTGGTGCACCCTGAATGTTTTTTTTGCAGGATTTTATGTGAGGATTTCAGTCTGTACACTTCACCTGCTGCTCTATTTGTCAAATAGAGATAGGTATGGGAGTAGAAGCTAATGGTTAACACCTCATTAAGATTCCTCATAATTTAAATTACCGCTTGCTTTACTTTTTAATGAAATGTTAAGACAATATGGTGAACCAGTTTTTTTGGTTTTTCCCTGTGAATTCACTTCTGTATTTGATTTTTTCAGAAATAAATCTCTAATGCTGTTTCTCTCTGTGCTTCTGGGTCGTGTGCGTGTGTCTGCGTGGGCACGCCTGGGTGGTGGCCCCTCATCTCCCACTCCACACTGTTCACTAAATGCATTCCAGTAGCTGCTTAAAGAGGACAGTTCCATAAGTTTGCAAGAGTGCGTTGATACATTTCTTCTTTTGTTTTATTTTTTTTTAACTTGTTGCTTCTTTAGTACTTTTAAAGTGGTCAAATGGATAGATTTGGCTCTTTTATTTTGGGCTTTTTTTTGGGGCAGGAGTGCATTTTGGTTTCACTTTTGTGTCTGTGCTTGCAGTACGTTCTGACGTTCATCACAGCAACGGTGAATATTAAAATTTGACTGATGGCAAAGATGATGAACTTCTCATATCCCAAAGGGAAAGAGCCTGGAGTCTGTATTCCCAGGGTCAGTGCAGTTCCATGCTTAAAATTTCACTGTGAAAAGCAGTTCTGAGAACATGTGTGCTGCTGCTGCTTCCTGGGCATGGTGGCCTCTGGCCTCGGGGTTTTCACCAGCCAAAATTGATGGTAATGAAGTAAAATATTAGTACCTGGTAGACCCTGGGCAGCTTGGAGTGAGCAAAGTGCCTCCCCCAGCTCCGAGGGACCAGGCTGGCCCTTAGACAGGGAAAAGCTTTATGAAAACACAAGAACTGTGCCACTCTGAGTGTGATCTCAGGGAGGTTTTGTAAACTCTGAAAGAATATGTGAAATCTCGGTCTAAAAACAGAACAAGACTTCCCCAGGAGCACTGGGCTGACCAGGAAAATCCATGGGTTCTGTGAGTGCAGAGGGGAGGAAAGTGAAATGTTTTTCCTTATGTGTCACAGGCCAGACTGAGCTGCAGGAAAACTCCCAGGTAACAGAACCATCCTTGGAAATAAATGCTCTGGGATAAGAAGTGGCCAAGATTTTAGCAAACTTAATTTTGCTGTTGGAATATGGAGATTTGGCATTACAAATCTGGGTCACTGCAGTGACTGGAGTTTTTTAAACTTCCCAGCCTGGTGGAGCTCAGCCAAGGGAGTTCATTTACTTTTGGCTTAAAGAAAAGAGCAAGGAAAGCTGCCATGCTCCGTGGTGAATGGAAATGGCATTTGCCCCTAAAGAGACAGTTGTTGTTAAAAGCCAGGAAGAGAAAGAATATATTCCTGTGGAAACTTGGAATTCGTGAAAGCCTTTTCAGAAGTGGATGAATTGGTGGTGATTCAGGGCAGAGACTCAGGTTTCTGTGGTCTCACTTTCACTTTCAGGTCTGCCCTGTGAGCAGCCCTGATGGCAGAGCAGGACCAGGCCAAACTGCTCAGGAGATGTGTTGGAGTAGATTCATAGGATTTACACTTATTCCTTTAAAAAAAGCAATGCTGGATTAGAGGATATTTTGTCTGGTAACAATCAGATGAATAAATGTGTGCATATGAAATGTACAGGTGTGAATATTTGCAGTCTGAATAAACGCAATTAAAATTAATTCATTAATTGAAAGGATGTATTAAGTGATTCAGCCTCATATTTTGAGGAGAAAGACCACTGAGAAGTCCTGGTGAAGGCTTTAAATTGCCTCCAGGTTTGACTAATTGAAAATAATGATTAAGTTTCTAGAGGAAAGTCTTAAATAATTGTGAGGAGCATCTCTCTGCTTAAATATGATAGTGATACAATATTAATGTGGTGGCAATTGAGGTAGTTGGGATTTAAGGTACAGTTCTCCTGCAGAGGTCAATGTTAATGTCACTCTGCTGAAATGTGGCACTGGGAGTGGTGAATTTCATTTGGAAGGCCAGCTCCCCAACATTTCCCTTCAAAATTCAACTCTGTCCCAGTCTGCCCAATGACTCCACTGAGCAGAGGAATCAGGACTGCTTGGCAGGAAGATAGTTTTGTTGTAAGATGATATTATTATTATTTTGCAGGGTTTTATGCTAGTTTTTATCTAGTTCCTGCCTCTGCTGAGTACTGATGGTTGAAGATGAGTGTGGAAGGCAGCCAAGGCCATCCACAGTGAAGTGCTTAACCTTCATGGACAGAAAATGAGAATGGAAATATCCAAAACACCAAGTCTCTGTTTTAACCCTTTCTTAATGTGTAGTCAATAGTTTTGGAAGACTTAATGGCAAAGCTCCCAGGGAGCAATTTTGAAAAAAAAGCAGTTTTCACCCTTTTTGAGAAGGAAAAAATCCTGGATAAATTACTTCAGTAACTTGCACGTTGAAATGGGATTTGTTTTTTAAGCAATCCACACCTGTTATTTAAAACTGCTTTCTTCCCAGGCATTAGCTGTTAGAAATCATGTTTGGCTAGGAAGGAAGAATATGACATTTGCATGAATCATGGAGCCCTTTTCTTGCCTGCACCATGTACTGCAGCACATTCATGTTTCCTGGTGGGAACGGAGTTTCTTGGACTTGAGGTTCATTACCAAATCCTGGTCTGAGTAGGATCAAGGATTATTTCCCATTGTGCTCTAAGGGAACACAAAGTGGCTCATGTACTGCTAGACTGGGAGGGCTCCTTCACCCTGGTTTTAATTATGGAACTGAGAACAAGCCACTGCATCTTATGGAATGCACCTGCAAAGAAAGGCCTTGTGCATACACTGATTTAACATGGGTGCAATTATGCCAGAGCTTTTGCAATAACTAACTGGGGTTTAGCATAAACTGGTCAATCTGTGTAGACAGAAATCGGAGCTGGAGTTTGCATGGATATACAGGTTGAGGTGGAGACAGGCATGAGGCTATTTTCCTGTTTAAAGAAGTGTCATTTAGCCTTAAATCCATCCAGTGTGTGTGTACGTGTGTGTTTGTCACAGCAGCAGAGCAGCTTGTTCAGGCTGTGTCATAGACTCTGAAAAAGCAGGTTATGAGCTGCCTTCTGTTCGTTAACATCGTTTAATGCTAATTGCTTTTCCCTTCCTTTATGTTTGCTCTCTGAAAAGCAGTTCCCACGTGCTCTGGATGGAGGAGGCAGGGAAGCACCATTCCTCTTCATCCTGCAGGTCTCCTCTGGCAGAAAGAGAATTCCAAAGTTTGCTCTCAACTACAAATCTTCCATCCTTTAATACGCACTCTTTGCCTTTTTAGCTTTTCTGTGATTTGGAGCGTTTTTACTGAGGAGCTGCTTCTAACATCTTGATGGTGTGTTTTGACTCCTCAGAGCATCAGAGAACCAGAAGGGAGCTGGAGGGAAGAAGACCCCAATGTTGTGTGGTCAGTACCCGACTAAGAGTGAGGGGAAGGAGCTGAAGATCATGGTGCAGCCGGAGACCCAGCACAGGGCTCGGTACCTGACCGAGGGCAGCCGGGGCTCCGTCAAGGACCGCACGCAGCAGGGCTTCCCCACCGTCAAGGTAGGCTGGGGACACTTGAGGGCTGCCCCAGGGCCAGGGCAGCCTCAGCTCCGTGGTCTTCCCGTCTCTGGAGTGGGGAGGGAGCAGCATTTGCAGTCTCTGGGATGGAGGGGCTGGGCTGGGTCTCTTCTTGCAGGTCGTGAGTCCTCCTGGCATCACAGAGTAACAGGAGGAGGGAAGCTCCATGCCAAGGCAGGGGTATAAAACCTGGGAGGCACGTCCTCTTAGGCTACAGATCATACCTATGCAGATCATAAAACATTGCATACCCACAAAAGTGAGATAGTGAAATGCTCTGGCTGTGTGATAGATGGTGACAATAGGCCATCATTTCCCAGTGACAGTAAAGACATAACACCAGGCTTCATTTAAAAAAAATAAATGGTAAGGGAGATTTTTTTTTATAATTTTTTTACTACTTGCTATTTTCTGCTGTTTTTAATTCTGCAGTATCTGAGTTGACACACAGTGTCTTTCAGGTGAGTCATGGAGATCTCACTGAGGTGTGTTTTACACTCAGTACTGCTCAGTGTGTTTAGCATGGCACAGGTGGAGTAGAGGTAGATGTGGATTAGAACTGGAGAAAGGGGGCAAAGAAAGAGGCAGCATTTATGTGCACACTTGACAGTGGCAGACCATTTCCTCTATGGACTTGGATGCCTTAAAATTCAGGTGCTGAAGGCCTGCTCTGAGGAGAAATACAAGATGGTTACAAGGAGATCTTTGACGTTTCTGCTCAGGAAGGAAGACTGAGGGTGTCCTCCAGGGACTGCACACGGATGCACAGGGTGGGAATTTGCAGGTCTTGTTTCTTCCCTGTGTAGCCTGGTGAAATCTATTGGAGAACTTGGGAAGGTTTCCTAATGGAAATGGTAGAGAGGCCTACCAGGAGCGAGGCTGGGCTTGACTTAGGGTGACAAACAGAAGAGCTGATGTCAAATATCCTCCCACAAGTGGTTGTGAGAATCACCAGAGAACCGAGTCCAGGCCAGCACTGCACTGGCACCATGGCAAATGGCATACTGGGCATACTGGGAGGAGTGTGGCCAGCAGGTTGAGCGAGTAGACATCTAGGTTTGTTATCACATAGATAAGGAGGGTGAAAAATATTTCATTTCATATTTTTTCTTAGTTATGTCACTTTGAGAAAGCAGCAAAGCAGTTCTCAACCCAAACTAACTTACCAGGTCCACAAGGAGAAATTTGTTTGTGGCACAGCCCTTAAAATTTGTGCTGACTGTTGCTGACAGAATACAGAAGTAGTTTTATCTTCAAAGTCCTGCTCAGCAGTGTTAGGAACACCAGCAGTCCTTCGCTCAGTCCTGAGTAATGCAGAACTCCAGTAAAGTTTCATAAGAAAAGAATCCATTCATATCAGCCTGTTGCTATGGGGATTTAGTGCTCATTTATGTGGCTTTTCTTAATGGGCCTTTGTTCATCTGAATTTCCTTTTAACTCCTTTCCCAGTTACCCTTTAGCACCCATCAGTGAAAATTCTGTTTGGAAGAGTCTCATGTTACTGAATTCCTGGAAGTTCCAGTTTGCTTTACCAGTGGGCAGAGGAGTTCATACCCTGCAGATAAAACTCTGCCAGGGCTGGACAGACAGATGAGTCAGTGAATCTTCAGGAAATCTGAGCTAGTGAGAAAAAAATATGTTAAAGACAAGGGTTTTTTTTGTTTTGCTGGTGGGGAAGAGCAGTATAGAGATGTTGGTGCTCAGCAGAGACCTGGTGCTTGGGAGTGGCTCAGGTGTGTGGCCCTAACACAGGAGGAGAAGCAGGTTCAGTGGCCATTTAAATAAAACTCTGTCCTTGGTCACTTAGAACCTGAGTCTACAATCAGTATGCAACATTAAAATTGTATAACCAATCCTTAATCAGGGTGCTGGCTGCTGAGCCCCCTTGTTGTGAGCTATGCCTGTGCTTCCCATGTGGATTCCTGTGCTGGGCCACCTCCAGAGTTCTTGGGGCTTTGCTTATCTCTGACTGTCACATTTGCTATTTGCTCCTCTTGGATATGAGCACACAATGATCTTAAAAGTATTTGCTGGTTTATTTATTTTTTCCTTTATTCAAACTTACTACAAACTTCAGAACTACATTTTTAAAGTGTGTCAGGGAATAATCCCCCAAGAGATTCTGCAGAGGATTCTGCTCTCATTTGCATCTCCTCACTGCTAAAACTGGAGCTCTGCAGGTGTTGCCTGGGCTTTCAGGTTTGGGACAAAAGACAACACTGTCACCCAGAAGTCCTTGAGGAACAAATGTGTCTTAGTGGAAACACTAAAATACTCATTTTATCTCCTAGAATGCTCTGGCAAGGAATTTCCATCTCTCGCCTGGGAATTTGGCAACAATCTAATGTTTCTTTTCACTTGGAGTATTTTTCTTAACTATTTCCTAAAAAGAAGGAGAATTTCCTTTGTAGTGCTATGATCATATTTACCTCAGGACTTCTTTTACCTCAGAGAATTTTTGGCCTGTGGCACCAGTGGGATCCCACTAATATAAAAAAAGCATTAAGAGGACACAAACCATTTCATACCAGGGTGTTGATGTTACAACAAAACAAAAATAAATGTATTTTTCACTGACATGTTCTGGGATAATAATGGCTTGCACACGGGGTTGCAGAAGGATGTTAAAATGTCTGACCTGCTCTTATTTATGAAGTGTTTCAGTGAATCCTGACATTGTTATCTTTTAAGTAGGAGGTGTCAGGTTACCATTTTCAATTTTTGTTTTGGTGTCTGAAGGAAAGCTGGGTTTATGTGCTTGGATGGTTGGACCATTCAATCATCCCATTTCTCCCTCTGCTTCCCTTTCGTTCTATTCTAACTCCTTCAGGGGTTTTGCAAGTATTGGACAATTCTAATCTGGTTTCACGAGGGTTTCAAAATGCATCTGGCATGGAGGTGGGGTCCTGGAATGCCAGTGGCTGTACACATAATGATCATCAGCCCCAGGAAATGCTCTCTTTCTTGGCTGACTGGTGGAGGTGGATGCTGGGGTGGGAAGGAGAATTCTGGCAAGACACAAGGGAATAGTCCCAGCTGGGGTGAGAGCAGGAGGTTGTAAGAGACGCGAGAGTTGCAGTTGGGATCATTCTGCCTGAAAGTAGACAGGCTTCAGGCTGCTTTAGAAACCAGATATTAACAATAACAACGAAATCAGCCATTCCCTTGCTAATTGCCCACCTGGCACGTTACAGCTGGAAGGCCACAACGAGCCCGTGGTGCTGCAGGTGTTCGTGGGCAACGACTCCGGGCGCGTGAAGCCGCACGGCTTCTACCAGGCCTGCAGGGTGACGGGCAGGAACACCACGCCCTGCAAGGAGGTGGACATCGAGGGCACCACCGTCATCGAGGTGGGGCTGGACCCAAGCAACAACATGACCCTGGCGTGAGTAGCTCTTCCCAGGAGTGTTCTCATTGATTAGCTTGGGTTTGGGAAGCCGTTTCCTTTTTCCATTGGGTTATAGTAAAGTCTGAACATCTCGGCGCTCTCGGCTCCTCGGCTCTTGCTGGTAATTCAGTGTACTCAAAGGAGATACCAGGAGGTCCCTGTGCTTTTGGGACACACAACCCAAAATCCTGGGTAAATTGCAATATTCTTCTTTTTAACACATCACGCTGTGTTTGCTGCTACTGTTCTTGGTTTTTGGGTTTTTTTTTCTTTTTTTTTTTTGGCTGTTTTTTTGCTTTAAATCATTTTGCATGGAGCCTGTCTGAAAGCCAGCACTGCATCACTCACCTGGCCCTGTACATCTCCCCTAGGACCACACTTATGGGAGGACTTATCTGTCACTTCCAAGTCCCACTGAACATAAATAATATGACTACAGTAAGTTTTTTTCTACTCCTGCTTTCTTTAAGTGAATGCAGAATATTTTGAAGCAATAATCCTACAAACACAGATCTCGCCCTGGGGATGGAAGAATGAAGAGCTGTGATTCTAAATTGAATGCTTACCAGAATTATATTGCACTTTCTGTTTTATTCATGCTTTCATATGCCTTTCTGCCATGATTCATCATCCAAATTAGGCAGGGTTGAATGAAAACTTGAAAAAGGTCATAGATTTCATGTAAATAAAAAGAAATCTAATAACATTTCTGTAATTACCTCAAGGCTTTTGACTTTGGCTTATGAAACTACTTGAGAGATTGTTAAAGATGCCGAACTTTGTAAACTATGAAACTGTGCTGTGCTCTGTGTTGTTAGGGTTGATTGTGTGGGAATCCTGAAGCTGAGGAATGCTGATGTGGAAGCCAGGATAGGCATTGCCGGCTCCAAGAAGAAAAGCACCCGCGCTCGCCTCGTCTTTCGCGTCAACATCACGCGCAAGGACGGCTCCACGCTGACCCTGCAGACGCCTTCTTCCCCCATTCTGTGCAGTGAGTGTCCAGCCCAGGAGCTGGGAACGCAGGGGCCTGGCCTTTGGTGTGGTCTCAGCATGGAAAGGGCGGGCAGGCCTTGGCAGGGGCTGCCCAGGGAGGTCTGGAGTGCCCATGCCTGGAGGTGGCACTCAGAGCTCTGGGCTGGGGACAAGGTGGGCATTGGGCACAGCTTGGGCTGGATGGTCTCCAAGGTCTTTTCAAACCTAAATGATGCTGTGATTCTGTGAAAATACCTTGGAGGGGAGGGTAAAAAACCAACCCTGTGTTAATCTGTGATAATTGCAGAATTGCTGTAGCTAAAATCAAGTGGATTGATTTTTTTTTCTTGTGGAGGAATATTAGTTAAAATTGTTGTCCAGTATTGAAAAATAGTTATACATTTCCTAATCTTCAGTTAAATGAATTTTTGCCTCCTGAAATTTAACCATTGTTGTCATGATTGCTTTGAAAAATGATACAACTTTCAGTCTCTTCTGTATTGTCACATTCATGCCTCAGCTTTCAGTGCTAGATAGGTCTTGAAATAAGTCAGCAAGCGTGGCTCTCTCAGCTGTGGTCCTTGCATGGGCCAGAGGCTGAATCTGTTCTGGTTCAGTGAAGGAACAAAACTTTTTATAGCTCTTTATTAAACTGCTCTGTTTAGCACAAGCACAGATGGCTGCCTTGGCTGGGGAGGTTCCACTGACCACCAGGGAAAAGGGGATTGTGGAATCATGGAATGCTTTGGGCTGGAAGAGACCTTAAAACTCATCTTGTTCCATCCCTTATCTTGATGAATGAGATGGAGAGCTTTGTCTGTGCATGGAAAGAGTAGAGAAGCTCCTGGGCACTCTTACTGTGCTCTTTCCATGGGATAAAAAGGATTTTTTGGAGTTATTTTTTAGAAGTACAGTTATCTTTGCAGCTCCATTCCAGCCAGTAGACCATGGTGGTATCTCACAGTAGTGGAGTATCTCATACTAATTTTCAGATTTAAGATCAAAACATTTTCTATAAAATGTCAAAGCCATTGCCGTATCTCCTTAGTTTGTAACTTTCTGGTTAAAGATACAATTATTTCACCCATAGAAGAAAAGGGAGTGGAAGTCTCCTGATGTTTTCTTTCACAGTCCAAAACTTGCTATTGTGAGTAGAAGCTGAGAGTCTGAGATGAAACATCTAGAGACCGCTTTTAAAATAAGCTGTTGAGCTAAAAAAAAAAAAAAAAAAAAAAAAGCTGTATTTGATGCACAGAGTAAATTGGTTTGGTTTTTGGCAGGCTGGGGTTTGGTCACTTGCTAAGAAAATATTCTCAATTGTGTAAGTTGCTAAGAGATTGCCCAGGAATTTTACCATGTCTCCAGTGCTGGAAGTCTTAGATCACAGAAACAAAACACTCTGGTCAGGCTTGTGTCTTTGGGGAATATATGGGTAAAGCTGGTCACGGTGTGAAGGCTGAGAGGGCAATTCCTGAGGCTCCTTCCAGGACTCTGTGCTTCTGTTTTAACTTAGGCCAAAGCTACAGGCACATGCAGTAGACCTTGGCCAAGCAAAATAGTGCTGGCACATGGCTACTAGCTATTCAAAATGGCATGAAATGTGTTGTTTATTGAATATAAATCATCTCCTCGAGCACATTACTCTGGGTTGGTTTGCTACATAAACCTTACTACAGATGTGTAAGGTACCTTCACAACAAGGTTTGCATTTGCACTCCTCAGAGCCTTTTTATCTTGTGTTTTATAATGTTCCTGAAACCATAGAAAAGGCATTAAGGAGCTACAGGCTCTTTATTTAAGGGCTGTGTTTTAAATAGGCTTTGTTAACTTGTTAGCAAACCTAAATCCAGTTACTCTTTTCATGTGCCTTGAGCATATTCAGTCCTTGCGTAACGGTTGCCTGGGAACCCGCAGCCAGAGTTGTAGAAAAATCCTTTCTGAAAGGTCATTAAATAATTTGGAGTGGTACAGGATGTATGTTCTGCTGTGTAGTAAGCCCAGAGAATATTGTTATTAAACACTCAAAGTGGGCCAAGCAAGTGCAGAAGCACGAGTCTGGGTGTGTGCCCTGGGCAGCTGTGGTGAGAAAAGGTGACTGAGGAACCTTTGCTGGAAACTGGAATTATTTTATATCAAATGTGTCAAAGCACATCATTTTAAAATGTTTCTCTGTTTAAATTGTCTGCAGTGCTCATTTGCATTTAGCACACGTGGTCCTGTTTGGTGTGGGAATGGTTTGCAGCAAGGACAGTTTATGATAAGGATGATATAAACCATCATCTGGACCCTCTGGCACGGGGGCATCCAGGGGTGTGTGCCTGTAAAACTGCATCCTCTTGGCTTCTTTTTTTGATTCAAATTGCTAAAATTCCCAACTCCAGAGATTGCAAGGATTTGGAAGGGACCTGGAAACTCATTCCATTCCACCCCCTGCCAGGGACCAGGCGACACCAGGTTGCTCCAAGCCCTGGGTTATTAAAAATCTGTGCAAAGCCCCCCAGGTAATAGGAGAATTACTCCTTCTGCTCTTTGGCAGAGCAGAACAAAATAAGCTTCACAAGAAAATAAAATTTTATGACCCAGAGGCTGAATTTGCAGGTAAGCTTCAGGTGTGTCTAAGATGCCTCTGGAAATCACTTTACACCAGGGAATTGCAGAACCACATTTCCTGCTCTTCTGAGCACTTGTTGAGCTTTGGCTCCAGCACTGGGAGTTTTATCTTGAAGATTTAATAAATGCAGGAGAAAAGGAAAAATATTATTAGTGGATCATTGAGCTGAGTGTGATTTCTGTGAGTTTGTTACTTTTAGTGAAGAAATAATAGACGTGGTTATATTCTGAAGAGTTTGTCTTTAAATCCATGATAAAGAAAGAAGCTCAGGAGTTTTAATTTTTCCTTCATAACCCTGTAGGTAAAAGTGGTTTGGTTTGGATGTTGATATTTTCTTGATTCCAGACTCTGTTTTTTTCCCTTGCAGCTCAGCCAGCAGGAGTCCCAGAGATCCTAAAGAAAAGTCTCCACAGCTGTTCAGTGAAGGGTGAAGAGGAAGTTTTTCTGATTGGCAAGAACTTCCTAAAGGGAACAAAAGTGATTTTCCAAGAGAATGTTTCTGGTTAGTGTGAAAGCAGTGCTGGCTTGGGGTGCAGAGCAGAGCCTGGGGTTGGGGTTTCACTGCTGGGTAAAGCTGTGGAGAGCAGACTGAGGAGCACTAAAATAAATTGCTCTACAGGATGTGCAATAACCTGGGCTTTTTAATTTTGATTTAGATGAGAATTCTTGGAAGGCAGAAGCTGAAATTGACATGGAATTATTTCATCAGGTACTTCTCTATTACTTTTATTATTACTACTATTATTATTATTACTATTATCATCATTAAATTTTAAATTTAAAAAATGCACTGACTGTTTAAAATAAAAATTAATCAAGCCTTTCCCTCTGTCTGTTCATTTTTAGAAGTAATACTAATTTTCTTTACATAAGGCCTGTTGTGAGTCTGGTAGAATATACTTTTGGATTTACACCAGTATAATTGTTCAGTTTCTAGCTGAGAGCTTGGATCCCACAGTGGGTTTGGTGAGCAGCTTGTTCCCCTTACATGCAGTGGAATTAAAATGCCTAATTCAGTTTTCCCAGCACTTTTCCGTGGAAGGAGATTGTGTGTACAGCACAGTCTTTATAACTGGCTGAATTTTTGTTCCACTTGGAAATGTTTTACAGAATATTTATTCTTTTTGACACATAGAAGTGTCTTTAATGACTGTCTGCAAATGGTGTCAGGAAAGTGCCATCCTGCTCCCACCTCTGAGGGCAGTATCCCACATGTGCATTGGGGTTTTATGGTGGTTTAGCAGCCAATTTCTCTCTTTTGATGTAAGTAAGTAGAATTAAGATCAGTAGTGATAAAATGTGATGTTTTTTGCCTTGCAGAATCACCTTATTGTGAAGGTGCCACCATATCATGACCAGCAAATCACCTCAGCTGTCTCTGTGGGAATTTACGTGGTGACCAACGCTGGCAGGTCTCACGACGTGCAGCCCTTCACCTACACTCCAGAGCCAGGTGTGTGGGTGCTCTGGGGCACCAGTGGCCATTTCAGCTCTCAGCCTGCAGTCCATGCAGCAGGAATGTTGAGTAACGTGGATCTTTCCCAACCCCTCTCGCTGGCGAGTGTTGCTCTGTTAATAATAAAATCTAAAGACTTTGCTTTGCTCATTTATGTGCCAAATACCTCAAATTCCAGCTGTCTTGTGACAGCTTTTCTTATATAGCAGCATCCATTTCTAGTTTAAGGATCAAAAAAATCAACATATCCCATACAATGCACCGAATAAACCAAGAAATCCCACCAGGCTTTATCCTGAGGAAAGCTGCAATTTGCCCACTTCATGTATTTTAGTTTATTTATTTATCTGTATCACAATGGACAGTGCAAAGGTTTGTGTGGGTTTCAAAGAACCTGAATTTCTTTAAGCTATAAGGAATTGTTTTGGTTTGCTTTGTGTTTTTTTGGCTTGTTTGCTGATTTAACGTAAGGAAGTTCTCAATGTGTTTTGTCTCGGCAGCTGGGACTCTGAATGTTAATGTGAAGAAGGAAATCTCCAGCCCAGCCCAACATTGTTCTTTTGAAGAGGCTATAAAAGGTACTAAATTGATTCTTATCAGTGTTCTTAATAATTTAACCATGAATTCCTACCCAGATTTGGTGAAATGAATCAGACATCCTGTGATAAGTCTGTGCTTATAAAATCTGGCCCTATTCTTAAAGGGAGGTTTGTTTTCTGACTCTGAAACTTGGACTTTATAACAGTATTCCTATCAGGACTTTTTAGTACAAGCTAATGGAGAGCAAAAGAGTTGCAAAAAATAATACTAATTTTTTTTTCATTTTTCATACATTAGGCTCTGCAGTCTAATCTTTATTTAGTATGTTTGCAAGTGAAAAATAAAAAAGAAGCCTAGGATTGCAGTTAATACAAAGACTTAGAAATTGTGTGGTGTTAATTTAGGCAAATATATAAACTAATATACAGGGTAATCCTGACATCCATCTAATTTTGTGTGGAGCTTAACTGAGGGAAAATCCCAACTGCTCCAGGAGAACAGCTGCTGCTCCTCAGAATGCAGTGTGCTGTTGCTGTTCCTTCATGTCCTCAGTTAATTTATGCAATAAATCTGAATTTACCTTCTCAATGGGGGTTTTTGTGTCTGCTCCTCTTTGATGCTTCATTCCTGTACCTGTTCTGCTCCAGGTTGACTCTGAACCAGAGGTCAGAGAATTTTGTTTGCTGTGTGTGCTTGGTCTGTTCTGTCCTTCCTCACTCCATACACAGAAATTTTACTGCCACGTTACTGTAAGATTTAAATCTGCTTAGGTTGTGGAGAGCTGTTGCTTTACATTGAAGAGTAATTCTGTAATTTACTTAAAGGGAGTTAGAGAATGATGAGTTTTACCATTTCCCCTCTTGTTCTCGTTTTGTTTGTGGCTGCAGCAGTGAAGGCCACAGGCTGTAACCTGGAGAAGGTGAACATTCTTCCTAGTGCCTTGATAACTCCACTCATGCCAAGCAGTATGATCAAGAACGAAGATGTGGCTCCAATGGAAGTGAGTGCACAAAAATGCTCTCCTCCTGTGTTCCAGGGCTCTTGGGGGCTGAGCACAGCAGCCTTCAGACTCTGAGTTACATCTGCTCCTTGGTTCATGCCTTAGTAGTGGAGAAGAGTGATAGACAGGGAAAGTGCCGTGTCCAGATTAGTCTGGGCAAAACACAATCACAGAGCATGAGTAAAACAATTTCCTTCAATAACTCACCCAGTTCCTGCACCCAGACAGATTGATGGGTTAGTGACCCTATGATGGGGATTTTTGTCCTGTGACACAGAACTAGTAAATTACTGTAAGAATATTCTTTTAATCAGTTCTTAGCGTTACTTTCATTAAATTGTGCTGTGATTCTGTCCTTGAAGTAGCAGATCCATTGCAAATAATTTGTTTGCTGGTTTGGGGGTGTCTGGGTTTCACATCTCTCTCTGATCTTCCCTGGATATCAGGGGATTTTGGGAAATTTTGGGAAAGGCCAGTAAGTTTATAAATTACTGAATGTCTTATTCTTTTCAGGCTTCAAATGTGGTTGGACCAACTCAGCAAGCATTGGAAAACAGCATGTCTGGCATATCAACTTCTGCTTCCCATTTACCTTCCGAAAGTGAAAACCAGCAGCAAATCCAGCCCAAAGTGTACAACCCAGAGACCCTGAGCACGATCCAAACACAGGACATTTCCCAGCCCGGCAGCTTCTCTGCAGTGTCCACCCCGGGCCAGCTGCAGAACAGCGATGCCCTGCTGCAGCAGGCTGCACAGTTCCAGCCCAGGGATTCCCAGCCCAGGGAGGTGCTGCAGTCGGATGGCACAGTGGTGACTCTGTCACAGCTCACTGAGGCCTCCCAGCAGCAGCAGCCGACGCTCTCGGAGCCGCCCCAGGCCCTGCAGCAGCAGATTTCCTCGAGCATCTTCTCGTCAGCCAGCGGCGTGAGCCAGCTCCAGAACACCATCCAGCAGCTCCAGGCTGGCAACTTCCCCACCAACACCGCCACGGGCAGCAACAGGAACGTTGACTTGGTGCAGCAGGTTCTGGAAGCTCAGCAGCAGTTATCCTCTGTTCTGTTTTCGGGCTCAGACAGCAGCGAGGATGTCCAGGATCAGCTGAACGCAGATATCTTTCAGCAGGTCAGCCAGATCCAGAACAGTGTAAATCCCGGGATGTTTTCCTCCTCAGACACAGCTGTCCATTCCAGAGCGGAGAACCTTTTGCCTGGGCGAGCTGAGAACGTTCACTCCCAGCCTGAAGGTGCCCTGTCCAACCAGCAGCAGCAGCAGCAGCAGCAGCAGCAGGCCATGGACACGTCAGCAGCCATGGTGATGGGGATGCAGCAGAACATGTGCCAGGCGGCCACGCAGATGCAGTCGGATCTGTTCTCCTCCAGCACGGCGGGGAACGGGGCCCTGCAGCAGTCCCCAGTGTACCAGCAGGCGTCTCACATGATGGGGGGCCTGTCCAGCAGTGAGGACATGCAGATGCAGTGTGAGCTGTTCTCCTCCTCCCCGGGGGTGTCCGGCGGCGACGCGGCCGCCCCCGCGCAGCAGCCGGTGTCCAACAACGGCCCTGCCATGTTCCAGCCCTCGAGCTCTGCAGAGGGAGAGGAGGCCTCGGGGCAGAGCAAACAGATGCAGAGCTCTGTGTTTCAGACCATGGTTCAGATGCAGCACAGTGGGGAAAGTCAGTCCCAGGTTAATCTCTTCTCGTCGACCAAGAGCATGATGAGTGTCCAGGCCAGTGGGACTCAGCAGCAGGGCGGGGGTCTGTTCCAGCAAGGTGGAGAAATGATGTCCATTCAGTCGGGAAGCTTCATCCAGCAGTCTCCACACTCACAGGCTCAGCTTTTCCACTCTCAGAACCCTATTGGTGACACTCAGAATATATCCCAGGAAACACAAGGATCCCTTTTTCATAGCTCAAATTCCATTGTCCACAACCAGACCAACACTAATTCCTCTGACCAACTGCAGCCCCCGATATTCCACTCACAGAATGCCATGGGTGTCTTGCAGAGCTCCTCGGTGCCTCAAGACCAGCAGTCTGCCAACATGTTCCTTTCCCAGAGTTCCATGAGCAACCCGGCCACTCAGGAAGAGCAGATGTCATTCTTTACAAGCCCAAATCCCATTTCTCCTCTTCAGACAGCAACAAACACTGAACAGCAGACTTCTTTCCAGCAGCAGACACAGATCTCTCATATCCAGAGCTCCATGCTTCCCCAGGAGCAGCCCCAGACTCAGCCTGCTCAGCAGGGTTTGTTTCAGTCCCAGGTGTCATTGGGCTCCATCCAGTCCAGCTCCATCCCTCAGAACCAACAAGGAGCCATCTTCCAGCCTCAGCATTCGATTGTTGCTATCCAGAGCAGCCCTCCATCTCAGGAGCAGCAACAGCAGCAGCAGCAGAACATGATGTTCAGCAATCAAAATGCAATGAGTACAATGGCCTCCCAAAAGCAGAACTTGATTTTCAATCCAAATCAAAACCCGGTTACCAACCAGGAGCAGCAAGGCCAGTCCATTTTTCATCCACAGTCCAACATGGCCTCGATGAATCAGGAGCAGCAGCCCATGCAATTCCAGAGTCAGACCACGGTGTCTCCTCTCCAGAATCCTGGCTCCACCCAGGCCGAAGCACAGCAGCCAACCATCTTCCATAACTCGCCCCAGATTCAGCTGGTCCAAGGGTCCCCAAGTTCTCAAGAGCAGCAAGTCACCCTCTTCATCTCCTCAGCTTCCATGTCTGCCCTGTCTGTCCAGAACAGCATGAGCCAGCCGGAGCTGCAGCAGTCCCCCATGTACTCCTCCCAAAACAGCATGGCAGGAATGCCAGGAACTGCTTCTCCTCCCCAGCAGCAGGCTCCTCTGTTCCACAACACAGCCGGAGGTGCCATCAACCAGATGCAGAATTCCCCTGCCTCGTCCCAGCAGACATCAGGAATATTCCTGTTTGGCATCCAGAACAGTAAGTGGCCAGTGCCTGATGCTGAGCTTACAGTACAGAGAGCTGCCATAGAAACAGGGAATGGTTTGGGTGGGAGGGAACCTTAAAGCCCATCCAGTGCCACCCCCTGCCATGGGCAGGGACACCTTCCACTGTCCCAGGTTGCTCCAAGCCCTGTCCAACCTGGCCTTGGGACACTGCCAGGGATCCAGGGACAGCCACAGCTGCTCTGGGCACCCTGTGCCAGGGCCTGCCCACCCTCACAGGGAAGAGTCCCTCCCTAATACCCACTCTAGGAGTGACGGTGCTCTCTTTAAGAGAGTATTTGTCTTGCTGTTTTTGGTTTCCACAATACACGCATTGCCTCTCTTCACGTTACTGAAGGAAAGCAAGGATTTTAGAAGCTATAGAGTTCAGAAAATTGTCTGTTAAAGTGTCCTTAGCTGTACAAACCTGCACTCTTCCCTGTCTCCTCTCAGCACCCAGCCTCCATGCCCAGTTCTGTGGGCTGTAGATCCTTTCTCTGTGTGCAGAGGTCTGTGGGTGCCTGTGAGCCCCAGCAGTGAGAGGTGCAGGTTTTCTTACAGCACGTTGCAGCAGCTCTCACGGTGCTGCACGGCTGGTGGTCGTAGCCCTGTTCTTTGCTGTGGGAGCCCCTGGCCTGTGCCAGCACACTGACGTGTCCCTCTGTCCCCAGACTGTGGGCAGCTGCTGCCCCCCGGCGCGGCGGCGCTGCCCGAGGAGCTGATGGCCATGGGCCAGCCCGGGCAGCCCCAGGGCGAGGCCCAGCCCGCGGTGCCAGCGCTGCTGTCCCAGCAGCTCCCCGAGACCCCCCCGCTGCCCTCGGCCATGGCCACCAACCAGAACATGGAGAAGATCGATGATCTGCTCGTGTCCTTGCAGAACCAGGGGAACAACATGGCTGGCTCGTTTTAATCAGGTAAGTGCTGAGTTTGGGGTGTGTGGGTTCTGGACTGCCATGCAGGGCCTTTGGTCAGGACATTTGTACCTTGCAGTGTGTGACCGTGCTTTAGAGGTCAGCTGACACATCAGTGAGGCTGAATGAGGACTGTAATACCAGAATGAAGGTATTAAACCCAGCCAGAGGTCAGAACTTGTATGAAACAGTTGAGACTGTATCTTGTTCATTTTTCCTACGTTTTGCCATCTGTGGCAGTCTGGTACTTTGTTAGGGAGGAGAGTGGATCACTGGCAGCTTGGCAGATCAAAACCTTTTGAAACATGACTGTAGTTAAAAAACTTGAGACTTACTGAGTAAACAGCACCTCAAATCTGAACTCTTCCCCCGGGTTACAATAACGTAATGTGAAAACAAGTTTTGGTGGAATGTGGCAGCTCCTGAGTGTGCCACATGCTGAGGCTGTGTTAGAAACAGCCAACAGCATCAGCTGTTGCTAGGAGACATTCTGCTTCTAGAAGGTGCCTTTTTCAGAGGGGGGAAGAGCCTTTGACTACAAATGAGCACCAAGAACCAGGAGGACTCTGGAGTCCAGTGTAGGTTGTGGTGTGTAACTTGGGGCTGGTCCTTGTTCTAAATCCCCCCTGAGTTTTCACTGAAGTGATGCACTTCATTCCATAATCTAAAGGGGTTTGTGATTGGAGTTTGGAGTCTCTCCAGAGCTTCTCTTACTCCTCACCCCCAATTCAGTGCCTGCTCATGAGGAACACCCCGAAGATGAAGCCACTGCACAGAAGGAAGAGGGGACTGTGGTTAGTTGTGACTTCTCTGCTTGTTTTCTCATGCAGAAATTCCGTGAAGAAAAAAACGTGACGATTCCCCAGATCCTCTCAGACCTTCCAACTCTGGATTAGGCTGCGTGGAACCAATTGCTTCTGTGGAAAAGTGGCCTCTTTAAAGAGCACACGTGTGGCCAGTGGCAGACCTGAGGCCATGACCATGGAGTTTGGGCTCCATAGTGCCAATAATGCTGAGGAGTTATGCTTTGTGTTACTGGGGCATGGGGTTGGGCTGTTACCAGGTTCATAAACCTCATTACAGTGGGGGCTCTTGGAATTTAAAGCATATCTGGTCAGTTATTATTGTTGTTGGAAGGTAATCCATGTTACCACGTTTACTTTTTCCCTCCCATTCCTTCTTGACATCCCTTTTTTCCCTCGGGAAGCTCGTGCAGCAGAAGCAGCAGCTGCCTCTGCCCCGAGCCGTGACTCGGCTGTCAGTCAGTGAAGGGATCCCTCGGTTGACACGGAGCAGGAGAACCAAACCCACCCCTTATGAGTTGAAAGTATTGAGAACTGTAAGAACCAAGCAGAGAATTGCTGCTGTAAATAACCAGTTCCCATCTGAGAATGGGATTAACGGTTTTCCACATCCCTTACGTGGAGCTGTACATAGAGCAAGGGTTTGGTGGCTCCTCAAAATGAAGAAATGAAGGGGAACTTCCAGCTGATCTTAAAATCTTCTCTAAAACACCTTCAGCTTGAAAAGAGCATTCTGTGTGGCTGAGGAAGGGACTCCTCTGTGTCTCTCGTTCTGACTGATGGGTTAGAGCTCTGTAAAGCCTCATGAGCTGTTCCCAAACCAGCCTTCTCCCTTCCATTCTTTCCATGGTTTTCCTTATCTTCCTGAGTTTTGTATTGTGTTTTTTAAAAAAAGACATAAATATCCTACTGGCTTTAAAGCTAAAGAAACAGCTTTTAGGAATCCTTGGCAGTAAATTGCTTAGTCAGTAGAAGCTTTGACAAATAATCAAGGAGTAAGGAGAGAGGAAGCAATTTCTCCACCACCTTCTAAACGCAGGAATCCCCCTTAACCCGCCACTTCCAGCTGTGACTGATGGAAATCTTCAGCTTGGCTTTACTCCAAGTAGGGGGCAAATTGCATCATTTTTAAGCCTTCTTAAAAGGTCACTTCATCCTGAGCTGTTGCATCTTTGTAGCACATGGAGCTCATCGCAGTTCTGAAGTGATTTTTTTCCTTTTTCTACCACCGAGCCCCGAGTCTGGTTTCTAGATTGTCATGTTTAATCAAGGAATAAACCATTGACTGATGTTACCGAATGTACAAACAACCCACTCCAGACCATGCAGGTGTATTGTGAGGTATGTGGATTTTTTTGGGTGCTTCAACTCTCCGGACAGTGTGTGATCTCTCACTAGAGCCTCGCTCAGATCCATGTTCCTCCCCGTTCCGCCTCGGTAGAGAGTAGCTGGTGTCATTTTTCATTTTTGTTATTTGAAATAACAAAAGAACAGTCTGTAAATGTTTTTTTTCTTTTTTTTTTTTTTTTTTAAGTTCCTCGAGTCTGTTTACTGTGTGTTTTCCCCTTAACTGGTGTGCGTAGTTGAGCCGTGTAGAGTTTTTGTTGGTTTTCCTGGATTCCCCCCGTTTGTTGGTCTGTCACGACGTTCACTTTCTCTTTCTGTCTCTCTCTTTCTCTCTCTCATTGAGAGGCATTGAATTACGTTTTCAGTAGTAAGGCTTCTTGCCGATATGAAGGGAACTTTTCAGAAAGAGACCTGCTCTGGGTCATTTAATTTTGAATACAGTTTTCAATCGTTCAAGTTTTGGATGGTTTATATCTAATGTGTGTTTCATTTTTTTGGAAAGCTATATTTTGTATTTAGGAAATGGTATAACTATTTTGCTATTTGTACTGAGTGAGTACATTGGCATAAATATAAAAAATTTATATATATACATATATATAAAATATTCTTTTTGCCACACATTTTTGTGGTAAATTTGTGAGTTTGTCTGATGTTCTACCACAACGTGGCGTCTGATAACAGTGGGGTGGGGTGGGGTTTGTTATGTCTTTATTGAGTATTTAAGTACTTTTTGCAACATAAATAACGTGTTCATCTCTCGCCATTCCATCAGGCAGCGTTGGTCCAGCTGGCCACGAGAAGCTTTGCTCTGTGTTTGGTGTGTCCCTCACTCACAGCCTAGCCAGGAAACCCAGAGGCATTTAGGATTATATAAAATATGAAATATTGGGGTTTCCCTCAGAATGAGCCGTTCAGCTTTTCTCTGCTCTCATTGCCTATTTAATATTTTATTATTAGCGCCTCTGTGTTTTAACTCCTAATTTATGATTATGCTCAAACGTTGGAAATTTTAATCAGGACAGAAAGAATTCCCTGCTGCATCATGTCCAGAGCTGCTTTAACCCCGACCTAGACTTTTTCTTTCTGTGTTTTATTATTATTTTTTTTCCCCTGCTAAGACAAAACTTTACCAACATCTCGTAGTGGTTCACAAGACGAAAGCAGCAGCCCCCAGCAGTGCCCAGGTGCTGTGTGGGGCTGCTCAGGCTGACAACAACGGACCCAACAACGTCCAGAGGGCCGTGGAAGTCCACAGGCACTCAGTGGGAAAGGAACTGGTGGTGTTTGCAGGATGTGTGTCCCAGGATGAGCCGTTGGACACGGGAGGAGTGACAGGAAGGATGGATTCGCTCGCGTGCTGCTTCAGTTCGCTCCTTGTTCCGAAGGGCTCTATCTGTCTGTTGGTCAGTGCCAAGTCACCAGGGACCAATTCTCCATGGAACAGGATGAGTGCCCAGAAGAGAAACCTCAATCCAAGCCTGCCACAGCTCCAGGGAAGGATATGTTTGAATTGTGGGCATGTTTGAAGTCACTTACGAAGAGAAGAAAGAAAAAAAAAAATAACACAAAAAAACCAACCAAGGGCTGTGCTATCCCAGTTTTCCCTTCTGGAAACACCTTCCTTTCCTCGTGTTAAATTTACCTGTTCATTTTAGGTCAATGTTTAAATGTACAACACTTTGAACATGTGATTTGGTTACAAAAAGTATTTGTGTGACTGAAGAGGTCGCTCAGCGGTTGGTGCGTGCTCGGCAGCAGCTCTGAGGGTGCAGGGCTGGGATGAGCCCCAGGAGAGCTCCAGGACAGGCTGCAGGGTGTCAGGGCAGGGAGCACAGCCCGAGCCACGCCTGTGTTTTACCAGGGGCCTGAACATGCACTTCTGACATTTTTAGCAGTCGAGGTTGGGCAGCAGAGCTTCTCTACGACCCCTGTGTTCAGGAGCACACGCAGCACTGGCATCGTGTCTGGGCCCTTTGGGTGCCAGAGAGGATCCTGAGGTGTCAGTCTGTGTAAATCCAGCATCCCTGGGGGGTCCCGGAGCACCCATCTGTGGGCACAGGTGAGAGTGGAGGGAGATGGAGCTGCCAACCCCCACCATGTCCCCTCAGCTTTTACCCTGAGTGTGCCCAGAGCTCTCCCAGAAACCACAGAGCCAACCCTGCACAGTTTGAGCTGAACATCTCCTCTGGCACGGAGTTACTGGTGCTTTGTGCTTCATTAACTAACAGTTGTTTTGTTATTAATTGCCTCCTCACTGCTTGATCTTGCAGCAAGCCCAAACGCTTTGCTCTTACTTTAATACAAATCTGGTTCAAGAAATAATTCCGGGCTGGCTGTTCTGAAGTGGATCATCATAACCACTCTCTGATCAGTGGTTGTGATTACTTCTAATCACGGACAGGGTGGTTGCTTCCCATGTAGTTTTGAGATAAAACAAGGCATGAGCAGTTAAACATAACTGTGGCAGGTTTTTACTGGAAGCACCAAGTCTGGGCAGCTTCCCTCACTTGCATAAGCTGAACTTTATTTTTTAAAGATTCCATTGCGCTTTTGACTTAGAATCTGATTTCTAGAAGGAAGGTATGTGCGAATGGATTTTTATTCCTGTTTTCTTGTGCCTCTGCTTAGAGAGGGAGCACAGCCATGGATGTGAGTGAGGGAAGCAGGAGAGAGGAGAGGGAGTTGCTTGGCATGCTCTGAGCTGTAGGTGGAAGGCGAGAACAGGAAATCCTGGTCACTGGTGAGTTCTCATTAACTGAGAAAAGTGAGTTTCAAGGAATTGGTGGGTTTTGTGTTTGGGGGGGCTTAGGGCCGCTCCATTCTGTAGAAGCTAAAAGGAAGCAGCAGTGGGATGCTGTGTTTGTTCAGGGGCTTTGTTTTAATTTGGGCTTGTTTAGTCTTTGGTGGCAGCCTGTGAGCACGTTGTGTTCCTGCTCAGACCAGCTGTGCCAGCTGTGGTGCCCCAGGCAGGCACCAAGGTCAGCGCTGGAAATGGGATAAACGTGTTAGAAACAAGGAAAAATGCAGCAGGGGGTAAACTCCTGCAAAAAGGAACTTGTGAAATTCTCTAGGGGCGTGGGGGACTCGGGGGGTTACACAGGAGAGACTTTTCCTCTCCCAGTCTGTATAGGGATGTAAATATGCACTGCCTGTATATTCTAGGATTATATATATGTATATAGAGGAGTCCGATTATTATATATAAATAATAGTAGACACATGCATAGAATACTGTTATATTTACATTTTTATAAACATGAAATAATATTCCTTTCCCTCAGTAGGAGGTTTTTGTAGTAACTCATGAGTAGCTGTGTCTCACGTCTCAGTCCTGGACGTGTGGTCCTGTTGGTGATGTGGCTCCAGAACTTGCTCTGCTTGGGAACCTCACTGGGATCTGTGGGCTGGGGGCAGCTGTGGCCACTTCTGTATTTTTATATCTTTTAGTTCATACTTGCAGATGTGGTTTAGGGTAGAACTGACACCCAGGCTGAGGGTGGGCTTCCTGCAGCCCTGAGCTTCCCTCAAGTCACTCTGGAGCAGCAGCTCCTGCAGACAGGGAGTGGTGGTGGCTGTGCTGACACCAGGGGCTGTGCCCGATGTTATTGTGTAGCAAAAGGTCCCTGGTTGTGCTGGGTTAGGGAGGGGAAGCTCCTCTGTCGTTTCTCTTTATTCCCATGAGGGCAGGAATCTAAACGGATTTTTTTAACTGACTCATTAATGCAACAGTCAAAATCTAGAGAACTCCTTGAAAGCCAGTGAAGCTCCCCTTGAATTCTGTCCGTGAGACAACATGCCACAACTCATGCTGATTTCTTTCTTGCTGTTTGTGTGAGGAATTAAGCCCTAAGAATCATAGAATCGTGGAATATCCTGAGCTGGAAGGGACCCACAGGGATCATCCAGTCCAACCCCAGCCCTGCACAGAGATCCCAACAATCCCACCCTGGGCATCCCTGGGAGTGTTGTCCAAACTCTCCTGGAGCTCTGGCAGCTTTGGGGTCACGACCATTCCCTGGGGAGCCTGGGCAGTGCCCAGCACCCTCGGGGGAAGAACCTTTCCTGATCTCCACCCTAACCCTCCCCTGACACAGCTCCAGCCATTAAATCAGGTCATACAATGAATAGTGTGTATTGTGTCCAACATCACTTTCAATTCCAAATCTGTGTTCCACTGGAATTTGTCATGAGTGGATCAGTGTTGTCCTGGTAGAGTTTTTTCTTAAATCACCTCCGCCACACTGAGAGCCAATATCCTCCTTTGTTCTCTTGGAATTTGCAGAGCTGAACTCTGCTTTTTCCAGAGTTGTCATTTTTGCTGTTACACTTCATTAAATTGCCTGGTGACATTGTCTGTGTAGGGATCCCGGGATTCCCTGCTCCCTGTTCAGGTTCCAAGGCTCCCACACCCAGCAGCCCTCTGTGACACATTCCAGCTCTAGGCCTAGGGAAGGGTCCACGTTTGGCCTTGGCTTTGTTTTGGTCCTGGATCTGACCCAGTGCCCTGGGCAGGACCATGGCCATGTTGGGATAACGTGTCCAGGGGGAAGTTCCCTCTTTAGGTGTTGCACAACTGGGGTCCCATTCCAGTATCCTTAGCAGCCTGCAGCATTCCTGAAACTTTTTTTATTCTGGATGAAAGGAGGCCAGTTTGAATTAATTCCATCTGAGTTGATGCTGAGTTAAGCTCCAGCCTCTCTGTCCCTGCACCTCTGGTGGGCTCTCCCCTGCCTGCCAGATGTTCTGGGTGCACCCTCAACCGCTGAGCTGCCTCTTCCGTGTCCTGCAATGTGAAAGTAGCACCAGATACTCCTTCGTGCAGTTCTGTGTATATGGCTTTCGTAGGTGGGTTTTCCAAGCACTGATTCCCGGTGTTTTCAGTTTGTCTATGAGGGGATATTTTATTTGCATCTATGTTTTTAGCTCTCCTGTGATAACTTGTTGAATATTAAAAAAAAAAAAAATATTTTGCTTCTATTGGGACATTTGTATACTCGCAACTATATTTCTGTAAACAGCTGCAGTCGAGAATAAACGATGAAAGTTTTCATTTTACAGTGTAAAGTCTTGTGATGGTTTTTCCAAGAGCCATGCCTGGGGCACTGCAGCTGCTGCAGGAAAAGGTCCTTGGGAATCTCACTGACTTGGTGATCAAGTGGGGATCCCCAGTAACCCCTGGGGGGCTGCCCCCACCCTGCAACCCGTGACCTCCCCAGGACCAGGGGCCACAGCTGCTATCGGGTATTTCCTTAATTTGAACAATTTCAACAGGGTTAAGGAGAAACTGCAGCAAGAGCTGGGCCCAGCAGTCAATTGTGAAAGATTTCAGCGGATTTATCCAAAAAGCTTTACCCCAGAGTCTCTCCCTTCAGCCCTGGGCATTGCCCAGCACCAGGGATGGACACAACTCCCTGCCCAGGCCTTTTGTTCTTCTGGAGCTCATTATCCCATGAGGCAAAAGATCCAAGAAATCCTCCCTCCTTCTATCCCAGCCTCCTCATCCCTCGAGGCTCAGAGAAAATCTTCCCCTGGCACAGGCAGCTGCAGAAATGGGACCAAGTCACGGTGCTTTGGGGTTTGGCGTTTATTGGGTGACACAGCCCCTGCCTGGGGGTGCCCAAGGATGGGCAGGGAAGCCACCCTGCCCTCCCCCGTGCTGGGCCCTCCCCAAACCCAGTGACCATCACCCCAGTCACGGTGGCTTCTCTGAGCACCAGCGTGGTGGGGACAGGATGGCCTGGCCCGTGCCCAGGTACTGGGAGAAGCTTTGCTCTGGCAGAGCCACCAGCACACCTGGGCAGGTGGGTCCTGCAGGTGGGGCCTGTCCTGCCCCTCACCTCCTCCTCACGAACTTCTTGGTGACGGCGTTGGGGTTGAGGCGGCGGCGGCCGGCGCCCAGGGCGGCGTCGCGCAGGTGCAGGTGCGCGGCCCGGCTGTGCACGTCGTTCTCGGCAAAGGGAGAGGCCCCGGCCAGGTAATCGGGGTCGAACACGTTGGTTTTCTGCCTGGCCTTGCGGGACAGGCGCTGCTGAGGGAAGCGCTGGTCCTCCACCAGGTGGGGGTTGTTGGCGTGCTTCCCGCCCTGCGGCGCCGGCAGCGGGTACTGCGGGACACAGGGGATCAGCCCCGGCTCCCAGCGACTCCAGGTGACCACAGCCCTCTGGAGAACTGAGCAGGGAAGCCCGAAAGCCCTGGGGTCCAAGTGCAACGTCTGGAGGATGCTCTCACTTTGCTTTGATTCCCTCCAACCTGCCAGCCACAGGCTGGGCTCCCATCCCTGGGATCCCAATGGAAGAATTTCTTCACAGAAAGGGTGGTTAAACAGGGGAAGGGGCTGCCCAGGAAGGTGGTGGAAACCCCATCCCAGGAGCTGTTCAAGCAATTGACTGGACATGGCACTCAGTGCTCTGGGCTGCCTCACAAGGTGAGGAAAGCTCACAGGTTGGATTTGATGATCCTGATGGGTCTTTTCCAGCCTCAGTGACTCTGGGATTCTGTCCAGGTACTCACCCTGAGCCCCCGGGGGTTCAGCACCTTGGGGTTGCGGGAGAAATGCATGTGGAGACTCCCATCATCACTGACTGACACTGCCACCTTCTTGAGGGTCTTGTTACCGCAGTGGGGGCAGAAGACCTTGGTCATGTCCGAGGTGGTCCTGTGAGGGGGGGACACAGGGGGTTCAGAGCTCCTGGGGCCGCGGAACACGGGCTGAGCCCAGGATCAGCCCCAGCACCTGAAGCAGCCGTGGCAGCGCAGGATGTAGCTCCGGGCCCGGCGGATCAGCATCCCGTTCACAGCCAGCACGTGCAGCCCCATCTGCAGCAGCACGTTCTGCAAGAGCAGGGACACACGGGGACATGCCAGCAGCTGGGGCAGTGAGAGCCCAACAGGCTTTGCAGAGGCCTCGGGACTGAGACGCTGCTGCTTTGACACACAGAGCTGTCCCACAGCTGCTCTCCCCTGCCCAGGGACTCAGCCCTGCCTCGGTGGGAGCAGCCCCGAGGTCTGAGCCCCAGCTGCAGCGCAGCACCCACCTGCATGGCAAAGTCTGTCGTGACACAGCCGACCTGGATACCTATGGGAGCAGTGTCACAGTGCCCCGTGTCCTGCTGGGCCTGCTTCAGGTTGCTGGGAGTTATCCAGCCTTCGTCATCACTCTCCTCATCCTCCTCCTCTTCACCAGCACTAGCCCCATCTGCAGAGCTCCGGTGCTCCTCGAGGGGCTCGGGGCTATCAGAGATGGCCTGGGCCATGGCAGGGGAGGAGATGGTCAGGGTGGCACAGAGGGGTTGGGAAACGCCAGCCAGAAATGGCAGAAAGAGGACAGGAGAAGGCTCCAGAAGATTCTCACCAGCAGCTCCCGCAGCTCCTCCTCGATGCTGGGCAGGGGCGGCCGCCAGTACAGGAAGGATCCGAACTCGTCGCTCTCCGCGGGGGCCGGGTCGCCGGGGCCGGGCTGGTGCGGGCCCTTGGCCGCGGGTTTGTGCTGCGGGCACAGCACGGGCGTGCATCCCTCACCGGGGGCTCCGAGCGGCCGCAGCCCCTCGTCCTCCCCCGTGCCTTACCTTGGGCAGGTGGAAGCCGGCGAGGTGCAGGGGAGCCTCGGGGTGCCGTGGGGTGGAGCTGAGCCGCACCTGGGGGGCAGCGCGGGCCGTGGGCGGGGGCGCTGGAACCGGGACCCCGCGCCCATGCCCGTGCCCGTCCTTACCTTGTCCTGCGGCTCCCAGCGCAGGCAGCCGGGGCCGTCGATCTCAGCCTGGAGCTGGCACGTGAGGGCGAGCACCTGCAGGTCGGCGGCCGAGAGGCTCGGGTAGTCCCCGGTCTTCTTGGAGAATTCGGTCACTAAGGGCGGGGAAGAGCGGGGCCGTAGGGCCGGGCCGGGCCGGGCCGGGCCGTGGGGTCGGTACGCCGGGGGAAAGGAGCCGGTACTGGAGCCAGCCCGGTACTCACCGAGACGCAGCAGCTCGGGCCGAGGGCGGCGGACGCGCAGCTCGCAGGGCAGCGCGGCGAGGCGGCGGCGTGTGGGCCGGTCGCGGATCTCGGCCAGCACCTCGGGCACGGTGTACAGCGCGTCTGCGATGTCCTGCGGGCAGCGCCGTCACACCGGCCCGTAACCCCTTGTACCCCCCGTCCCTCCGGTGTCTCCCCGGTGTTTCCCCGGTACCTGCAGCGGAGCTGCGCTCAGGAACGCGCCCGTGTCGGCCACGACGTGCGGAACACGCGCCATGTCTGCATGCCCCATGGCCCACCCCGGCCGCCGTCGAAGCGCCGCGGGAAGCACACCGGGAGTTGTGGTCCGGGCACGGGGCACGCCGGGAGTTGTAGTTCAGTTGGGGTTCTCCGGGAGCGGCGGCCGTGCCGCGGGAGCGCTTCCGGCCGGCGCGGTCACGTGACGGGCCGGGGTCACATGACGGCGGGAGCTGGAGCCGGGAAGCGGGAGCGGAGCGGCTGCCGGTAACGGGACGGGACGGGACGGGACGGGACGGGACGGGCTGGGCTGGGCTGGGCTGGGCTGGGCTGGGCTTGGCTTGGCTTGGCTTGGCTTGGCTTGGCTTGGCTTCCCGGCCCAGCACTGGGGCGCTCTCGTCCGTCCGCCGGACTCGGCCTGGTGGAACACTCCGGCTGCCGGGAGCTGCTCAGTCTGTGCCGGTACCGGCTCGGGACAGCGGAGCCATGAGAGGGCCCTTGGCCTCCGCCTCCTCTGCGCGGTGCCCGCAGCGCCCGACCGGTTCTGTGCGGGGCTGCGGGGCTGGAGCAGCCGGTCCTGGGGGCGGGCTCGGTGTTTGCTGCCGGGGCGGCGGCCCCGCGGCTGAGCCGGAGGCTAGGCCGGGCTGTCGGAAACGGGAAGCCGGGGAGGGAAGGGAGGCCTCGGCCTGGCCAGGGGGGATCCCGCCACGTGTGGGATGCGGGAGCGCCCCGGCTCGGCCCGGTCGCGGCCCCGCTCGGCTGAGGGGCTGAGGGGTGCGCGGGGGGAAGAGGCCGCGGGACAGGAAGGCTGTGCCCGGGGAGTGGCACGGCGCACCGAGGAGTTTCTGTGGGCCCGGAGGTGTTTGTTGACGTGGCCGGGGGGTGTCAGAGCGAGTGACAGAGAAATGGTGTGGGTCAGGAAAAGAGGATTTGAAAGAAGAGGGATGGACACAACCCAGCCGGGACAGGGCTGGGCACGGGCTGGCACAGGAGGGGCAGGGCCCCGATGGAATCCGTGGCATGTGGAGCTGAGGACATGAGAACCAGGAGTATCCGATATCCTCAGGGAAGGTCGGGTGATTTGTGGGTGGGATAATTGGAATGGGAGTGACCCCCTTATGGTGAGGGGCAGGAGCTGGGATGTGCCCGGGAGCCCTGGCTGCTGATGGATGGAGCCAGGACAGTGCTCGGGCAGTGCCAAATGGGGACTTGCAGGCAGAGGGGGGGACTGTACGAGGCACAGCCAGGTCCTGGGGTGCCAGGCAGGTTTGCTGTGCTGGCACGAAGAGCAGAGGCCCTGGGAGAGGGGATTTTACTTGAAATGTGCCGTGGGATGGAGCTTGGTACAGTTTAAGGAGGATGTAAAGAGAGGGCAGGGAAGCGGCTCCCACATAGGAGCTGCTTCCATCTTTTCCTGCTTCCCTCTTTTCTTGCTTCCCCTGAGCAGGGGAGGGGGAGGTTGGCAGTGGTCCCGGCCAGGCAGTTCTTGGCTCAGATGCTGGGCTGTGACCTTGGCCCCTGTCCTGTGCAGCTCCTGGGAATGGCAGGGAGGAGGCTGGAGCAGCCCACGCTGACTCCACGCTCCCAGCTCGTGCTCCTGCGTGATGTGTGACCTCATCCCTCCACTCTGTGGTTGCTGCTTTGGGCAGAGTCCCTGGCCACGTGTCCTGCCACCCTTCCTGGGATCACAGAGTGTCCTTGTTCGGGGGGTGACACAATGGTCTTGGAGGCCTTTCCTAATCTCAGTGGTCCTGTGGGATTTGGTACCCTAATGAGACTAGGGCTGCCCTTGAGAGGTGTGGTCCTCATGCTGTGACCAGACTGACCTCTGTCCAGCCAGTGCCACTGCCATGTCACCTTGGTGATGTGTGGTGAGTCAGTGTCTCCCTCAGGGCAAGGTTTTGATGGCTGCTCTGTCCCCCAAAAGCCCTGACCTGTGGGTCAGGGGTTCAGGTGCCCAGAGAGGTGTCTGGAGGTGGCACTGCCCAGCTCAGCCTGTGGCGCTGCCGTGCTGGGGTAGCTGTCCCATGGACACAGCGCTGCCTTTGGTGCTGGGTTGGATTATCAAGGGAGGGAGCCCATATGTCTCCGGGCTTGCCCAGCCCTGTCCCCATGTCCCTGCCATGCTGGGCACTTGCAGCAGCATGAGGCTGTGTTTGGTCTCTCTGGGTGCCGTGGGAGCGGTGCTGAGGTGATCTCCTCTCTCTCTGCTTCCAGCTGGGGGTGATGCCATGGCCGCTGCCAGCTCCAGCAGGGCCAGGGCCGGGCCGCCCTGTGAGAAGTCCCCGCTCTCCGTGAAAGGTGGGTCCTGCTGCCTCGCTGGGATTGCCCCTGCCAGGAATATGTGGTGTGTGCTCTGCCTGCACTGCGGGCTGGCACACGGCACGTGGCGGGGAGCAGGGGCTGGGGCTGGCCCTGAGTGCCATGGGCTGGGCTCGGCCGCTCCCCCTGCCCGGCTGCCGTGGGGACGTGGCTCCGGGGCCGCGCTGGTGCTCCCGTGGCCGCGAGATGGCTCCCGGCGCCCGGAGCCGCGTCCCCTCGGAGCCACATCCAGCTCTGCCCCTCCGCAGGCGCTGCTGGCCTGAGGGTGCCCCGGCCCATGCTGCCCCCGTGCCCTGGGGTAGGGAGGTGTCTGTGGGGACAGTGACAGTCCTGCCACCCTCAGAGGGGTGAAGCTGGGGACAGGCATGGTCAAGGCTTGGTGCCAGCCATCGCTGCCACCAGGAGTGTTGCTTCCCACTGCCCCTCTCCCAGCACTCTGCTGTGAGTCGTGGCACCCTGACTGGCAAGGGGAGGGTGGGGTACAAGGACAGGGGGACAGGGTGTCCTGCAAGCCTGACCCTGTGCCTGTCTCTGCCCAGTTGTGTCTGTGAAGCCCAAGGCCCAGAGCCGCCCGGCACGGATGAACTGCTACGTGGAGGTGGCCAGCGACGGGCTGCCCAGTGAGACCAAGAAGACAGGGAAGCAGATGGGGGTCTCTGAGCTGCTGTGGAACGAGATTCTCATCCTGTGAGTCTGTGTGACCCCTGCTGTGGGGCTTGTCTAGGGCTGGCCCTGTGTGCCCTGCTGTTGGGGACACTCAGGTGTCACAGAGCCACAGACAGCCAGGCTGGGAGGGAGGTCTCCCATTATCCCATATCCTTGCCCACATTCCTCTGCTCCTTGCCTGTGGCACTACCTGCTCCCTAAGCACGGAGCAGGCATGAGGCCACGGTGACATCCCGGTCCCCGCTCTCTGCAGGAATGTCACAGCTCAGAGCCACTTGGAGCTGAAGGTGTGGATCTGCCACACGCTGAGGAACGAGCTGCTGGGCGCCGCCTCCGTCAGCCTCGGCAGCCTGCTCAAGGGTGGTGGCAAACGTACGTACCGGGGCCTGGGCTGTGTCCCCTGCCCGGGCAGGGCACGGGGCAGGGGTGGCCGCAGTGGCTGCTGCTCCTGGCAGGGAACAAGGTGCCGTTGTGTGTCCCGGGCCGGGCGTGCCGGAAGCCGTACCTGCGTCAGCCCGGGCGCCGCGGCGGGCTCGGAAACACAAACCCCTCTGCTATTCGCCGCTGTTTGCGGTTGCCAGAGCGTGGCTCGTGACAGCAGCTCCCACATAAAGGCGGCCATTCAGGGCTGGGGCGGCGCGGGGCTGGAAAAGGCCGGCTCTGTCTCTTCCAAGCAAAGCTTGTGAGACACAGACCTGGTATTGAGTGGGGAGAGGGAGAGGGGCCTCCTGCGCCCCCAGGGATTCGGGGCTGGTTCAGACCCTCCCCGCTGCTGGGGGCTGGGGTGAGCTGCTTCTCCTGGTGCTGCCATCTCTGAAACCACACTGCTCTCCCCACTGTGCCACTGGGGCTCTGGGTGGCACTAGGTGCTCTGGCCATGAGGGACACACGGGAGCTGTGCTGCTACTGCTGTCTTCTCACAAAGTCTGGGGGGATCTGGCTGTGTGCCTCGGGCTGGCTCTGTTGGGGTGTAGCTGCCAGCCAGCCCCACAGCTGTGGGGCTGTGCCCCTGGGCACCCTCCCCTCAGCCGTTATTTCCCGAGGTGTGCAGGGGCCGTGCTGGGCTCCCGGGGCCGCTGTGGTTCCCGCCCTACCTGTGCCGCCACAGGGCACAATTGGCTCTTTCATTCCCAGCCATCCCGGGGGGCTGTGTGGAAAATGAATGGAAAAGGCAACTGGCTGTTCTAGCTTGTCCATTAACATCCCCCAGAAAAAACGTGTCAGATTTTTCCTTGACACTGTGGGCTGGGAGGGAGGAAGGACTCTTAAAGCTGCAGAGCTTGCCCTTCCCTGCCTGGGGAGGTGCTGCCCGTCTGCTCCTGTCTGCCCCCCTTGTCTGGGCTGGCATCTGCTCCCTCCTCTTCTCTGCAGGCTCATGCTCAGCCTTCGGGCTTTGCTGAAGGTGTGAGTGGACCAGAGGCTGCTGGGGGTCCCATGGGAGCCTGGAATATCCCTTTCTCAGGGGCTCCTGGCCTCCTGGGAATAGGGGTCTGTGTTCCCTCTGCCTGCCAGACTGAGAAAGGGGCTGATCAGTAGGCAGCTGGGATTTCAAGCCATCCTGAGTCAGACACTTGATGTGAAGGGCAGTACTTTTCCGTGTGTCCCTTGCCACTGGAGGGGCCTGGCTCTCCTCTCCCATGCTGAGAAGCGCTCAGCCAAGAGTGAGTTCTGAGTTCCTGCCGGGCAGCAGCCCCTCTCTTCCTTGGGTTTGTTGTGGTTTTGCTGAGGCTTTGTGAGAGACACTGATTTGTGAGTGTAGCTCTGGCCTTGGGTTGCTGTTGCTGTCATTCCCCTCAGTGGGCAGGACAGTGTCCTCACTGCCGGTGACAGCTGTGGCCGTGTGTGCCAGGATGCTGCTGCCAGCCCTCCCGCCAAGCACACCTCACTTCAGGGGGAAAGGTCTCAGCTCTGAGGCCTGAAGCATGGAAGTGGTGAGGTCTGGGCTCCCAGGAAGGCTGTGAGAGCCTCTGGAGCTGACAGCCTGGCTGCTGCAGGAGCTCCGGAGCCAGGGGTCGGAGCCCAGCGCCTGGCAGCGCCTGCGGGGCCTCTGAGCTGGCAGGCAGCTCCTCCCGCCTTCCCGGGGATTGGCCGGGGAGGTGGAGAGGTGGGTCAGCACCGCCTCAATCACCAGCACGGGCTGGAGCCTTCCAGGAGCCGAGCTGCTCCCCGGGCTCCCATAAAACAGCTCGTTTGCCGAGGCACGGCCCCTGGCCCGGCCCCTGAGCTGCTGCTGCTGCAGAGGCACCTCTTTGTTCCCAGCTCCGGGAGCTGCTCGCCACTGGCCTCTCATCCTGGGCTGTGTGGGAGCCCATTCTGGGCCTTGCTGCTTGTGCTGTTCCCACTGTGTGCTGAGTGCCACCACGTGCCAGGGCTTTACAGATCCCACAGAGTCCCTGCTGCGGTGCCCCAGGCCGAGTGGCTGGAGCTGAAGCCTCCTGGGATCCTCCAGGACACGAGCAGCAGTTCCCAGCCTCTGGAAAACTGCAGCTCCACCCCAGTGTGGTTGTGATGCCAAAGGAGCTGTGCTGTGTGTCCCAGCAGCTCCATGAGCTGGCTCTGCCAGGGCCAGGATGTCATCCTGCAGAATTGGCCTTCCAGCCAGTATGTCACTGGGGGGATTGGAGAGTGCCCATCCTGTGTCACCTTTTAGAGGAAAGATACAGAAACCTGAGGCCCTTCTGGTTGTCCCTGGCAGACAAATGGAGTGGGACACAGTTGTCTTTCTTGCTGGTGCTTGAGGCTGGATCAGCAGCAAAGGCAAAGCTTCCCTGGGGAGACTTTGACGGAACACTAAAGATTATCCCTTCCCCTCAACTCTGGGTTCCTTCGTGGTTTGGGAATGTCTATGGAAGTTTTAACTTGTCCCTTGCTTGTTCCTGGAGGGACTGTAGCCACGGCATGGAGTCATTCCTTCTGTGGGAACGCACAAAGGCTGAGCTAGTCTTCACCTGCTTGGCACCAGAGAGCTTTGATTCATCCCAGACAAAACCTGGATGATCACATGGAGCTGTTGGAATGGGAACTGGGCAAAGAGCTTGGCAGTAGGTTTGGGAAGCTGAGAGACTGGGAAGCTCGTTTTGGCTGTCTGTCTGAAAATCTGGGATGCAGCTGTGGAGATGGAGCCACCTCACACAGGGTCTTCCAGAGGGGCTGCCCGTCCTGTGTGGCAGCTCCCTTGGGTCAGACACGTGGATCCTGGGGGTCCCAAGGCTGGGGCTCAGCCCGGGGCCGTTATCACGCCGGCTGCTCCCAGCCTCGTTTCGTGGAACCGTAAATCCGCTTAATGGGCTGGGTGGGAATTCCAGCTCACCTCTGCTAAATGGGAGCTCTGATGCTGCGTGCAGGGCACTGGAAGTGGCTGAACTGAGACCTTATTCAGGACCAAATCACCCCCAGACCCCCTCCCAAAATAATAATAATCCCTCTGACATTCTGGCAGGCGGCGGGACAGAGGCAGCCTTTGTGCCGGGCCCTTCGGGGGACCCGCCGTCGGTGCAGCAGCAATGTCCCTTTGTGCGTCCCGCACGCTGCACGGGGACAGGGAGGGGAAGGTTCTGCCAGTGTTTATTTTCTTTAAAAAAGCTGGAGGGGGGGAGGAGGAAGCCGGCTGGGAGGTTCATGTTCACATCCTCCGCTTGGAGACACCTTGTCTTTGCGCCTCAGCTGGGCGCCCGCACAATGAGGGCTTGTGCAGCCCCGGAGCGCGGCAAGCGTGGAGGGGGATGGAGGCACCCTGGAGAAAATGTGGATTCCTACGGCTTGGAGGAGCCAGGGGGGGAAACAGGGTCTGGGTTTGTCCTGGTTTTTGGCTGTGCTCAGTAGCATCTTCTGTCTCAGGCTCTTAAAACTGTCTGTGAGGTCGGTTTCCCATGGAGGCAAGCAGAGTGCAACTCTTTGAGGCAGAGGGGAGGACCAGGCTCAGCAGAATCCCTTCTTGGATGATGATGATCAGTGACAGAGCTGTGCCCCTGTTGTGCAGGAGACACCTGCCCTCTTAGCACTAAAAAATGGAGACTTCCCTCAGATCCACAAGTGTTCGCTGCAGACCCTGTGTCACTGGGTTTTGAGGGGCCTCGGAGAAGGAAGCGTCAAGCCCCAGTGCAGGACAGCTCACAGCTAGAGGTGGGACAAGGGTTCCATGGAGATGTGCTCCCATCCTGCTCCTGCTGGCCTGAGCCGCACCCCGTCCCCACGTCACACCGGGACAAAGCAGGTTGCTAAAAAATGGTGCCATTGTTGTCATGAGCAATCCGTGTATAATAAAAATATTATTTGAGCAAATGAGTCAGGAAGCGTCTGGGCCAGTGTCCCAGGCTGGTGCAGCCAAATTTTTCTGGCCTTCTGTGACAGAGCCGAGTGTTTCAGTCTGGCTGGCACTGGCAGGTATTGCTGTGATGGGGTGGGTGCTGAGGGCTGTGCTGTGCCCCCATTGCCCCCAGGGACCAGCAAAACCTTGCTGAAGCTGATGCAGCCAGACTGGCTCACACAGGAGGGAGCAGAGCTGGCAGCTGCCTCCAGGAGCCTCCCAGCCCATGGCACCCTCTCCAGAACCTTCAGTGAGTGCAGTCTAGTGCTGCAGCTGAGTGTTTCTGTTTGGGGACAGCTCTCTGTGCTGGTTTCGTTCAGTGGAGTTGATGTACAGTGATGTGGATAGAGGGATGCTCACCATGCAGGACCCCTCTTGCCCCTTGTGTCACCTTAAAGGAGCCCCTCAGTTTAGGAAGGACGTTTTAGGAAGGTTGGTCTCTTTCTCCAGGCAGCGCTAAGAGAAGAAGAGGACACAGGCTTAAGCTGCATCAAGGGAAATATAAGCTGGATATTAGGAAAAAGTTTTTATGGAAATAGTGATAAAGTGCCGGGATGGTCTGCCCGGAGAGGTGGTGGAGTCACCATCCCTGGATGTGTGTAAAAAAAGACTGAATATGGCACTTGGTGCCGTGGTCTAGTTGAGATGTTAGGGCTGGGTTGGACATGAAGGTCTCTTCCAACCTGGTGATTCTGTGATTCTATGAAATCCCTTGGCTTTCCTGTTGGGATCTGCCCTACAGCCCCAGCTCCTGGATCTGTGAGCAATGGGGGTCTGAGTGTCACAGCCAGGGCCCCTGGGGCAGCTGCAGCCCCAGTGAAGGGATCCCGAGGGCTGGTGAAGAAGGATCTTCCTTAGGAGCTGGGGGTGGGAGTGGACAGAGTCCTCTGGCAGCACCAGTAGGGGTGTGTAGGGGTGTGTGTAGGTGTGGGGCCATCACTGTTGGTGCTCACTGGCACAGGTGGCCCTGAGGGAACGGGCACATTGTCCTTTGGGGACGGGGGAGGCCTGGAGGAGCCCGGGAGGCTGACACGGGGGCCGGGGCAGTGGAGCCACCCCCGCCAGGGCTGGTCCCCGGTGCTGACTGGGGGTCTCTCTCTGCTTGTCCCGTGTGCCGCAGTGGAGAACAGGCAGCTGACCCTGGACCTGCAGGCGGAGAACAAAGGCAGCGTTGTGTCGGGAGGAGAGCTGACGATTTTCCTGGACGGGCCGGCTGTTGCTCTGGGCAGCGTTCCCGACGGCAGTGCGGGCTCGGAGGGTGAGTGCCCGGCCCGGCCCGGCCCGGGGGTGAGTGCCCAGCACTCGCCTCCTCCTCCCGGTGAGGCCCCTGCCCACCCTGGCCCCAGCCCCGTGGCCTCCCGGGAGCGTGCCCAACCTCACCCCAGCCTCCCCAGCAGCCTGGGAGGAGCAGCCCTTCTCCAGCCCTCCTCCAGCCTTCCACACGGCTCAGCCTCTTCCCTGGCTGCATCAGCCCCTTCCCTCGCTGCCTGTGAGGGCTGGGGAAATGGTGTCACTGTCTGCTGATGCTCTCACGAGAACTCCCCATGGCAAAGTGTGCATGGGGTCGTGGGCTGGTGGCTGATCTCTCAGGGTTGCCAGGGGAGCAAAGATTGTGCAAAACAGGAGTTGGTGCATTGCTTTCCCTTGGCTCCTTGTCTTTGTCACTGGAAGACAAAACCTGTGAAATCTGGGAGCTATGGATGCAGTGCTCTCCTGGCACTGCCAGCTCTGCAGAGTCCTGTGTCCCACTTGGGGGCTATGGGGTGCTGGGAGGGCTGGGCAGTGCTGGGCTGTGTGGTGTGAGGTGGGGGGCCCTTAGGTGCTGGGGGTCTGTCCTGCAAGGGATGGGGCTGTGGTGCTTTTTGGGACTCCTTTCTGGAAGGTGGGAGGGAGGGAAGGAGGGTGGATCTACAGGTGTTTGAGTCGTTTTCTTCACCCCTTGTTATTCCCCCATGCAGGATCCCAGGTGCCTGGACGGGACCCCAGCAGCACAGCTGTGGCCACGGAGGGTCGGCACCAACCCCCCAGCACCAACTGCTTTGGCAGCAGACCGAGGTGAGGGTCCCATGCCGTGTGTTCATTACTGAGGGGTTGTGTGGCTGTATCTGGATTGTCCTTGTGCTGTGCACCCCACTGCAGATCTCCCAGTGAGCCCCTGGCATGCAGCACATGGAGGTCTGGAGCAGGAGTGGCCTGTGCTGGGGGACAGCAGAGCTGGGAGTGCAGAGGGGTGGCTGTACAGCTGGGCTGTGGCTGGCCTGAGCCTCTCTTAAAGTATTGGTGTCTCAAGGAGTATCCAGTCTGTGATGGCTCAGAGAGTTTCCACCAGTTGCTCCACTGGCAGCTGAAGAAATGGTCTGGGAGTGGGGCAGGCTGTGACCAGGCAAACCAGCAAAGTGGAGTCCCTCCAAATGTGCATCACAGGAACCCCAGCTCTTCCCTTGAGCACAGCCCTGGCCAGACTGGGGAGCACAATGCCCCTCCAGGCAATGGCCACAGGGAGATGCTTACAAAGGTCCAGGGAGAGCAGGAGAAGCAGAGCTGCAGGGAAATAACAGCTGCTTCCAAAGGAAGTGAGATGCTTGGGCAGCAGGCCATCCTGCAGCTGGCTCCCTGCCCTGCCCTGCCTCCTAGCCGGGCTGGAGTGGCTCAGCGCTGCTCCTTTTGGAGCTGTGGTTACTGAGAGACGTGTCACACTGTCAACATGGAGTTGAATTTAACACCTATTTATATTTCCAGAGCATGGCAGTGGCCCAGCAGCCTGTGCAGATGTTCTGGTAGGAGTGTGGCTGTGGAAAGGGCGCCTGCAGCTTGTCTGTGGGAGGTTCTGCGTGGCCCAGGCTCAGGAGCACTCTCAGCTACAAGCTCCACACCTCGAGCTCTTGGGCTCCTTCTTTATGTGCTGGGCACACACCAGAGTTGATGTTTTTGGCTCAAAAAGTGACCTTATCTTTCCATGTCATGTGTGCATCTCCCACCTGAGGAGGGAGAGGGATGGAAATTGGGAGCAGTTTATGAACACAGATCGTGCCCTTTTGTGGTGGCTGCTCCTGTAGATTGTTACTGTCCAGGAGTTAGAGCCTCCCCAGGGGTGGGAAGTGCTCAGTGACCTGACTGAGCTGGGCTTGGCAGGCACTTAGCAGCTCTCAGGAGGTGCTAGAAAACCTGCAAAGAAAATTCTGGTTTGGGAGGCTGAGCCCGGGCACTGCTTGTTGCTCATTTCCCGCTGCTTTCCCATCAGCTGTGAGGAGTTTCTGCTTCAGGTGTCTCCTTGGGTGTGGTGAAGTCTGGCCAGGACTTGTGCAAGGCACATTCAGACACCTGCCAGGTGTGCCTGCCATCAGCCAAATCCCCTGTCTGCCCTGGTATGGCAACCTCCGAGCTAGTTCTCAATCCATGCTGCACTCACCTGAATTTGGGGTTGTTCTGGACGTACCTGCTCAGTTTGATGTGGGGCAGAGCACTGCTCTCTGTACCCACAGTGGAGGCAGCTGCATGCTCTGAGTGGAATGTGAGTCCCTTGCACTTGGGAACGTTGTTTGATGGTTGCTGTGTTTATACACAGAGCCGTGTTTATTTTCTTGGGCTTGGTGATGGATGCTGGCAAAGTTGCTCAGCGGCGGGATGGGAAGAAAAGGGGCATTCTTTGCTCCTCAGCTATTTCTACACTGTCCCTGCAAGGGAAATTGCTTGGTCAGGGCTTCTCTTTCTTCTCCTGAACAAATGTCATCTTGGGATTTGCTGCTAATCTTGGTGATTGAGTGTGAAATTCCACAGCCCTCTGTGCAGAGAGAGAGGGAGCTCTGGCTGAGAGCTGGGGCCATGGGTGCCACAACCCCTGTTTGTGGAGGCCCTGTCCCAGGAAGTGTCCAAGGCCGGGTTGGATGGGGCCTGGAGCACCCTGGGATAGTGGGAGGTGTCCCTGCCCATGGCAGGAGCTGGAACTGAATGAACTTTCAGGTCCCTTCACACCCAAACTATTCTATGATTCTCTCATGTGGGTGCTGGGGGATGTGGCTGCCTCCCCCCACATTGGCAGGGACAGGGGGAATTTCTCAGCTCCGTGTTTTGGGAGCTGTGCTCTCACTGCCTGCGTGGCACTGAGGCTCTCCTGGTTGTTTCCTGAGATCGTGCCCTGCTCCCCTCAGCCAGCGCTGGCCCCAGTGCTCTGCCCTCGCTCCTCTTCGGCCACAGCTTGGGGTCTGGTGTGCCGAGTGAGACTGAGACATGCTGCATCTCATGGGGACCTCCTGGCCATCTCAGCTGCAGGAGCTGGCCATTCCTGGCTTTCCTGGCTGGGGTCCGTGTTGGCCACCATGGCGAGGGGACTCCGCCTTGGCAGAAGGGGAAGAGGAAAGGTTGATGTCACCTGGCTGATGTCACTTTACTCTTCGGCATCATCTGCCCCAGCCCAGGAGGGGGAATGGGGCAGCCAGACAAGGTCCCCAAGTCGATGTGGGACAGCAGGGGCTTGTCCTTGGTGTGGTGAGAGGGGCTGCCATCCCCACACCCCGCTCCATCCCACCCCTGTCTGCTCCGTCCGTGCTCTGCCTGTTTTTTTCCTTGCTCCTATTTTAAGCGCTTGCTCACATCCCACCGTGCTCTGTGGCCTTGCTGGGTTTGTTTCCAGTGTCTATTAAAAGACAATGCCCAGATGGGAGCACTCGTAGGAGGCCTGGGCTGGGCTGGGCGGGCTGGCTAATTCAGGCTGGTAACCCTGTGCCGCCGGCTGGCAGCCTGGAAACATCCTGTTTTGGTTTCTAAAAACTCCCTGAGCAGTTCTGAGCTCATCTGTGCTGAGGAGGGCAGGGACCAGACCCATCCCGTGCCAGAGAGGCTGCTCCCTGTGGGACAGGTACCACCTGCCTGCTCCCCTCTGGCCAGGGCTCTGGGGGCTGTGCTGCCCCTGGCCTCACCATGGGGGGAACTGTGGGGAGAGGTCCCAGCCAGCTTTTGGGAGCTGTGCCCTGCTGAGCCACGGCAGTGAGGAGCCCCCTTCACCTCCTGATGGGGGAAGAGGAGCCTCTTCTGTAGCCACGGATGCTCCATGTTCCTGGGTGCTGGTGGCCCAAGGAAACCCCAGCATGGAGCCGTGTCTGGGGTCAGCTGAGGTTTCAGGGAGTTCCCTGTCTGAGGAGCCCCTGGCTGAGTTTGCCCTCCTAGGGGTCTGTGACTCATTCAAATGGTCACAGCAGCTCCTGCTCTGCCCGTGGCTCTCATCTAATCTATTTTCAACAACCATCTCCCGCTTTCCCATGTCTCCTCCTGATCCCAGCCCTGCCGTGAGCTGCTCCCCAAGGAGAGCAGTGGGAGGGTTCCAGTTGCTGGAGCTGCTGAGAGTGGCATGACTGATCTGTGCCCTGTTGCTGCCAAGCTGCTGTCCCCTCCCAGCGCCAGCCCTGAGACTTGGGGACAGTTTGTGGGTTTTGCCCTTTTAAGGTAGATTTTGGCTGGGAGAAACTGATTTCCTGTTCTCTGCAGTCTCTATTCTCCGTGGTTGTTGCCTGGGCAGCCAGCCTGGGTGGAGGTGCCTGGGCTCTGCCTCTGCTCCTCAGTCCCCCCAGATTTGTAATGGCAGCATCTCCCCTCCTGCCCTGTTCCCCTCCTCGCTTGCAGGAATGAATTCTTAAGGTGAAACCCAGCTTTTTTGGGAATGCCTTTGTGCTGCTCTGGGGGTCCTGGATGGTCCGAAGGAGTGAGTTTTGCTTGGGAGAGCTGCAGGTGCTCTGCCAGTGAAGCTTGGGCTGCCCTGGCCGTGGAGAGTGGTGGCAGGTGAGCTCCAGGGTGGCAGTGACCCCCAAGAGATGGAGCAGCTGCGCCTGAGCTGCTCACGACTCGTGCTGTGATTTCAGCTCCCATCTTTCCCGACTGCTTGTTCCTTCCTTGTCTGGACGCCACAGCTGTCCTGGGATCCCCTTCCTCACCTGCCTCTGTGCTAGGCTTGGAGCACAGGGTCTCCACCGTGGTGCAGGACCCAGGGCTGGTGTGGGATCTCCTGGGATCTGCAGGGGTGGATGGAGCAAGCTGGGATCCACTGTGGGGAGCAGGTGTTTGGCTGTGAGCATCTAGGGCCATTCCTTGGCATGTAGAGCAAGGTTGTGTCACCCAGGTGACTCCTCCATGGGTCTCTGCCAGCAGCAGGTGTGTGCCAGGACTGTGGGCAGGTCTGAGCAGGCAGCATGAAGCCCCAGGCAGAGCACAGAACCATATCCTGACCCTTCCCAGGGGACACTGCTGGCTGTGCTGGGTGGCAGCAGCAGAAGAGCAGGGTGAAAAGAGACAGCAGTGGCATTTTCCATGTGATGTCTCTCACCTCCTGGTCTCCCTTCCCTCGCAGGACGCACCGACACGCGCCCGGAGCAGCCCGGGGGAACGCGGGGAGTGGAGAGCAAAGTCCCGGTGCCAGGAGCCGGCACAGGCAGCAGGCCAAGAGCTCACAGCACACCAGCACGGCCACCAGCATGGCCAATGGCACGGCCACCAGCATGGCCAACGGCCTGGCCAATGGCACAGCCACCAGCACGGCCAACGGCACGGCCACCAGCATGGCCAACGGCACAGGTGAGCCTCGTGGCAGGTGGGGACAGAGCTCGGGGCTGTTTACTGTGAGAAAATGAATCTCTGCTGAGATAATGCACCTTGTAGTGCCCGGGAATTCCATCCCTGTGGGTTGATGGGTTTTTATTGATTTTCCTTCTGATGAGCCAGGCAGCTCTGCAGAGTGCACTGGGAGGATCTGTACTGCCTGTCAGGAGTGATTTCTGTGACTCCACTCTGGAGCCACCAGCTCCAGGTGTTTATAAGGATACTGGGACAGCACTGTCACTAATGTCACTGTGAGGAGGGCAGTGGTCACCACTGAATGGACTTTTTTCGGGATTCAGCTGAATTTCCCATCAATCTTCAGTGAAAATATTCTGAGCTCTGAAGTGGGGAGGAGCAGCCGCCTGTCAAGCACCAAACAAGGCACAAACCCACCTCTCAACCAGGGTTGTTTTTGGAAATATTTTTCTTGTTGTTTCTTGGATTTGTTCACAAAGTCATAAATCCTTTGTGGAGCAGAACTGGGACCTGCTGAGTACCTGACTATGAAGTCACACATGGCTGATCTGTTTCTTTTCTCTGGCTCTTGTGGTGCATCTCCTGCTTCTCTGCACTGCATTTGCTTTTGTGAGAGATGAAGAAGAGGCAGAGTGCTTTGTTCTGGATAGAAAGAAATGTGCTGTTCAACCCAGAAAGAGCTTGGTATTTTTTGATGTTTTGTTGGGAAAACCTGGAGCAATGTGATTTCAATTTTGCCAAAGTCCAGCGCTCTCCAGGCTCCTTGCTCTGTGCACAGTCCATCAGGCTGGGGACAGGGATTTTGATCCCAAGTACAACTTTTGACTCCTTGGCTTTGATTTATTGAAAACACTTTTTTACTGGCCCAGCCACAGCCTCCCCTGTGGCTTTATGACTGTGCCATCCTTGTTGCTGTTTTACCACCCTCCGTGCCTCCCACAGGTCCTGTCAGCAATGGCTTGGGATGGAGAGAGGAGTGTTTTGTGTGGCTGGCATTAGTGTTGGACACTCTGGAATGCCTCTAGAGACCAGCCTCTTCCCCATCAGTTTGGTCCGTTTTGGTGACACTGCCATGTTTATCAAGCAGGTTGTTGCAAGAACATCACCATTGCATTTGTCACTCACAGCTGCAATTTCAGCTGACAGTAAAAGGAAATTATTCCCAAGTGTGTTTTCCCCACAGCCACACTGTTCAGCCCCTGCTATGTTCCCCCTGGATCTCTTCCTTATCAGGTGGACTTTGGATCAGCTTTTCCCTGGGCAGTCCAGGACTGAGATCAGACTGACCATGGTGCCTTCACCTTACATTTCTCACCTCTAACTCAGGGAAATCTGTCTGTATCCCTCACTCCTTTCTTCCTTGTTAGTGGGTTTTTATAAAGCTTTTGCTTTACCACTCCAGCCAGGATGTCTGGTACTAAAGGTTCTCCTCGGCTGGGCTGCCCAGTCTTGGGGATTTTGGCTATCTAATAAATATTCCTCTAACAAACTCCCTTTCCTTTTTTTTGCTCTGCATTTTTCCTCCTCACTAGTTTTCTTTGTAGTTTTCCTTTGCTCTGTCTCTTCCTTTTTCCAGAAGTTCAGTGGAATCCAGCAATATTTAGGTCTTTCCAGTGCTGTTGACTTGTGGAGCCTGGGTTTTGCTCTGCCTCAGGGGAGATGCTGTACCCACTGTTTTGGAGCTCCTGCTCGTTCCCCAAGTTCCCATCCAGGATGCAGCATGTTCCCAGGGGGAGAAGAGACCCTGGGCACAACTGCAAATTCTGTGTCGGGATGGGGGCAGTGGCAGTGGTTCCCAGAGCGGGGTGTGGGAGAAGCAGGCACTGACAGTGCCGTGCTTGGGTTGTCACCCTGTTGGGTTGTGCTCTGCTTCCTGGGACAATCAGGCAGCCTTGGCCCCTTCGCTGGTGCTGACCTCGTGCCCTGTGTCCTTGCAGTGAACGGGGACGCCGTGGGTGCCGTGGACATGGATGAGGACAGGCCAGCAGCAGGTGCCAGCGCTCCGACCCCGGCGGCGTCCGGCACGGCCGACGGCTCCGCTGCTCCTGCCCCTCCTGCCCCGAGCAGCTCCAGAGAGGCAGAGGAGGCAGCCTCAGGCTCCAGTGCTCCCCCAGCACGGGCAGCTGTGCTGGCCCTGGATGCTCTGCCCCCCGGGTAAGCTCTGCCTGTGGCCCTTGGGGAGGGGGGCAGGAACCACCTGGGGCACTGCTGAGTGCTGGGATGGGAGGCTGTTCCAGGGAGGAAAAGTGCTGCTCCAGGAGCTGGGGGAGATGCTGGTGCTCAGCAGAGCAGGGAGAGCCTGGGGCAGGTGCCAGGGATCCTGTGCCCCTTGCCTGGCACAGCCAGTGCTCCCTGTCCTGCCTGTCTGGGCCGGGGTCTGGCCTGTGCCCGCTGGGTGTTTGGGGCACTAAACACGGGGTGGCATCTCTGTGCCAAGCAGCCTCTCAGCTTCTGTGCCCGTGGAGCAGTAGAGCTCCTCTTTCACAGGATCAGTCAGAGGAAAACACCAGGAGCCTGAGCATGGATTTTCAGGGAGCTCTCACTGAGCAGGAGGGCAGGGACACGCTCTGGGGACAGCACAGAGGCCTTGGCCACTGCTGGGGACAGGACTCTCGAGTAGTGGTGCTCAGTCTCTGTGGTGTGGATGCTCATCATCCTCCTCCTCCTGCAGGGGATGTTGGGAAGGGGCTGGAGGGGAGTGGGAGCTGCTGGCTCGAGGTGGGGGGCAGCAGTCTGGGCTCAGCCCCCAGTGTGCTGCAGCTGCACCGTTCTCCCCTTGTGTCAGAGCCCTGAATCCTGGGGAGGGGTGAATGGCCTGTGTTTGGGATGAAGGGAGCTGTTTATTTTGCTTTGGCTGAGGCGATGCCTGCAAGGTCAGGCCCTGCTCGCGTGTCAGTCACAGGTAATTAGGGTTAACTGCTCACTGTGCCTTTATTCGGGTGTGTGAGGGTTTCTGTTCTCCTGGCCTGGGCGCTTCCTGTTTCCAGGCAGCTGGAAAAGTCCAGGGCTCTCAAAAAGGCCTTTATTCCAGCCAGAGCTTGTGCCCCTTTCTGCTCCTACCAGGTAGACTGAAGGTCTCCTTTTCCCCACCTGGGGTTGGAAACAGGCTGTTGTTTCTTTGCTGGGGTGGGGAAGCCTGAGATACCTCAGGATTCCAGAGGCTTGGGAGGCTGCAGGCACTGCTTTCTAACACCGGGCTGGGTTTACCTGGCCCAGCCAGGTGGAAAGGTGGCCATGCCGTCCTTGCTCATCTCCCTGTGGAGCTCACACACCAGGGTGTGTCAGAGCAGGGAGGAGGATAAAGCTTTTGTGCTTTGTTGTGCTTTGGGAGATTGATGGAGAGGAACATTGGAGGGGGAGTGAGGCATTCTCCAGGCTGAGCTCCTGGAATCTGCATCTCTGGAGACACCTTTGATTAACACCTTCTGTGCTGGCCGTGGGATCTGTGGGGGGAAAGAAGGCAGCATGTGGTGTGCTGGGCTGGCCTGGGCAGGGGGAGACCAGAGATCAAAGGCTTCCCAGTGGAGGAGAGTGGAGAGTTGAATCCATCGAGGTCTCCAGAGAGCTGCCAGAGCAGGTCCTGGGCTAACGGGGATTTGCTGAACTGGGATTGCACAAAGCTGTGTCCCTGGGGTGGGGGTGAATGAGCTCCTGCAGTTCTCTTGAGCCCTGATCCAGAGAGGCTGTTTTTTGGCGAGCTCACCTCACCACGGAATTATTCTGACTGGTGGTTTGGGGCCCAGTTTGGGAGATGGGGATGCATGATTGCCCCGTGCTGGGATGGCTGTGAGAGCACTGTGGGGCCCATGGGGAGCCCCTGCACAGGAGCCCCTGCAGAGCTGCCAGGCACGTCCCTCCCTGCCCTGCCCTGTTCTCTGAGTGTCTCCTTCCTTCCTGGGGAGCACGGGGAGCACTCACTTCAGCCTCTGGAGGGTGGCCCCAGGCTCCCTGCTCGTTCCAGGCTGTGACAGACGGTTGGGTTCATGTGGGGATCCCGAGTGATTTGCTGTGCTCAGATCTCTGTGTCTCAACATCTGCACCAGGTGTGGCGGCTCAAAGGCATCCCTCACACAACTGGGAGTCTGTCCTAGGGGCTGGAGAGGGCTGGAAGGAGTTCTGAGTAATTCCAGCCCCAGCAGTGCCCAAAACCCTCTTCCCATCCTCCGGGCAGTTCCCCTGCAGAGCGGGGAGTGTGTGTGTGCAGAGCCCGAGCCCTCGGGGGTCCCAGCTCTCCTGCTGGGCTTTCTGACTGGGTTGGCAGTGAAGGGAGGGGAGGGGGCTGCTGGCTCCTGCATCTGGATCCTATCAGGGATGATCCCATGTGGGGACAGGCAGCCGGAGCAGGGGGTGTGTGGCGCTGTCTTGCCTGCACAAAGAGGTGCTTTATGCTGCCTGGCAGGACCCACGGGCTGTGGTTTCTTACGTAAGGAGGGCGTTTTGTTTGGACTGCAGGGTTGCCTCAGCTCTGCCACTTCCCAGTGCCTGTGGCTCCCTGCATCCATGGCCATCCTCAGCCTGTGGGCAGCTGGAGGAGAGCTGGCAGGGGACTGGCACGTTGGGTGCTTTGTGGTTGCAGTGTGGTGCTTGTGGGGAGAGCTCCCACCATCCAGAACTCCCAAAACCATGGATCTCCCATGCTGGGGGGCGGGTGGAGCTGGGCAAGGTGGTCTGAGCAAGGATGGGTTGTCCCCAGTGTCCCCTCTGGTGTGGCAGCAGTAACCACGGTGCATCAGCACCAGTGATGACTCACTGGAATCTGACAGCCCTCAACAGATTCACTCCTCGCATCACCCAGGAGCTGCTGGTGAGGAGTTTGTGAGCTCATCAGTGCTTTTACAGGGGGTGAGATGGGGACAGGGGACATCAGGCAGTAGCTGCCACCACCAGCAGCTCTCCCTCATGAATGCATCCAGAGGGATCCAGAAACCTGGAGGAATTCTCATCATGGGAATTCTGGTCTCTATAGCCACAGGAATG